>NW_025400975.1:2777417-2784634 GCF_015345945.1 Tribolium madens
AGAATTTAAAAACGTAATTATTTATGTTTCTGTTTAAACTAAATATATTTAAATTATTTGTTACATCTTTCGGCCTTTGCGTTGCCAACTTACTTTAAAACCAGGAATCACCAGAATTGGAATAAGTTGGCAAAATTAAAAGTCTTTTGGTCTTTGCGTTAATCCAATGTTGCCAACTTATTTGAAAAACACGAGCTACTTTGACTAGAATTGGAATAAGTTGAAAACATTAAAAATATTTCGGGTTTTACGTTAATCCCATGTTGCCAACTTATTTCAAAACCATGAGCCACTTTGACTAGAATTGGAATAAGTTGGCAACATGAAAATCTTTCGGCCTTTGCGTCAATGCTGTCACTTGCCATTTTAACCAGAATTGGAGTAAGTTGGCAAATGTAAAAATCCTTGGTCTTGGAGTTAATCCAACTTAATTTTTTTTGCCTCGAAATTGAGTAACTTTTCTGTTGCAGCGGATTTTGGAGAGCAAACGCGACAAGCTGCAGGAGCAGCTGGAGGAGGCGAAGAAGCTGAAGGAGTGCATCGACCGGCGCAGTGTGAGTGTCTCAAACATCCTTTACAAGTACTTGAACTCGGAGGAGTACACCGACTACGACCACTTCATCAACATGAAGGCGAAACTAATAATGGACTCGAAAGAGATCGCGGATAAGATCAAATTGGGAGAGGAGCAGTTGTTGGCGTTGAAAGAAACTCTAATTGTCGCAGACTGATTTAAGTTTTAGTGTAATGCTTTACCATTCGAGTTTTATCGAATGTGCCTAGTCCAGTGACATTTCCTTCGCTTTCACGAATCCATCTTGTGTAATATACTTTTACATATATTTTTTAGTTTACGGTATTTGTAGTTTATGTTAGTGGTACTTGTAATTGTGGTATTTTGAATATTTCGTTCGGTTCGTTTCGATTTATTTGATAATACCAACACCGTAGGGTCAACCTCGCAATATCTACTAAGGGCTTGTGTCGGTAGATTGACTGCTCCACTTGGCGTCTCTTACCATTTTCACAAATGGCTATGACGGCGGCGTCGGGGCAGAATAGGCTGTTATGTCGTGCATTTTCATATTTAGTTAAAACATATTTATAAGTGCAAATATGGTAATCGTGTGAATGAGGAAGGCCCCACATTATTTGCAGCGATCTTATTTCGTTTATTTATTGCCCATTAGTCATTTGAAGGAAAATTCAGTGCTGTGGATTTTGTAGGGTTACCTTCTCGTGTAAGACATTACCTAATACATCTTCCTACCAAGTATTTAATTGTATCTTAGGTGTACAAATCTAAATTATAACTCAATGATTTTTGTTTCGTTTACTAAGAGAGCAATTGTATATAGTCTATTTTTTCTATGTATTTAAAATCGAAAATGGTGCTCTGGAAATTTTTTATGTTTTTTACTAAGTTGTTAGGTACATTGTGATTTTTTCGTTTATACTGAAACTGAGTCGTATGTATTTCTACATATTTTAATATATCTGTAAGTGTGTTATTTACCTGCATACAATTTCAAGATAGATTATTTTAAGCTTTATGCATCGCTTGCAATAAATAATTGAATAACGTTTATCGACTTGTTTTCTTCTCATTCTTCACCAAAAGGATGTCTGCCTATTTTACTATGCAATAAAGTTTTTAAAAATATTTCACATTTATTATTTTACCAAAAAATTTGCTGAAGTCTGTTTATCTTCCCTTTGACTTGCCTCAAAAGAGTGAAAAATACAGATTAAAAATATAATTTTAAAGGAAAACAAATCTTTAACACATGCTATGAAACATGACCATTAAAATAAAATTTACAATCATTGACATCAGTTGACATTGGAGTAATTTATTTTCAAGTTTTTTATCAATGAAAACTAACCCCTGATTATAAAATTCAGCGCAAAATAATATAAAACACTCGTTATGTTCAAGGAATCTTTTGTTATTCAACTCGACTGCGCGGTTCATATTAAAAACTCTGTTTTTTGTTTTTGCATACTATAAAAGGAAATTTCAACTAAATGTTCTAAGAACATATTAGGCTCAGAACGACTTGGAAGTTTAATAAAAAAAATATCGTTGATTTAGTTTTTTATAATCAAGTAAGCACTAAAATTATATGCCTACCAAATTTAACTCAAAAATAAGGCCATTTTGGATTCAAATCTCTGATTTTTTAGCCTGTTTGAATAAACTAAGCCAATTTTTAACAAAAAAAGTAAATTTTTATCTCAAAGTAGCAAAAGCAACATATTTAAAATTAAATAAAAAATGTCATTTTTGTCTTGTTCGAACGAAACTTTTAAGTCAATTTGATCCGAGGTTTGACTTTAATTCTGACATTTTTGACTAAAAATTATAATAGGGGATAATAATAAATCAAAATCTTTCTCAGGCTTTTTTCTTTTATTGGGAACGACCGGTTTCGGCTTAGGCCATCTTCTGGTTTCAATACTATTAACAAGATTTGTCAGTTTTAAAAGAATTATTATAACAAACACTTTAAAATCAAAAATTAATAATTAATAAAATTACACAAAAGAAAAAAATTAAAACCACCCTTTAATCCGTTTATTTAAATCCCATACGCCAAGTGAGTATTTAGTTAAAAAAAAATAAGTAATTTTTTTTGGGTATTAATGTTAATGCAACCATACATACACGCTCGTAATTGTAGTTAGCTAATTAAAAAAAAACCTAATATTAATAAATCACTTTGCCGTACATTTATTTAGGTGTTGAATCCGTCTCAAATTTGTTTTATTCAAATACATGTCATCAACTGACGCAAAATTCTATAAATGTAAACATTTTTCTTAAAAAAAAAACAAAGTGCAAAATAGTTAAAATAATACATATAAACAAAACACTCTGACTAGTTGTGGTCGGGCAAATCCTCTCATATTTACAATGTTTTGTAGAAGTAGTCGTTGAGACAGCCGCTTCATGGCCCCTCGTGTAGAACTCATACCATCTGATTCGGAAAATGTCAAAATTGTCGGGGGCTTCGCCCTCAAGTATCACTATGTGCTTCAAAATTGACTGAGGCTTCGCCCCCCGAGTAGAACTAACAATACCGGATTTGCAAATGTTTTTTAGAAATTCTGGGGCCTCACACTCTCGAACTTGCAAATGTTATATCCATTTATAACTGTACTTTGTAGAAAATTAGAAATATTTGTTGGCATCTAGGTATTATTTTGGCAACGTCTAACTTGGAAACTTCATTAATCTGAATTTTTAGATTTTCCTTAAAAAGAAAAACAGACCTTATATTTTCATTAAATCATTTTTATCACCGTCTTTCCATCTTTTGGTTTTGCAATAAGAGCCACAAATTTAGAAATCAGATTTCTCAAGCGTGCGCATGCGCGATATTTAAATTTGTACAAAACACTGAAATAATTTTGGGCCATTTTTCTCTACAAAACTCTACTCTTACTACTTTGTAGAATTATGATCAAATTTTTGTTTTTTAGGTACTTTCACTCAATCTCTACCTTTCGCCGTTTTCTACTTTTAGTGCTTTTAATTTTTACACGGGTTGTAATCGAGTCATCTTTGAATCCGAAAACGTATGTCTGTGAAGTCAAATAAAATGACAAGTCGGAGGGTAAAACAACATGATCAAAAAGATGATGATTTTAATAACTAAATTTATGATTTACCTTCAAAAAAGATCGGTCCTATGATTACGTCGGCTAATCCAGCCCATTCTGCCATTTTACCTTTTGACTTGTCATTTTAATTGATGTTTCACGTGCAGTTAGTTCAAAAACAGACATACGTTTTCGGATCCAAAAATGACTCGATTACAAATTATCTTGATCTCTCGATATAAATAAAATAATGTCATTTTGGATTCAAATTTATGATTTTTTGACTTGTTTGAGAAAATTAAGCTAGCGCTCAACAAAAAAGAAAATTTAAATTTCTTTTTTCGGCTGAATTTTAAAATTTTAGAGTAATTTTTTTTTCATTTAATTAAATTTAATACGATATAAGTAAGCCTTCAGTTCAAAAAGAGAAAAATTAATACTTTTATTTTTTTTAGATAATATTTAAACATGCTTATGCAACTTCATATACACGCATGTAATTATGGTTAACTAACAATAATTTTTTTTTGCCAAACAACTAATAAATCACATTTATTTAAGTGTTGAAACTGTCTCAGATTTGTTTTATTCAAATATGTATCATCAACTGACGCCAAATTGTCTAAAAAGTTTTATTTTTTTTTCTTTAAAAACAAAGCGCAAAATAAAAAAAAATGTGTAAAACTCTGAATGAAGAACATTTTTTAGTTGATTTAGATTTTTATTAGCATATAAACACAGTTTTAAATAACTCATGTACAAAATTTAATTCAATTCTGTTATTTCTGTTACTTCTAATAGCATCTCTAATTTTGCTTTTCTATGTTACATGTTTTTCCACTTTTAAAACTGTGAAATAAAAGTTTTATTAAAATTTTCTCAAATGATTTATTTTATTTCCATAGTACGCATATTTACAGCATATTTTTACGTAGTTTTAAAATACATTTCAATCATTAACAATAATTAGCACCAGAATCCTAACAATACAATGTTGATTATTTCTTAAACAAACATCACCCATTGCCTTTTTACACCTACATCCTTAATTATCACTCCTTTCGGTGCTTGTCGAAGAACTACCAGCCTCTCTCACTCGTCTGGACCCATCCTTTTGGGCTGAAGACGTCGGTTTCTGCCCATTTTTAGCAGGAAGTGGTGCTGGTCGCGTCTGGACTTTAGCCTGACTTCCTGGATGGGTGGTATCCCTCACACGTCTACTCTCAGTTTGTGATGGGTATTGCGAGGTTCCTAGTTGGCGTTGAGGGGGATTTTGTTGGTAGGTTTGAGGGTTCGAGTTTTGTTGAGATTGAGGTGTGGGCACTCCGGAGATAAAGTGAGTGGTGTCTCTCGCTGGCCTGCTTTGAGTTGAAGGGTTTTGTGCCCCTAATTGAGGCTGTTGGGGGTTTTGTTGGTAAGTTTGAGGGTTAGAATTGGGTTGAGACTGGGGTGAGGGTACTCCCGAGATGAAGTGTTGGGTGTCTCTCGCTGGTCGACTTCCAAATTGGGGTTTGCTGGTGCTGGACTGCGAATTAAGGGTGTCTTTGGTTTGGGTAGGGGGTGGTAAAGGGATGTCACGGGAGACTCGTTTAATATCGGCTTTGTCTTCATCGGATTCCTGTAGAGACAATCATCGTTAGAAAAGTGTTAAAAGGGAAGAATTCCTACCTTGGACTCGTCTTTTTTGTTCAAAGTGGCTGGTAAAGGGCGGATTCCCACAGTGGTGCTTTCAGAATGCTCGTCAAGGGGGGCGCTGTGGAGGACAGCGATGAGAGTTGTTACAACAAATAATTGCAATAGCTGAAAACATAAAATTGATGATTTGGTTCCCAATGGTAAAAAATACACTTACTAGACCCATTTTGGTGGTAAAACTAAACTGAAAATGAGAAAAACCGAACGCTTTATATAGATGATGTTTTTACCATGTCACAATGTCATTGGTGTTAAAGACGAGATATTAATTAAACGCTAATAACTTTGAGTCACTTAAGCACATAACGTCTGTAAATATTTTCAATCAATTATTCTCTTAACGTCTAAGGTAAAAATCATTAACTAATAGAATTTTCCAGGATATTGTTGTTTTAAAATTGCCGTTATGGAACTTTTTTTTATTAAAAAATAACTTTCCACACATGTGGACCAATTACCAAACGCTAAACATATTTTGTGTTAGTTTCACAGAAGATATTTTGTGCTCATCCTCGATGGTGTGTGTAGTGTACAAAGCAAATCCTTCTTATTTTATTATCAAACAGCACTTTATTTTTCAAAATATGTAATTATCGACACTTTTAACTCTATTTTCTCCACAATAAACAAGCCTATTTAGGTATTTACTATGTATATTGTAATTGTTTTGTGTCAATAAAATGTGTGGTTTGCATGAGGGGCAAACGTATAAACAATTAATAAAATTTAAAATTGCATTGGCCTAAATAATGGTTTTCTTCTTCCCACAAGACCAAAACTTTCTTATCAGCGAAAAAGCTAATGGCAAGAATAAAAAAAATATGTTTGATTGAATGGCAACAATGTTTACAATAGGTTCTTGATAATAATTTTGTAATAGCAAAATTTTGAATCGCTGCAGTAAAAATTTACATAAAGTTTTGTTTTTTATTTACACGCAAATTACCAAGTGAAATTTTTCGTGAAAAAATTGGCAGCAACTTATCTTCAAAGCGACAACTTGGGTTTATTTTTTATTATTATTCTTTTAAATTTCTTTAAATAGTTATAACTATTTTCATGTTGAAATGTTGTCAAAATTTTGAGTTTTGTAGATTTTGTGTGCACGTCTGCCTTTTGGAAGCATTACTCTTAGCGGTACCAAATTTTTCTTTGTTCTTGTTTTTTCACTTTTTTGTTCATTTTTTGCTAATATTTAATGACATTTCTTTCAAATTAAAGTAAAAATAGAAACTGCCAAGTTCTTTTATTGCAATTACCATGAATAAATAAACCTGCTAGTGTGCCAACGCCAAGACTCTTAAAAAACAGACTGTACTTAAAGTAGAAAAAGCTAGTGAATTTTTAAATCGATAAAAATGTTTGATTAGGGAAACAAATTAAAAAAATTGAGTCTGGCAAAAATTTTCCTGTGGGTTTATAGTATATATTCAATAAGTTGAACTTATTTTTTTTTGTATTTTTTTTTTTGATTGAGAAATTAAATTTTAAGTAAAACAACTTGCAAATTACCAAAATATGAGTAACTTTTTTAATTCTTCAGTTTTTCACGTGCTAGACAACAGATTTGCTTTGTTTATAGAGCAGCAGAATCATTTTCATTATTGAAAAAAAGTGGAACGCATTTTTTGGGGAAACCCTCATTCAGTATTAAAATGTTTTACTAACTAACTGTTCCCTAACTGATGATCACTAACTGTTTGTGGACTGGGAAAATTGGTTTTAAAAAATTCACAAGCTTTTGGACAAAAATATTTTTCGCAGTTAATAATTTGAAAACAAAAAAATATAAAAAATAAGTGTTTTTTTAATAAGACAAATATTTAACATTTATAATTTTGTAAATGCTAACGTGCTTTTATTTCTTAAAGATTAAAAAAAAATGGTCAAAATCTTATTTGCCAATTTCTACCTTG
>NW_025400975.1:2785274-2792348 GCF_015345945.1 Tribolium madens
ACTATATAATTTGTTTACTTTAGTAATTTTTTCAGTAAAAAATAATTTAAATTTAGAAAAATAGTTAAAAAGATTAAATTTCAAGATTTTATATAGTTTGCAATTTTCTACCTTGTTTTAATAAAAATGTTTCAACTTGCATTTAACGATTTTACACTTTATTTTTTAATTTTTTTACTTAGCGAATTTTAGATAAAAAGCAAAAATTATGTAATTATCATAGCGAGAACATTTATTGAGAGGCACTTTTAATTTCTTATTTATTTACTTATCTGTTATCTCATATTTCAAATTTGTTGTTGTAAAAACTACAATGTGTCATGACAATAAAACACGGAATTAACATATTGTTTATATTTTTAAAAATAGTTAAAAACATTAAATTTTAAGATTTTATATAGTTTGCAATTTTCTACCTTGTTTTAATAAAAATGTTTCAGCTTGCATTTAACGATTTTCCACTTAATTTTTTTATTTTTTTACTTAGCGAATTTTAGCTAAAAAAGCAAAAATTATGTAATTCAGTCGTAATTCAGCAATTTTTCTACTAAAAATTGTTAGTCTTAGGGTTTACACTTTGTTCTTTGCAGTTTTAGTTATTATTTTATCTTCATACGCTGTAAAAACGACTACACCAGGAGTTCAACTAATGTGAAGATGTACATATAAAAAGACTTAAAAATACTCCTGAAATCCTGAAAGAAAAAAATTCTGCAAAAAACCCTACTGTTGCACAAGATTGAAAGTTTTATCAACTTGTAAAATTGAAAACTTATCAAGAACTGTAGCTGCGGCAAATTACATCTTAAATTGTCGATTTACATAAAAATTACAAAAAAAAAACGAAAAAAATTTGTTGATAACTATTTGTTATCATTGCATTGAACGTTGTTTTGGAACTTGGGAAAGAAGATTTCCATGTCTGTCATTGGGATTAAGAACGAAATTGTCTAATACATTAACTGCAGTTCTTCATAATATTGTCATTAATGAGAATGATTAAGCTGATAATTTTGAGGAAATATAGTATGGAGATGCAGAGGATGAAATAAACCAAAGGAAGAAACGCAGTTAGAAGGGCTCGTTTTATGCATATTATCTGTATTTTGCAAATTTTCGAAAAAAAAATTTACTCTCGAGATAGGTTGGAAATAGTGTTATTGCCTTTTTCTTTTCTAAAATCTGGAAATTTTTAATTTTTATTTAAAATATCACCAACGTTTCGATTGTCAAGGTGATTTGTGATGAATCATTTAGTAAACCTCACTTGTTTGCTCAGTTTTTAACATAATTATTATAGCGAGAAAATTCATTGAGAGGCACTTTTAATTTCTTATTTATTTACTTATCTGTTATCTCATATTTCAAATTTGTTTGGATTCTAATGTTAGATCCTCTTGTAAAAACTACAATGTGTCATGAAAATAAAACAGGGAATTAACATATTCTTTATATTTTTAACTTTGATTCTAAATATTATAATACAGTTTGATTTAGGCAAAAGCCAAAAATATCTTACATTATGTCTTTATAATAAGATTTGTACTGATGCTGATGAATACATGATGATAAAACGGGTGCCGGAAAGCCTTAAGCTCCTAACATTTTCTTGACAGTGTAGCCTGGTATAGAATAGAAGAATAACAAGATGATTATTGCTAAGCCAATGATGATAAAAAGTTTCAAAATAGTCCATTTATAATTGTGCCATACAATATAACGTATCGATTTCAGCGGATTCATAAACCACATGAACGACGAATCGGGTCGACTAAAAACAGGAAACAGTCACCAAATTTCAAACTTATCCAGAGACTCACTTTGGTTTTTCCAAAGGGTCCGGTTCGCTCCGTCCCAAACCCACCGGATTTTTATCGGCGTCCTCCCTGGATAGGAGGTGTATTTCCGCTTCGACTTTTCCGGTTAATTCCATTTCTTCGTTGTCTTTTTTTATGAAGAACGGCCACCAGCCTTTGACTCGTTTCTGTTTAAAAATATTTACAACGGGCACTGAACCGTCCGATTTCAACATGTCCAAAGTACACAGTTTGGAGGATTTCGCACCGCGGGGAAAGCGGTTCAAGTCCAGCGTGATGGCCCCTGGAACACCAAGAAAAAGTTAACGAATTACACAAACAGAAAAATGTGCGATAATTTATTTTTCCTTGGAAATACGTAAGAGTTTGCAAGGTGGAGCAGAAATTTAACAAACAAATAAACAAATTATTAGAGAAAAAAAATTCTATTATTTTGTTAATTTTTAACTAAAATAGGATTAAATTTTCACGACAAAAAACCGTGTCAGAGTAATTCGGTTTGGTTCGGTCTAAAAATAAAAAAAATAGCCAGTTTCAAGTGGATTGATCTAGAAAACCGGTTTTACACGAATTTTAGTAGTTTGTTGTTCAATTTTGAAATTATGTTACCCAGGGTTTTCGCGGATTACGATAAATAAGCCGAGAAATCATAAATTTATTCATAAATACGTTTTTGTACAAAAATCTTAAGTTTTTGTGCAAGATTTTGCTAAAACAAACTAAAAAATCAACAAATTAAATCGAAAATTGCATTTCTCAAGCCTTTTAGCACGTTTTTCAGCTAGAAACGCAATTATTATGCAAAATCTTCTTTAAAAAAATCGAAAAACCGCCACATAAATATATTTGTTTTTTTTTAATCTTCTAAATTCGATTGAAAATAACAATTTACTTTTGCCTTTTTAGAATGTTTTAGTTTTAGTAAGTACATTTTTCAGCTAGAAACACAATTATTTCTCAAAATTTCTTTAAATTTAAGCTTTTTTCACGTGTTTAGGCACGTTTATGTCTAAACACGCCTAAAAGTCCCAAAAAAACTGATATTGATGATATTTTGTTGTTTTACTCAGTTCAACTAGTTTTTGAACAAAATTAAAATACGAATAAGCCTAGAAACCGCAAAATTTGTTGAAAATACGATATTGTAAAAAAGTTTTTTGCAACATTTCGCGAAAACAAACCAAAAAATCAACAAATTAAATTGAGATTTATATTATTTTTGTATTTCTCAAGAATTTTAGCACGTTTTCACGTTTTTAGCTAGAAACGCAATTATTTCGCAGAATCTTCCTTAAGGTAAAAATTTAACAAAATAATCCAAAAATAATGTTTTTTTTTGCCTTTTTCATGTGTTTAAGCACGTTTTTAAAATAAAATGAAAAAACAAAAAAATTCGTTTAAATCAGATTAAAAGTTATAAAATTAAATCAAAATTGATATTATTCTTAGTTTGTTTTGTTCGACTTACTTCGTTTTTGACTCAGAAACTCATTTATATTGCAAAGTCTGTCCAAACTTAAAAATCACAAAGAAATTGATATTAATGTTTGTTTTATTTAGTTTAACTGGTTTTTGATCAAAATTTAGACACAAATACGTCGAGAAACCACAAGATTTAGGTCAAATATAAATAATAATTTATTTTTTTGCATCTTTTTCGAGCATTATTTATGTTTTTCAAACAAAAACGTGATTAAAAAAATCGAAAAACCACCAACATTGATTAAAAATATGTATTTTCTTTCTAACGAAATGTTACTGAACAGGATTGAAAATAACAATTTTGCCTTTTTGGAATGCTTTAGTAGTTACACTTTTCAGCTCAAAACACAATTATTTCGTTAATTATAAGCCCAAAAAGGGTGTTATTTTTGCCTTTTTCAAGTGTTTAAAAAGTACAAAATATTAAATCAAAATCTTGTCGTAACAGACTTTAAAATCACAAATAGAATTGACATTGATGTTATCTTGTTTGTTTAATTTAGTTAGTTAGTTTAGTTGGTTTTTGATC
Source organism: Tribolium madens (assembly GCF_015345945.1). Classification (NCBI taxonomy): domain Eukaryota; kingdom Metazoa; phylum Arthropoda; class Insecta; order Coleoptera; family Tenebrionidae; genus Tribolium; species Tribolium madens. The sequence goes on from NW_025400975.1 coordinate 2,789,103, forward strand.
AAAATTACAACACAAATAAGTGGAGAAACCACACAGTTTAGTCGAAAATACGTTTTTGTACAAAAATGTCAGATTTTGTGCAAGATTTTGAGAACACAAACCAAAAAGTAAACAAATTAAATCAAAAATTGAATTATTTTTGCATTTTTCAATCTTTTTAGCACGTTTTTCTGCTAGAAACAAAACTATTTCGCAAAATTTCGTTAAATACAAGCTAAAAATTCAACAAAATATGCCAAAAACAATGTTATTTTTGCCTTTTTTATGTGTTTTTTGAGATAAAAGCAAAAAAAATAAAAAGTTTTGTTAATACAGATTGAAAGTCACAAAATTAAATCGAAATAAATATTACTTTAGCTTGTTTCGTTCAATTTACTTGCTTTTGAACCGGAGACTTACTAATTTTGCAAAATCATGTCCTAAAAGTCACAAAAAAATAATATTCATATTATTTTGTTTATTTCACTCAACTGGTTTTTGAACACAATTAAGACAGAAACAAGTCGAAAAACCAAAAAATTTAATCGAAAATACAAAAATGTTAGGTTTTTTGAAGAATTTCGCTAAAAGAAACGAAAAAAAACAACAAATTAAATTGAAAATTATATTATTTTTGTATTTTTCCAGCGTTTTAGCACGTTTTTCACTAGAAACGCATTTTCTTGCAAAATTTTGTTAAAAACAAACTCAAAAATCACAGAATTACGCCGAAAATTATGTCACATTTGTCTTTTCGAAATTTAAGCAGATTTTTTTCATAATGAGACTCAGTTTATGGAAAAAAAAACGTAAACTTTCGACAATATTGGGAGAATTTAAATCGTAATCTTGTAAAAATAAGTGGCACCACTGCATGAGGATGTAAAAAATTAATTGGTGTCTTATAATGTTTTTGCAAACACAAATTCTCAAATATATTTCGTAGATTATTATATTTCTTCTTGGAAATTTGACATTTCTGATTTGTATGAAGCTTGTTCAAAGAAGAAACAATAGGATTGCTGCATTGCTTGCAACATTGAGTTCAACTTTGAAACTTTGAAGACCAAATAAATTTCGCATCCAAAAAATAAAAATATTTTTTTGTCTTTACGCTGTATACGTTCCATTTTTTCTTATGAATAAATAATTAAATCTCGTACTAAGACATAGGCAGAGACTTCCGACGAGTGGTTAAAATATACCGTAAACACCCTGAAGGCAAAAATATTTGAAAAATTTAAATGTAAGTACAAAAATATTATATTTTTTTTACCTAAAAAGTCGTCGGCTGAGAAGTGATCAGCATCCCAGACCTGCAGCTCCAGCCTCGCCGGAATTTTGCACTCAGTCTCATCCCACGAGAAAAGCGACTCTTTCCTCGAAATAACAATTTTTTGTTCGGCCACCATATAATCGAAGGGAAAAATAAACCTCCAATTGAAGTTCCCCTCCCCCGTCAGCGACCTGTAATGTATATCCGTACACTGGCAATCCTCCGGGCCCTTCAACCACCCTTTCACATAAATATCAGACATTTTTTCCCCCGTGAAAAACGCATCGTCTTCGAGCACCACGTCGTCGGTGTTCCATATGATGACTCTCAACTCGTAACTCCTGGGTTTCCTAGGGGAAATGTCCAAAGGAGGGCCCGGCAGCGGCATATCCATTGGGAACATGTCGACCCACATTTCCAGTTTTCCTTGCTCGATTCCGGGTTTATCCGGGTTGTAGAGTGGTCTCGTTTCGACATGTTCCGGGATGAGGTGACACCCGATTTTGGGGAATTCGTGCCAGCGGTGCAAAACAGCCAACGCCATGTGCTCCTCCGACTCTTTAATCTTAAAAAAATCAAAGTCTTCGGATTGGAGAGCGAAAATTTGGCGCCCGATTTTGATTTGTCCGTCGGAATAGACCGGAGCTTCGACTTTGGCGTCTTTGCATAATTTTGCCAGAATTTGGGTCGGCTTCATTGCGTCCTTCCAGGCGTTATAACCCTGTCTGGGGACAAAAAATTATCAAATGACAATAAGTTTCCCACAAAATTTACTCCTCGTATTTCTCCGGTAAGCCACAAGTGGCTCTATGTCTGGAATAAAACCGGTTTTCTAGATCAATTTTCGTTTCCCCAACCATATCATCCGATCCGACTAAATCCCAGTCATAAATCTGGATTGTCAGTAGTGAATCTTGCGGAAAAGTCGCTTCAATCTCGAAACATCTACAAAAAACCTCACTTTTCGACAGGGCCGTACCCAAGGGGGGGGGATTAGGGGGTTCAAACCCCCCCGAGATGCTGAGCACTTTGTTATATGTGTGTTATAAGTGTTAAAAATTTAGTTTTTTGTTATTGTAGTAAGTTAAAATTAAATTAATTTTTCATGTGTTAATTATACAGTGTTTCATTTTTATTGTTAGGTACAAATTTAAATACCTGATAGAATATTTAATTTTGAGACAAAAGTGTTTCGAAAAATGCTATGAAAGGGAGCTACACCCCCTAAAAAAGGTACAGTCGAACAAAATGAAAATGACGCCTCAATAAACCAGCCCCTGCTGGATGCCGACCCTTCTAACCGCAAGCAGACAGGGTCGTAAATTATTGGATTGCAGTTTCAACATAAATTCCTCTTGGAGCCGGTTTACAGAAAGCCAATTTAATTCAGAATTTACTTTGCATTGATAAACGTCAAATTAATTAAATGAAAATATTGAACTTTTTAAATGAAAAATTTAACAAACTATTTCTTAAAGAAAATTATGCATTAATAATGACATTGACGAAAAAACAAATCATTATTAACTTAGTGTTTTTTTAACTGTTTTTTCAAAATAAAATTAATTTACTTAATTTTTGAACGAAATAGGTTTTCTCTATTTTAAACTAGATTTTATGTAAAACAACAAATGAATTAAACTATTGTTTATTTGCGAGAAGAAAAATTAATTCCACGTGTGCCTTTACGACGAGTGGTGTAATTCTTTGAGTAGAAGCGAAATTAGGTAAACTAATTCGAATTACGTTGCCATTTATTTTGCATTGACAAACGTCAAGTTTAATTTTTAATTGCGTTCTGTAAACCGGCCCTAAGTTTTCTATTAGTTTTGCAATTGTCATTGAAAACGAATCAAAATTATTTATTTAATTAAACCAGGAAAAAAACGTCATAATTATTTCAAATATTTTAGTTCTGCTTTTATTTTTTGATAATTGTAATACTTTTAAATTAAATAAAAACGTTTAGTTTTATAAAAACACAATTTAAC
>NW_025400975.1:2793865-2811782 GCF_015345945.1 Tribolium madens
CCCCCCCGAAATATAATCCTGGTTAGGGCCCTGCTTTTCGATCATTAAATCCCGGATGCTTACTTTCCAAAAACTGGATTGAGCTGTTTTGAGATATAATTATCCTTGTCGCTGATTCGCTTTGATCCGAGTTGGATGACGACGTATGGGTCGGCTTTCCCGTTCAAGTCCATGGGATGGAGATCGTTGGCTTTGACCACATAAACGCGCACTAGGACGCGGATCGGGTCGTTCGAAGGTAAGCCTTGGAAAAAGCCGAATTGCGGGTCGAGGCCCATGATTGTGTGGTCCTCGATGTCTTTGGGTAAAGGCCATTTGTACACTTTAATAGCGCCCTACAAGAAAAATTACCAATGGAAATGTTTAAAACTGTTGAGTTACTTTGAAGTAGCCGACGACTCGACTGTCGTCTTCTGAATCGTCTCCAGTCTTTTTTCCTCTGTATAGTTCAAAAGTGTGCAACCACTCTTTGAATTCGCCAAATTCGGGCACGGCTTCTAGTTCCGTTGGATATATCTAAAAAACAAAGCTTAAAATGAATAAATGAATGTCAACAATTGATTGACAAAGTTCGAGGAGTTGTTGCAAGTTGGAGTTAGTTGTACAAATTTTTTGAATTTAATCAAAATTGCTTGGAATTATTTGGAAGTATTTGGAACTATTAAAATTATCTTTGGATTGTTTAGAATAATTAGTGGAATTATTTGTGAATTACTGGGCTTCTTTTTGGAAATATAGGAAATAACTTTTTTCCAAAATTACGTAGAATTTTTTAGAACTCGGTATTAATTTGGAATTACATGAGTTATTTTTGAATCACAAAAATTATGTTTAAATTACAGAAATTAATTTGAAATTGTATGAATTAATTGGAAAAAAGGGAAATACGATGGATTATTAGAACTACTAGAATTTTGGTGTTTTTTTTTAAGTTACTGAAGTGTGAACTGAATTTGTGAATTATTGGATTTTTTTTTGAATTTATTGGAAATATTTTTTTTGAAAATCATGTTGAGTTCCTTAGATTAATTTAAAATTACAGAAGTTACTTTGGTATTTTGAAAATTATGTTGAAATTTTGAAAAATATGTAGGCATTACAGGAATTAATTTGAAAAATATAGAATTACGATGAATTATTGAAATTACTAGAATTATTGTAAAATTACTAGAATTTTAGTGAGTTTTTTTTAATTACTGAAATTATTTGTGAATTACTGGTGTTTTTGTAGAATGACTAAAGTTTTTTTAGAATTATCTAGGTTAATTCTAAATCGTAGGAATTAATTTGAAAAAAAAATGGAATTACGATAGATTATTCAAATTGCTAAAATTTTTGTAAAATTACTGAAATTTTTGTTGGAATTAGCGGAAATAATTTCTTTTGAAAATTACGTTGAATTTTTTAGAACTATCGGAATTAATTTGGAATTACATGAATTGGAATTAAGTTGAAATTACAAAAATTAATTTGGAATTATAGAAATTAATTTGAAAACAGTGGAATTATTGAAATTTTAGTGAGAGTTTTGTGAATTATGTTGGAATTACGAAAATTAAATTGGAATTAAGTTGAAATAATAAAAATTAATTTGGAATTTAATTGGAAGTTAATCTGAAATCAGTGGAATTACTGGAATTTTGATGAGATTTTTTTTAATTACTAAAATTATTCGTGAATTACTGGTATTTTTGTAAAATTACTAAAATCTTTTTAGAATTATCGTAGATAATTATGGTAGATAATTCTAAATTCAAGAAAATGGTTTGAAAAAAATAGAATTACAATAGATTATTAAAATTACTAGAATTTTTGTTGAAATTAGCGGAAATAATTTCTTTTGAAAATTACGTTACGAATTTCTTAAAACTATCGAAATTAATTTGGAATTATATGAATTATTTCAGAATTACAAAAAATATATTGGAATTACAGAAATTAAGTTGGAATTAAGTTGAAATTACAAAAATTAATTTGTAATTATAGACATTAATTTGAAAATAGTGGAATTACCAAAATTTTGGTAAGATTTTTTTTTAATTTACTGAAATTATTTGTGAATTACTAGTATTTTTGTAGAAGTACTAAAATCTTTTTAGAATTATCGTAGATAATTATCGTAAATAATTCTAAATCGTAGGAGTTGATTTGAAAAAAATAGAATTACAATGGATTAATAAAATTAGTGAAATTTTTGTAAAATTACTGAAATTTTTGATTCAATTAGCAAAAATAATTTCTTTTAAAAACTGCGTTGCATTTCTTAGAACTATCGGAATTAATTTGGAATTACAGGAATTATTTCAGAAATACAAAAATTAAGTTGGAATTACGAAAATTAAGTAAGAATTAAGTTGAAATTACAGAAATTAATTTGGAATTGATGAAATTAATTTAAAAACAGTGGAATCACGATGAATTATTGGAAATACTGGAATTTTGGTGAGAGATTTTGTAGAATTACTAAAATCTTTTTAGAATTATCGTAAATAATTTCTTTCAAAAATTTGTTGATTTTATTAAAAATTTCGTAAACAATTTGAAATTACAGGAGTTATTTTGGTATAATTACAAAGTTATGTTGGAATTATGGAAATTAAGTAGGAATTACAGGGATTAATTTAGAATTACAGAAATTAATCTGAAAACAATAGAATTACAAAAAATTATTGAAATTATTGGAATTTCAGTGAAGTTTCGTAAACTTCAGTGGTTTCTTTTTGGAGTTAGGTACTGAAACTATTTGTGAGTTAATGGAATTTTTGTGAAATTACTGAAACCCTTTGAGGAATTATGGAAATTAATCTGAAAACTGGAATTTTGTTGGACTTTTTTGGAATTAGAATTAGTTATACACACTTTTTTTTCAAATTAATGGCCAATCGACAAAGATTATTGTAATAATTAATAAACAAATTCGTCAATAAATCTTCTTTATTCCGTGTTTTTTTATTGAGTCCTGAGCTTTGATGAACATTCTTTGTACTCTTTTTTTATTTCTCACAGCCTTCTTGTTAACAGATTGCAGATTAAACAACAAAAACATGAAGAAAAATTGTTATAAATATAGGATCCGGGATGGTTATAAACAAATTTCTGTTCACCTTGCATAAAGCCGGTTTATATTTACTCCTTTTCCTCACACTCTTCGGACTAATCCTCGCTGCAAACCTTGACGCCGTCGCCGCCGTCTTAAACCCAAACCTCCTCTTCCCATCCCCCGGACTCTTATCCGACGTATTCCCCGACTGCTGACCATCCTCATCAACAAGAATCTGCAAATTACCGTTTTGCTGACTTAACAATTTCTTCGCTTCCTTCGACTCATCAATCATTCTTTCAATAGAGGCAAAATACTTAGTCCACCAGTCACGACTTCCTTCCTCATCATCGACATCTTCATCAACACTGGGTTTCCGTTTCTTTGCGTTGTCAGTCTTGCTTTTAGAAGCACTTTGTTGCGTCCCATAACCGATAGAAATCGAAATGTCTTTGGGGAGAAGAGGACTCTTTTCTTTGTCACTCTCGGGGAACGTGAGATTGGTTGGGGAGGATTGTTGGAGGGGCATGTCGGGTTTTGGTTGGTTGAGTGAGCGTTTGCGGTCTTCTTCTCTCTCTTTCTTAGTGAGAGGGTTGTACATGTATTTGTGAATTGAATTAATCATGTGGGTCCCCACAAGGGTATATCGGCCAAAGCTGCGACAATCAACAGCCCGGATTGTCAAAGGAGGACGATATAATTCTTGTTCCGGTAAATCCAAGTCGAGGAATTTCACCGAATTGCTAAAATTCGGGTTCTTCCGCGCGTTTTGTATAATTGAGGAGTAGAGGATATGACCGGAGCACTCAATATCGACTCTAGGTTTGTCAACTGTGAGCAAATGTATCCTTTTGAGGTCCCTCAAGCCCCAGAAGAGGACTTCGATGCGATACCGGGCCAAAGTCGGCCTAATCCCTCTCGGAACCGGAAGCATCGGTACTAAATCCTTAAGATCCGTGTCCTTGTAAATGGGAATGTCCTTAGGCGCCGGGAGTGGCGGTAAAGTCCCCCCATCAACGTCATTCGGAAGCTCCAAAAGCTCAAAAGCTGCCAACAATTCACCGGCGTGGTCACTCCCTCTCGTAATATCAAACCACTCCAAAGACGGAGGAAATTTCGGTTTGGTGTAAGCTTCCTCCCTTAATTTAACATGAGCTTTGGCTAAAGCCCTCCCAATAAACTCCGACTTTCCCACTTTGTCTTGGTCAAAAATCTCGATGATTATCGAGGGTGGATCCTGTTTGATTTCTTCCGCCGTTCCATAAATGAGAATCTCGCCGAAAATGAGGAGTTCATCCCAAGTCGGACTTAAAGTCTCGTCGATAACTTGAGTTGTTTTGCTGAACTCCCCCGCGACGACTCTTGCAAAAGGATCAGAGAGCCCCGACGCGTCGCTCCCGATCAAAGACCGCGCTTGGTAAATGTGCGCCCGGAGTTGAAAAACCTGAAAATTGAGCGCAATTTATAAAATACTCCGGTTTTGTGTCAAGTTACGTGTTTTTCGACGTAATGGATGATGGAAGGGGGAAGTGCACGCGGCCGTTCGACGTTTCTAATTTCGTGTGTTGTTTCGTAGCCTTTGGGAATGCCATTAATAAAGTACTTTTTGTGTTTGAGGATTCCGAGCCAGAGATAGATCTGGAGTTTGGCGGGGATGGACCAGCCGCTAGGGCCGGTGCTTCGTTTTCCAGGCAGCTGAAAATGTCAATTTGTAACCGGAAACGGGATTAATTAGACGTGAAAAGCTAATTTTACACAAATTAAGGATGTCGCAACTCACTTTGAGGAACATGGTTTGAACTTTTCCACAATCTCGACCGCTTTCTTCGTCAACGATTGAATAAATAATGTCGCGAGCAGAGATGCGTTGATAAGCTTGACGTTTTCCGCCACTGATAATCCAGAGGAAAACGTCCGGTAAGGCGTGTTGGGGCTGAAATTTTAGCAGGGTGAAATTTTACTACCCTAGTTTTGCTGTTGTTTAAATTGTAAAAATTCTACTTACTAAAACTAAAATGAAATAAAATTCTCAAAAATATTAAAAACTGAAAAATATACTTATAAAAAGAGAATGACGAAATTTTGTTATTTGCGTATAAAGAAAATAAAAAAAATTTCTACTAAAAATATGGAAATTGTAAACGAAGTAAAGCTGAAAACGCAACACACAAATTTTATTTTCCTTTACTCCCGTGCGACGTACAAAGTTTTGTAGTTATATTTAAAAAACAGAAATGAAAAGTTAGAAAATACATAAATTTTTAACACAATGCCTTTGTTTCTCTCTTTTTCCGTAGATAAAAATTACTTTATTCAATCCTCTAAGTTAAAATTGAATTTTATCTACTCTTTTAAAAAATACATCCATTGTTGTATATCTGCGGTTGTTAGTTGCTAACGATCTTTGACATTAGATTTCATTGTTGAATTTTACATTGACATTTATAAATATCGACCAAATTGACTACAAAATTAGTGAAGATTGAATAAAATTTTATATTGTACACGACGATAAAATTTTCATTATCTTTTCAAGCATATTATATATAATTTCAATTTTATCGTCTTGCATAATAAATAACTATTATATTACTAGACGATAAAAGACTACTTTATCTACTGAAATTAGTTCATAAAAGCACTCTTTAACATTGAGTTCAAAATAAACTTATTTTAGGGACTGTTTTGCAAAAAAGTTCGAAAAAACTAATTTTAGAGACACTAAAATGTGTTCGTATTTTTGTTGCAAGATCTAAAATCCAGTTTTTGCGAACTTTTTAGGTACACTAAAAGTACCTAAAATAATGAGAAACACTAAAATTAGTTGTTCAAATTTTTGGAATTTATTCGAAATTGCTTGAAAATGTTTGTAATTAATGGAATTATTTTACTTATTACTGGAATTTTTTTTAAATTGTTTGAAATAATTATGTTGGAATTACAGGAATTAATTTGGAATTGTAGAAATTAAGTTGAAAAAAAAAATGGAATTACTATGGATTATTAAAATTACTGGAATTTTGTTTTTTTTTTAATTACTACATTTATTTGTGATTTACTAGAATTTTTGTTTTAGAATTATCGGAAATAATTTCTTCGGAAAATTACGCTGAATTTTTTAGAACTGTAGGTATTAATTTGGAATTACCAAAATTACAGAAATTAGATTGGAATTATAGAAATTAATCTGAAAACAATTAAATTACAATGGATTATTGGAATTACTGAAATGTAAGTGAAATCTTATTGGTATTTCGGTGGAATTTTTTTGAACTTGGAATTAGTTAAACAGATTTTTTCAAGGTAAGGGCCACTCAAATAACTATTTTACTTACTATTTTAAGAATTATTCAAAAAACAATTTAATTATTAATTTGATAAATTATTAAAATTACTGAAATTTCGGAGCATTTTTTCTTGAAATTATTGTAGGTACACATTTTTTCAAGTTTACCGCCCCTCAAGTAATTATTTTATGTATTATTTGACTGAGTTCGAAAAAGAGTTATTTATTATACAAGACGATAAAGAAATTGTTTATCTATGTGAGTAAAAAGGTTAAGTGTGACGAAGTCACGAGGGGACTTTTTTCACGAGTAGATAAACAATCTTTATCGTCGTGTATAATATTTCGTTTTATTTTGTACTCGCCTACCAGAATTTCTTGAGTATAAACAGTAAATAAAAATTACTTTATTTCACAAGGCGATAAAAGATTACTTTATCTACTGAAATTAGTTGATAAAAGCACTCTTTAACATTGAGTACAAAATAAAAATCATTTTAGGGCCTCAAGTTAACTACTTTTGAAAGCGTAAACAAAAAAATCGTTTGACAAATTCTAAAAGAAAAATAAACAATGATAAGAACATTTCAGAAATTTTCGAACAAAATTTTAGCTTTCTGTATAAAATTATCAATATTTTTTGCATGTATTGTAAAAACTGAAAACGTTAATTTAAAATTTTCACACGTAGATTTAATTTCTAAAAACGACCAAGAAAATTAAATTTGGTTTGTAATATTGAAAAGCTAAAGGTATTTCTTGGGATATCTAAATAAAAAATAAGGTAGGAAAAAAAATTAAAAGCTCATTATTTTTAAATAAAATTTATAATATAAACAAAAATAAAAAATAAAATGATGACTTGAGCAGTTTATAATGAAATTGGCTGAAAAAATTTGGCTCACATCTTCGGTTAAAAATTTCAGCTTGGTGAGATAAGTCTGCGCCGTTTTGTACCGTTCCTTGAGGGAGCTTTTGGTAACAAGAGCTCTAAGATTCCGTGCAGCGTTGCCAATATGTTCCTGAAACACCCCTTTCCAGTTGAATTTTCCCCCCTGCAAGCACTTACAATCTCCCTTTGACAAAGTTTGAGGTGCTCTTTGTCCAACTTTGTTTTTCCCGTCCCCGGACCCGTCATCGACGCTTGCGATATCGTTACGTATTTAGCACAGGCTATTGACAAATCCTCCAACACCTGTTTGAGGCGTGTTTCAATCTCAGGACCGTCCGATTCCATTAGCGAGTTCACCTCCGAAAGGCCGTCTTCCTATTTGAATAAAAGTTTTCATTTCAGTAAACTCAATCAGAGACTTACCAGTTTTTCGGAAATTTTCGAAATTATGTTCGAGTTGTACATGCGTCTCCTGTAGTCGGGCCAAACCGAGCGGATGTGCATGCAAGGCTTGTTGTCCCAGTAAGGGAGGAAATAGTAGATTTTGTCGTGGGTCATGGGTTTAGTGGGGGTCGTGGTGCTCTGCCACGAGCCGCTGTCCGACGAAACGGCCTCTAAATTGCGATTTTTGGAATCATTACAGTGTTTATGCTAAAGAATTGAGTTCGTTTCGAGTTTTATTATCTTTTTATTAAGTTAGGGGCTGTCGAGAAACATGAAACGTTGCTCCAAGCTCCAAGAATGAGAGGAAATGCTACATGCGTTCTTACAAAAGACTATCTCTGGTCTTTGTTAACGAATCGTTTGGTGTTTGGTTGAACAATGCTGAAAGCTTGATTGCAAAATAAAAAACCTGACATTTATATTGCAAAATGCTATGAAACCTGGTTGCAAGCAAGACTCGTGGATTATTAATTTAATATAAAAAAACTAAGAGAAAAACTCTACATTTTGTTTGTATTAAAGTAGTTTGTAAAATTTTTGTTTGTAACAAGTTACAGTTTGTTGTTGAAAAAGCAAGAAAACCTGCACGAGAGTAATCTGAAAATACGGTAATATTGTAGAATTAAAAATAGAAAAAAGGTTGGTAAAAATGTAAATGAACGAATAGAGTGCTCCTTTGAACCACATAGTCAACAAAGTAGTTCGCAACTCACAAAGTAAAAATATTCACGGTTTAAAACCTGAAAACCTCGCAAACTATAAAAGCGTTAGAACTAAAACGAGTTTACTTTCAGAAATATAAACTTTTTATAAACCTTCTTCAATTATCTTGTTTTTCTTAACCTCTTTCATAATCTATTTTCGTTAATTTTATTTAACATTTTTGCATTTTTATTTGTTTCTGTCTAGTTTTCAGTCTTTCTTTCGATACTTGTCATTGTTTACGTCGTTTCCTTTGCTTATTGTAGTTGTTTTTTATTAAACATATTCTTATTTTTTTAAATTTCTATTTTATTTAATTAAAATTTTAGTTTTTAATTATCAATTGCTAGAATCAATTCTTTTTCTACTTCTACATCTATTTGCCACTCAAATTTCTTTTCAATTTTTTTCTATTTAGTCAATTTTGTTCTTATTCCAATTCGAGGAGTTGCCGAATTTATTCATTTTGTGTTTTGAGTTTTTATTTGGCTTTATTTTTGCTTAATATTTTTAATGTTTTCTTTCTTTACATTTTTGATAGTTTTGTCCATTTCTCTCTTTTCATTTCTTTAAAGTTATTATTTTGCTCCTAATTTTTATCTGCATTTGCTTTTTATTTTGAGTTCCTTCTACTTTTATTCCTTTATATATTATTTATATTTTGTTTAGTTCTGTTTTGTTTTGCTATTTTTTTAATTTTAATTTTTAAATGTATAATTTCCTATTTTGACATTCTTTTGCATTTTTGTTTCTGTCTAGTTTACTTCTCTCTATTCAGTCTTTCTTTCGATATTTGTCATTGTTTACGCCGTTTTCTCATTGTACCGTAATTTTTTTTGATTAAATTTATGCATTTTTAAAATTTCTATTTCATTTAATTACAACTCTAGTTTTTGACTATTAATTGCTAGAATTAATTCTTTTTCTACTTCTACATCTATTTGCCACTCAAATTTCTTTTAGATTTTTTTCTACTTATTCTATATTGTTCTAATTCCAATTCGAAGAGTTGCCTAATGTATTCATTTCTGTTTTGTTTTCCTATTTGGCTTTATTCTTGCTTTATTTTTCATTTGCATTTGTTTCTCTTCTGTTTCTAGTTTCTTCTTTCTCTATTTCTGGTGTTTTCTTTCTTTTATTACATTTTTGCAACTTTTTTTCAATTTCTCTCTTTTCATTTCACTAAAGTTATTATTTTGTTTTAAATTTTTATCCTCTTTTGCTTTTTACTATGAGTTCCTTCTACTTTTATTTCTTTATTTACTGTTTATATTTATTAGTTCTGTTTTGTTTTTCTAATTTCTTTTGATTTTAGTTTGTAGTTGCTTAATTTTCTACTTTGACTTTTTTCTGCGATTTTTGTTTGTGTTTAGTTTATTTCTTTTTTATTCAGTATTTCCTTCGATATTTGTTACTGTTTACGTAGTTTTGTTTGCTTATTCTAGGTTTTTTTTATAAAATTTATGTCTAAATTTAATTCATTTAATTACAATTCTAGTTTTTGACTATCAATTGCTAGAATTAATTCTTTTTCTACTTTCTACAACTATCTACCACTCAAATTTATTATATTTTTTTTTCTGCTTATTCTGTTTTGTTCTTATTACAATTCTGGGAGTTGCCTTATTTGGATTTATTCCTGTTTATTTTTTTCTTTTATTTCTGTTGCTGCCCCTGACTCTAGTTTCTTTTTTCTCTATTTTGATGTTTTGTTTCTTTTATTACATTTTTGCTAATATTTTCATTTTCTCTCTTTTCTAGTTTTATTCCTTTATTTATTGTACTTTTTTTGAGTTGTGTTTTGTTATGCTATTCTTTTCTGTGTTCCTTTTTTAATTTAATTTTAATTTTTATTTTGTATATTTTTCTGGCTTATCTTTAGTCAATATTCACAAACAAGAGCCAGTTCTACCAACATAATTGTTAACAAGGCTGAATTTCCTCGTTTTGCTAGGTTTTTCTTGTTTTCACTCATTTTTTATTGTGCTTTATTTGATTTCTGCTGTATTTTATTTTATCCTACTGTTTTTCCTGAAATTATTATTTTCAGAAAGAATTTATATTGTTTGACCCTCAAAATTTACTATTTCTAATCTATTTTCAGATAATGTTTTTATTTCTATTACAATTTTCATAAAAATTTTAACAACTCAAATTTTAGAATTTTTTATTTGTTGTTTGCTAATCAGAAATTAATAAAAAATGTTTCAGTTGTCTCAAATAATCTTAAATATTAACACAGGATTGTGGTCAGCAACCCAAGAAGTGGCTAAATATCATAAATTATTAGCTTCCACTTTAATATATCGAAGCTGTTTGTCCCGGTTTTGGAGCTTTAGCCCCTCGAGAGCACCCGTTTCAGCTCCTAAGTTAATTTATTTAACCACAATAACACTAAACTCTGAATCTTTTTATTGTGCAAAAAAAACTCACCCAATTCGTCGCTGTCGGAGTCGTAATGCTCCCTCGCCGACTCGTTATGCCCATCAATGGCATTCCCTGCATTTCCTATACTAATTTCAAAATAAACCGGCTTATCTCCCAACTTCTTATCAATCATGGACGCATCCAGAATCGTCGCGAAGAGAAAGAACTCTTCATTTTTCGCATACGAGGCTTCATTGACAGGAATCGTTGGCTCGATTTCCACAGCTGAGGGTGCGAGATCGATGCTGTCGGTGATTTCGGTCCGGATTGCCACCAGGAGACGGGCCCTGTAGGAGACCCCTTCCCCCAGCCCCGTGTTTAGACTCGAATGCTCGTCGATGAGACTGTAATCCCTCGTGGAGCCGTAAAGGTGAATGAAGGAAGGGCCGAATGTGGGCAGGAAGCCTGCAAATCGGCCGAATTACCGATGAGGAGAAGCACATCTAGGATGCACAACATGATGAGAAATTCATAACGTGGGGCTAATTATTATTTACGCTTGCAACGCAAAGTGGTAATAAAAAGCTGGCGGTTGGGGTTAAAAGACGAGTGGATGTTATAATGGATGGAAGAGCGTTAATCTTGTTTATGCTGATGGCGGAGTACACACATAGTGACTGGAGTAATTAATTGAAATTCCTGATCCAAATGAGCGCTTGTTAATTTATATTACCATTAACGTATGTCCGACTTGATCAGAGACATTTTAATTGAAGATTAGAGTTTGCTCAAGACCGGGATTTGAATTGATGAAGATTTTCCAGAAGGATTTATTTTGTGACATTTCTCTTGTAAATTATGAGGCTTTATTAGACGTAAAATGTGATTTAAGTTTTAAAATAGTTTAAAAGTGATGACTTTTATGACCAAATGCAGCACCTTTTAGATTTTTGCGCCTAGGCGTTTTTACTTTTACTACGACATTATTGACATTTAGGTACCAATGTTGTTTCTTTCTTGTCTTTTTCGCTACTTTAGCAATTTCTGGAGAAATACATTGTAAATCATCAGCAGCTGCCAACTGCATTAGTTAAATTTAACACAAATTCCGATACTGACGTTTATAATAAGCGTTTTAGTACTTGCAAAGTGTATTGATTATTTGATTCATTTACTTGCTAATTGAGTGTTGCTCTTCACTCTCGTTCTGTATACGTTTGCAGATGAAATAGTATATGTTATTCGGAGTAAAAATGAGTTTATGTGACCCACTACGTTCAATTTTGCCACATAAACTATCACTTTTACTCCTTATATCATAATATTCATAAAAGACTATTTTTTTAATGAAAAATTATAACAAAATTTTACTTTCGTGTTAATATATAGGTTTTAAAGTATTTTTTGTAAGGGTGGTGGCTGAATAAGACAGATAATGTAAAAGAAAAATAAAAGGAGCTTTAGTCGAATCACCAACATTTAATAAAAATGCCGTAAGTGATAAAAAAGGGGAAAGTTTAGGCACTTGTTAAAATAAATTAAACTATATTTTTTAAATAATTTGGTGTGATTTTGTAATTTAAAAGAAAATAATTTTTCACTTATTCTGCTTTGATCTTTTATGCTGTTGTTTCGCTTCAATTGAGTCGATTATGTGTAAACGGTTTACATTTAGGTACCAATGTTGTTTCTTTTTGTTTTTTCCCTACTTCAGCAATTTTTGGAGAGGTGCATTGTGGATCATAATCATCAGCAACTACTAACTACACTAGTTAAATTTTAAAAAAAAAATCTCAACACAAATGTCGATACTGACGTTTATAAGTGTTTTATTACTTGTCCTGATTATTTGATTCATTTACTTGCTAATTGAGTGTTGCTCTTCACTCTCAGATAAAATAGTATATGTTATTCAGAGAAAAAGTAAGTTTATGTCGCCTACTACGTTAAGTTTCGCCACATAAACTATCACTTTTACTCCTAATATCATAATATACACTGGCCGCGAAAATTATCCAGACACCTAAAATTTGGCGGTTTTTCACATTGCAATATTTTTGTTATTCTGTGTCGGATTTCAACGAATTTTTGTTTTGATTAAAGAATGGACTTTGTAGAATATTGTAATTTAATTCAATAACATTTCTAGTTTTCTCTTGTAAATGTTATTATAAAAGTCTTTACATTCGTGTTATTATATGGGTTTTGAAGTATTTTTGTAAGGTTGGTGGCTGTGTAAGACACTTGAAATGTTTTACTTTATTCTGTAAGATCAAGGGCTTAACTCGTGTTTAAATTGAAAATTTGTTTCACAAAACTTTAACGACTATACTCTGTTGTTTTTTTAGAAATAATATTTCAAAAGAAATCTTGAAACTTTAAGATAATTTAAAAGAAAAATGAAAGGAGCCTTAACCGAATCACCTATATTTAATAAAAATGCCGTATGAAATAAAAAAGAAAGTGAAAAGTTTGAGCACTTAAAATAAATTGGTCTGTATTTTTTAAATAAATTGGTGTAATTTTGTAATTCAAAAGAAAATAACTGTTAAATTATTCCCTTTTGATCATTTATGCTCTTGTTTCGTGTTATGAGTAATCGGTGTCGAAAATTTAATTTTTATTTGAAATTTTACCATTGCTAAAAAATAATAGTTTTTCACAAAACACTCTAAAAAATCGAAAATGCAGCCGAAAGCTTCCTTTGTGTTTCTGAATTATTATGCACTTCTCTTAGTGCAGCTTTTAACTCGATAAAGCTTCTTGAGAATTTGAAATGCGAGCGACAAACACAGATTTAACTTTTCTAGTCTTCAAAGTGGAAAAGTAACATTTCTGTGCCGCTTTTCAAAAACTTTTTAGTTGGTTATCAAGTATGTCGTAATTAATTCATTGTGGCCAGTCACGAATTTCAAAATTAATAGATTCGTTATCCTAGGAAACTAGACTTAATGGAATGTAGATTAGGACAGGGAATAGCGGATCGATATGGTAAAACTTACAATTGTGACCAAAATAGGAAAACAAAATTGTCACAAAGAAAGGATGTGATACATCGTGTTTCAACAACTAAATATAATAATTTCTCATATAATCTGTCATAAATTATCACCGCTTACATTTCGGATTTAGTACATGTTGTGCATTCTAGTAACATTATATTTGTGCATCCTAGGACTAATGTAAATGCACCTAACTCTGACACTGTCTAATTCTGACACTTGATAATCCATAATTTGTAGACAACATTATTTCGCCTTAATTAAACTCTAATTAAACTGATATTCAATTGAATGAACAATGTCAGACACTTGACCTGAAAAGGTGGCCTTATCAGTTCTTCTCGTGCTTTAGAACAACACGCGATAAACATGTTTGGTGCATGTAGTCGATTCAGGTTTTGTGTGTTGTTTAATTAAGACAACTTTCAAACACAGATCTATGTTTACTTCAATGCGAAAGAAAAATATAAAAGAAGAAATCGATCTAAAATCAAAACCTCATTACAGACTTTGCCTAATACTCGTATTATTATTAACTTCCAAGCTCCAAGTTTTAGTAAAACTTATAAAATTGGTGTAAGCTATATTGTGTTTTCTTTCAATCCAATGTATCAATTTCAAATAGTGTTTTTTGACTACCAACACGGGTATTATATTTGGCTATTCTTAATTAGATTAAAAGAGAGAAAAAAATTTTTTTTATTTTTTCTATGATGCCACCAAAATTTTCTTCAAAAAATCAAAAATTTTGAAATGGGTTAAAATAACGTTTTTCAGCTTCTATTGGTCCTAGAAATGCAAAAACGTGCGTAAAATGTTATTGAGACGAATATGAGAAAGTCGATTTTTTGAAGTAAGTTTTTGAAGTAAGTAAAAGTCCTAATTACGGCAAAACTGTATCTCAAAAATACAATATTTTGACGTATACATACCGGCTGTCCCAGCGAGATGAAAAAGTCCATTAATAACTTATTTTTGAGACACGCTGTATAGTTGAAAATAATTTTAGGCAATAGACTAGATTAGTATCTATCAATGTCCTACATACGAGTATTTTTTTTTATTTTATCATTTAAAGGTCACTAATGGACATATTCAACTCGCAAGGACTCCTGTATGTAAAATGATTGGCGTCTTCAAAATTCGTAATACTTTAGAAGTTATAGTCAAATCTATATTTTTACTATTTTTGATTTTATCAGTAATTTTCTCGATATCTGAATATCGTAGAACACCGGTCTTTCTTGTAGGGTAAACCAGGGTGATATGGTGAACAAAAAAATTGAGCCCTGTAGAACACAGAAATTGTTTATATAGACAAAATAAAAATACTATTCTTTCATAAAATACTTAGGTAACAACTTAACAGTGTCATAATCTCTTAGGGACATAACAACAATTTGAAAAAAAAAATTTGTTTTACCAAATTCACCATGCATTTGGGTGAAATGGTAAACTTATTTTTTCTGCTAAAACAACATACAATTTAAAGAATTTTCTGTCTTGGTTACAACAATGTATGGCTCCTGCACAAGAATGTTATTTATTATTGGTATTTATATTTATATTACTGAATATTTATTATTATGTATTAGCAAGGGCCCCTACGCAAGAATGATTTTAGCAAAGGCTGGAAACTGTGCACAAATGGTAATCAGTCTAATCGGCGTACGCAACAAATTAAAATGCTCTACGTTCAATAGTTTTTCTTCTAATTGAAAAATTCACAAGTTATCTCACTGCTGTTATAAGAAAATTCTAAAATTTTCCAACTTTCGAACGTTGCTTCAGTCATGAGTTTTATTGCTCCCGGATACAATTTCCGACTTTTGATATAACATAAAGCGACATAGGAGAGTATGAATTATTAAAAATAAGGAAAAGATAAAACATAATTACAAAGGAAGGGAATGAGTGAGAGACTATTACGGCTCGCTCGTTTATTATTCGGCGATTAAACAAATAATGCATCAACGCTAAGTAAATGAAACAAAAAAAATGTTAAAAAATAATGCTTTTTCTCAATGAGATAGCAGATGTGTTTATCCAAATAACCACATCCTCATTTCCTCTAGAGACATCGGATCAATATGTTAAAAATATCTAATGCGAAAACACTTTGTTGACATTTAATACCAACACTCCCTAAAGATAGGAAGGAATACATACAAGTTTCACATATCGACCAATGTTTACTCAGAGTCTAACTTTAAAATAACTCTAAGAGTTTCCCAAGTTTCTGATGTTGTCAGATTAAAGAATCAGTGTCAGACTTAGCTACAATTTTGCCATTTCCGTTTCCGTTTCCGTCGGCAATTAGGTGCATTTACTTCATGTCTTATACCTGAATCTCACCCTTCTCTCCGTCGTTGGAGATGGTCTTGAGGTCGATGAAGTGGGTCCCGATGACGGTGGGCTTAACGGGGTCGTTATCCCTCAATTGGATCTTGATCCGTTGACATAACGGCGGGAACATCTCTGTGAAAACGAGCTGTTCGTTCCAAACGGGTGCATAACTGTGCTTCTTCACGCTTGTTTTACCCTTGGAAAAAACGACAAAGCTCGTCGTTGGACTCATTTGGGTGGTTACCTACCGTCAGACCGGCAAAGGACACTTGAACGTACGGGTCAACGAGATCGCTCAACTCGCCGGTAAAGGCTTTTTTTACGTTTGCCATCAACGAAGAGTTCATTTTTGGTAAACCATCAGCGCGGTAGATTTTCACGATGAAGCGGGCGCGTTGCCGGTCGATGGGCACTCCGTCGGGAAGGAGCAGGTTTCTGGCAAAATAGCAAAAAAAAGAAATTTCATTTAAGTCCATTTGTCATTAAAAAAATTATTAATTTTTTTAATTTTTATTAATTGTAACTCGCGCCCCAGAAATAAATCCCATGTAAGGTGAGATACCAGGAACATGGAAAAAATCCTCTATTTTGTGTTTCTTGTCTTTAAAATATGATAATCTGATTACGAAGAAGAAATTCTTCAGGCGAAGAATTCTTCTTGGTTGAGCGTGGGAAGCATGGCACAGTCTTCCTTGACTTTCTTGACTGAAGATACAATAAAAGTATCGAAACGTCGAGACGAATTTAATGGTTTTTATTTCCCTTTGTCCTGTCAACCATCTTCTACGTAATCAGGTTATCATGGAGAAATGTTAAAAAAATTCTATCTTTAAAAATTTCGAAGTTATGAGAGTTTAAATGTTGTACTTTGATTCTATTTATTTCTGTTGGAAAACTAATTTTCTATAGACTATTAGAAGAGGAAACAAGGAAGCTGTATCCTAAATTGTAACTCTGTTTAATGTTATTTGTGGCTTTTATTAAAAAAAAATTGTACCTTTACTAAATAATTATAAAAAAAATATATACAAGATCATCATTATCATTAAATAGACATAAAAAATGTCAAATGTCAAAAAGTAAAGTCGAAATTTTTTGTCAGAATTTTTTAATAGTAAAGAACAAGTTTTATAAGGGTTGATTTGGCGCACGAATCCCAAGTTAGAAAACGAATGGTTGGCGAGTTTTCTATGGGATGAGTGCGCCAATGCCATTATAAAACGAGTATTTTATGCTATTTTTTCTAATTTGCGCCCCCTTTTTTCTTATTTTAATTAAAAAAATATATATTTTTGTCGCCTAGAGAATTTTGTGTTAGTTGGTATCGGTTGGTAACACTCGGCGCCCACCTGTTTTTTGAGTCATTTCTGACGTCTGTCATTAAAAGTAAAATTTATTATTTATTTATTATTAGTTATTAGTGTTACAACATAATAATAATAAATAAAATATGAGAAATAGAATTTAGTTTGCACTCCGCTCGAAATTCGCGAAATTGCCCAAGCAACAACGCAAAATTTGTTACCTGACAAGTCAGAAGCGGCATCCAAAAACTAAATAACCCTAAATTCATTAAAGCACACACAGAGAAATATTATTTAACAGTGAGTAAAATACTCTCGAATTAAATAATTCTTAATCTTCGATATACGCAAGTAACTATATTCTCCAAAATAGAAAATTATTTGCTCAACCTGCATTTCTTGAGTATAGAAACATAATTGATTTAATATAAATACTTTCATTGAGTTTTAAATCAAGTAAATACAACATTAAGAGTAAATAACGTTTATTATTGAAGTAAAATCTACTAATTCTTGAAGTAAAAAATAATAATT
>NW_025400975.1:2811912-2871892 GCF_015345945.1 Tribolium madens
TAAATTATACAATAATCTTATTACAAAGATAATTTTATTATAAAAATAATGAACATGGCATTCGTACAACTGTTATATAAAATTATGTCAAACTAAAACATTAAAAAATCAAACATTCTAAGATTAATAGGAAATCAAATTATGTATTTTTGAAAGCGAAATATACAATTCACCTTTCGGTAGACTACGTAATATTAGTAGGAACGGAACAACACAAATCAATTATAGAAAATGGAATTGCTCTTTGCCCATCAATGCGCTCAACTTATAAGCTGTACGTATAGTGTAAAGAATAATTAATTGTTTTTAACTACTCACAAACAAAAATACATCCTTATGAAGCAAATATACTTAATTTGACTCATCTGAAACATTTCTTCAATCCATTCAGTAACAACATCTAAAATATTATACCGTATTAATTTCATACCAGGACAAGCAACTGTATTTACCTTTAAATTTTTGAATGACAGTTTTGTCAAGTCTTCACGATTTTAGCAATAAATTCTCCATTGTACAGTGACTGCAACTTTATTTAACTTAAAAAAACGTCTTGATCTGAGCTGCGTTGGGTCTCACTCTGGTCTCTCTGTTCTCGGTTCTCGAGCATAAGCAACAAAGTCAAGGAAACCAATTATTTGGTTCAAAAATAAATATATTCAGTGCAAGTTTACTAAATATTAGTTTAACTATGTGTGGTTTCAATTGATTCAGATATTTTTTCAAATGAATAATTCTGTATTATGACTGAAGTAAATCTGTTTACTTGAGGTGACGAACCAAATATTTCTAAAGTAAGATAACTTACTTTCTCCGCGTGAACTACCAAACTTTTATTAAACAGAATCTAAAAATATTTCAAACAAGAAAATTTTTCTTAAAGTAAAACAATTCAGTAAAATTATTCGTTGCTTAAGTCTAGAAATAGTTTTATTTTAATACAAATAAAAATAATTGTGGTAAAATAATATAGTTTCAAGTTAAAAATATGACGTTAAGACAATTATTCTTCTTAAATTAAGATAATGACTTTTCTGTGTGCACAGTGTGCTTTTATAGATAGTCATAAACGACTCCTACTGGAGACAATAACAAACGTATTATAAACGCAAATTAGAAAAACAACTTTTCCATGTTATATCCATGGTATCGTATCTTTTACTGAAATTTTTCTCTGAGGCGCGAGTTCTGACACACCCAGTTAAAAATGTCACTTGGCGTCATGGATAATTCGTGTTTTAGATGTGGGAGTAGCAAAAATATATAATTTCTATTCTCATGTTACCAACGAAAATAGGCTAAAATTTTTACGACAAAAAAAACCGTTTCAGAATAAATTCCAAATTCAGTCAAATTCTAAAAAATTGCCAGTTTCAAGTGGATTGATCTGGAAATCCGGTTTTACCCGAACTTTAGTAGTTTGTTTTACAATTTTGAAATTGTGTATAGTGTGTTCGAGAATTATGATAAATAAGCCTAAAAACCATAAATTTAATCGAAAATACAAAAATCTCAAGTTGTCTCAAAATTTATTAACTACTAAAAAAGATTTCTAAATTTTTTGGTGATTTTTGTAACGGCTGTATCTCGGTGAAAAGTGGTCGTATTTAGATTTAAAAAAAAAACAATTTAACCTTAAAGTTTCTTGTTTTTGGTCTTAAGAATTTTTTTTTAGTTAAATCAATGCATCGCATCGGCCAGATAGCTTGTTTATTCAGTTTTCATTTGCTTTTTATATTATTCATTTAATTTTCATTTTTTCTTGTTTTTGGTTTTAAGAATTTTTTTTTAGTTAAATCAATGCATCGCATCGGCCAGATAGCTTGTTTATTCAGTTTTCATTTGCTTTTTATATTATTCATTTAATTTTCATGCTAGTCTGGTGCAAACTTTTGTAAAAATCCTAATATTAGGTACCTAATTTTTTAAAAATAAAAAAATTCTTGTAACTCTTGAGTACTTCAAAAAATCATTAAAAGATTAATTTTTCAATTATTGATGTATTGAATTAGGTCAAATGTAAATAATAATACTATTTTCGCATCTTTTTCGAGCATTTTTCATGTATTTCAACCAAAAATGTTATTATTTCGCCAAATTTTCTCAAAAAAATCTAAAAACCACCAACATTAATTAAAAATATACCTATACTTATTTTTTAACGAAATTTTGCTAAACAATATGCCAAAAACAATGTTATTTTTGCCTTTTCTTGTGTTTTTTGAGATAAAATCAAAGAAAACATTTTTTTTTTATTAAAACAGACTAAAAGTTACAAAATTTAATTGAAATTCATATTACTTTAGCTTGTTTCGTTCAACTTACTTCATTTTTGAACCGGAGACTTATTAATTTGCAAAAATCTTGTTCTATAAGTTACAAAAAATGATTTTGATATTACTAGATTCACTGGTTTTTGAACACAATTAAGTCAAAAACCACAAAATTTAACCGAAAATACAAAAATCTCAGATTTTTTGCAAAATTTTGCTAAAAGAAAGCAAAAAAGACGACAAAGTAAATCGAAAATTGTATTATTTTTGTAATTTTCGAGCGTTTTAGCACCTTTTTCGCCTTAAAACGCATTTTTTGCGAAATCTTGGTAAAAACAAACTGAGAAATCACAAAATTACGCTGAAATTATGTCACTTTTGTCTTTTCAAAATTTAAGTAGATTTTTCCATATTGAGACAAAAATCACGAAATTGTTATGAAGAAAGATTATATAATAACTTTTTCTAACTCTTACTATTTAACAACTCAGTTTATGGAAAAAAAAACTTTGGGAAAGATTTAAATCGTAATCTTGTAAAAATAAGTGGCACCATTGCTTGAGGGTGTAAAAAATTAATTGGTGTCTTATCATGTCTTTGCAAACACAAATTATCAAATATATTTCGTAGATTATTATATTTCTTTTTGGAAATTTGACATTTCTAATTTGTATGAAGCTTGTTCAAGGAAGAAACAATAGGATTGCTGCATTGAGTTCAAAAAACTTTCACTCAACTTTCAAGCTTGTAACAGAAATCGAGTCAAAGTGCAAAATTTAAACTCTCATAACTTCGAAATTTTTATACATAGGATTTTTTAAGCATTTTTTCCATGTTCCTGGAATCTTATCTTAGTTGAAATTTTTCTCTGGGGTGAGAGTTCTGACACAGCCTGTATACTTTTCTCTCATATAAAACGCGCTCTTCTTGAAGGATGTCAAATATTTTCCTCTAACGGAAAATCCTCAATGGAAAACAATTTCTATTGTTCGAGACAAACATGTAACTCGAGAGCAATAAAACCACACTTATTATGTGCTTGAAAAGACTTCACTTGTTTCGCTTTTGTCAGTTTCTTTATCTTTCGATTTACAAGTTTGCCAATTAGCCCTACTCACGCTTCGATATCATCTTCATCTTTTTCGCTTTTTGGTGGGACTTTGACGGTGTCTCCCTTTCCGATGACGCTGATATCACATTTGAGATATCCTTTAGGGCCCCCAGCAATGTCGTCAGGATCGGTGAGCAGAGCCCATTTGTGGTAAAACTGGTGATCTAGATTCGTAATCACAAATGCATTACATTTCGACTAAATTGAATAAAACACACGAGGAAAACACCGAAAGCTTGATTGAATTTTTTAACAGTGGATAAAGCGTCGTGCTCTGAAACTTTCTAATAAGAGTGCTGCATTAGGTGTGCTTTTAAAAAACGTTTCGTCGTTTAGAAGCGTGAGGTTGTAAGCTCAGGGGCAGTTTGTAGTATAATCGTTATGTGGTCCATTTTTGAGGCTTTCTGAGGGTGGTGTCGTTGATTAAATAAACTTGTGAGGCGGAGTATTGTGTTCGCAGACTGTTGTGAAGCAGAAGTTTATTAAAGTTAACTTTAGAGCGCCAATGAGAAAACTGTTGCGTCTACATGGAATCGAAGTTTCAGATGACATTAATTAAATCGGGAATTAATTTTCTTCCAATATTGGATTATCTTAAATACTATATAGTTAGAAATTGTAGAAAAAGATGAAATATAATTGAAAATTAAAAAGGCCAATTTATATATAATATAAGTTTCTGGGTCTAAAATCACAACTCTTACAAATTAGAAAAATAAAAATAATAGTTATATATTATACAAGACGATAAACAATCTTTATCGTCGTGTATAATATTTCGTTTTATTTTGTACTCACTTACCAGAATTTCTTAAATATAAACAGTAGATAAAAATCGCTTTATTTCACTAGATGATAAAAGACTACTTTATCTACTGAAAATAGTTGATAAAAGCACTCTTTAACATTGAGTACAAAAAAATTACTAAATTTCACAATAAATAAATATCACTGGACAGTCAAAATTAAATTTGTCAGTAGTGTATAAAAAAATAAGTTTTATAAGCCCAGTCTTGAAGCACGAATTCAAGTTTAAAAAATGAGTGGGGTAGCCACAAGTGCTTCTAGGTCTTATGTAAACAGTTTTTTATAATATTTTTTGTAATTTGCCATTTATATGCCATTTTTATTTTCATCGATTTAGGAATTGTTGCGACATTTAATAATGTCTTAATTTTATGTATAGGTCAAAATTGATCTAGTCGCCTTTTGACTATTAAAACATCGCACATAATGTCTATATATCTATTAGAGAATTAAAATAGAAGCAAATTACAAAAAAAAACTTTTCAGAATAAGCCCTAATAACACAGTTATATAACGGTTATACAATTAAATATGACGCCCTTTTTAGCTAACTGTTATATATACGCATAGTTATCGAACAGCCTTTATATCTCGCTTATATTTCAGTTATATTTAGTTATCTAACCTTTATATACGTGTGGTTATATTGTGCGTGTATAACTACTGTTATATACGGCGTCAGTTACAGGAGAGTTACTTCTAAAATAATTTTGGCAACAACCCATTATACAATTCACATAGGCGTCTAGCTTCCTCATTTTTAAAAATTATAAAATTGAATCTAAGAATACTTTGCATTTTGACATTTAAAAAGTAACAGACAATTGTACATTGTATAATGTCATTTTGACGACTTCACTCATTTTTATCCAGTTCACATTGATTACTGAATTAATTCAAATAAAATATTATATCCAGTTACATACGCTAAAGGTATTTTTGGTTGCAAACTAATTAATTTTCAAAGTAACTCTCCTGTGACTGGCCCTGTATAACATACGCCATATTGCATCAAAAATATGACGATTATGTACAGTGGCGGTCATTGAAAAGTAATACACGGGATTTTGATACATCCTCTCAAAATTTAAAAAATTGCATAATGTAATTTTTTCTTTGTCGTGATTGTCAGTGTCACTGAAAACGTCACTTTTGACAAATTGTCGAATGTACAGAAATCTATTATTATTGCAAGATTAAGGGACAATGTTCCCTACGAGTCATCGCAGAAGAAATAAATGTGAACAAAATGCCTGTCCTTAAAAGAAGAAGATTCAAGTGACATTTTAAATATGACAGTGATTGTCATTTACAACGGCAATTTTTTTTATTTGTCAAGTGTATTACTTTTCAATGGCCGCGAGTGTAACTGTTATATAACCTTTGCTATACACTCCAGACATAACCAATATTAAAAACTGAATCTTACCTACGCATAACAAACGGTTAGATATCCGTTATATAACCTTTGCTTTAGCATAAATATTTATCTATGCCAAATCTAACCATGGTTAGATAACCCCGTTATAAGCTGAATGTGCCACTAGAGTCGTACAACAAATAATTGACATAATATTCTCTGAAATGCACTTTTTTATATAAAATATTCTTTCATTTTGTAAATTTAGAAATGGACTAACAATTTTAATAATGTAAAAACTTTTGATCTCCATATAGTGAAAAATGTAAAATAAAATTTAAATTTTATACAACTACCTACCACTTGGTTCCTTTTTATACAATGCTGAAATACCTACCTGAGAAATTTTGTGCAAAATAATATTTTGAAGAAAATTTTTTTTGACATTTAGAAATGTAGAAATTTTTTCCAACCAAAACTCGAAAAATTTTGAAAACTCGATTTTAATACAATTTATAATTTTTAATTAAAAAAAATATTTTGTTTTCTAGATATCTTTAAAACCAAACAAAAATAAAAATATTATTTTACATCTACTCCACATTTAGTGAGAAACATTAGTGGAGCTTTAATTTTCAGAAATTTTTTTTATCATTTATTTAAAGCATAAATAGAAAGGTTTTATAGAAGACGAGGCAATTTTTTTTTAATAAAAAACTACGTTTTAAATAAATAAATATGTCTATGAATTGCATTGTTAACAGGAAATTGTTGGAAATGCACGGGAAGTTCTATTTAGTGATAATTAAAAATTTATCTTTATTATGGATCATCTACATTCCGGAAACTTATTACCGTAAAAGCTTAAATAAAGGCAGACATAATAGCGTTAATTATACGTTTTAAAATGAATCGATTTTAATGCACATAAAAGGAAAAAATTAATCACAACTCTAATCTCCCTTAATTAAGACAATTTTTTCCAACATCATTAAATAATAAGTCCAAAACGTACTTTAAATTTTTTGTTGTAATCCTACCCGAGATTTAAAACATTTGTTTCGCTACGGAAAATGAGAGAATTAAGTGCTCTCTTAACAGGTCAAAATGGATCACATAACGTTGCGAAATACATAATTCTATTCTACCGCCATCCAATTTTTACAAAGGTAACATATTACTACAGTCTCATTCGGCAGGAATAAAGGACCTAGGGGGACCTCGTACCTGGTTGAGACCACACGGTCGCTACGTCTAATTTAAAGCTTCCCAATAATTTGTTACCCCTGAGAAAGTTCCGAGACTGCAACACCTGCCAGCGAAAAAAGAAAAAAGAAAGTAGCAGAAATGTCAAAAAAGGACATAAGATTACAGGAGCCAGCACGATGCAGTAACAAAGTTCCAGTGCAGTGTTGTACTTTAAATAATTAACAGAGGAATCGGTTCAACTTCAGCTTTTCCATTTCTAATACACTTGGCCGCCAAAAACTAACCGGACAACTAAAATTTTGCGATTTTTCACATTGTAATATTTTTGTTATTTTTTTCGACAAATTTTTGTTTGCTTAAAAAAATTGTAGATTATTGTAATTTAATTCAATAACATTTCTAGTTTTGTCTTCTAAATGTGATACTCAAAAGACGAAGGCACTGTTTTTTTAATTATTTTTATACTGAGCTGTAGTGTGCAACAGAGACAAACTTAAGTTTTTACTGATTTCAGCGCCTATTCTTTTCTAAATTATGTACCACATTTTCCATAATTTTAATTCTTGAGACGTGAGAAATATAAACCTTCAAAAAAAGCATTACATTTCGGATTTCAATGAATGTTCGCATTAAGTGGGCCAAATGTGCCAAAACGCCAATAATTAACCGTTTTACTTGTAATCGCTTGAAGATTTTTTGTGTTCAAAGACGTAATTGCGCTCTTTTCGTGATATAAGTAATAATTTTCGGTTTAACTACCTTTTTATGAAGCCTACTTTCTGAACAAATATTTGGTAATTAGAAAAGCAACGTCTTTTCCAATACTTTGTATCTCTGGAACACCAGAAGATAAAATTTTGAACCAAATTGGTCCTCATTTAGAAAAGAACGTGCAATTATCTGAAATAAGTAAAAACTTAATTTTGTCTTTGTTGCACAATACAGTCTAGTAAAAAACAGTTCTCTCGTCTTTTAGGTATAACATTTTGGCAGCCACTGTAATTGCTGAAATGAAAAAGCTGAAAGATGGGCAAGTTGAAGCTGTTTGTACCAGGTGCATCATAAACGGTTTTGACGTCGATCTTGAAGGTGCCGACGACCGTTCCAGGTCGCAGCAGTTTCCTAGAATGTAATACCTAGAACATATCAAGCTATGTAGACATTTGTGGGCTGCAGGGTATAATTTTCACCATCAAAGAAAGAAACTAACATAAATTTTTGTCTTTTTATTTAGTCGATTGAAGGTAAGCTTGCAGCGATTTTTAACCAACACTCAGTATAAAATTTTTTGAAAAAACAACCTGAAAATTTATTACCAAACCGCAATTTAGTAGACTTTTTTATGGATCAAATCAAACGAATTAGAAATTAAAATTTTGAGTTAAATTTTCTACAGTTTTTAATAACACGAATATTTTGGTACTGTGTGAAGAAATGGATATCAACTTTATTATTTTACATAGAAAGTTTTGTTTTTATTGCGTTTTTAGATTACTCATGTGATTTTGAGAGAGTTTTTAGCAAACTTTCTTATACCTAAATTTAACCGTTTTTGAAATATTTAGACTTTTTTGAAATTCTTTTAATTTACATTTTCCTTTACAAAAATCGATAACTCTACCATTTTTAAATATTTTGAAATCGTATATTTCCAACACTAAATTATTGTCGTAAAGACGTTTTCCAGATAAGTCGGATAAGGAACGTCGTGTGCTATTCACACCAGATTTTTTTCAAATAGAAGGCCCCAATTTTTTGTTCACTAAATGAAAGAGAATTTAATCTTGCATCGATTTCAGTCAACATTCCCTAAACCTAAATTTAATAATTTCCAGGTTATTTTAACTTTTTTTACAATGGAAGAAATTCATTACTATCCGTGGTAGTTTTCGCATAGTTTGTCATGGAAATATTTCTCAGTGAAAAAACGCCAAGTTTTTTTTTCACAATTGTGTTATTCTTTTCGTAAATACAAATTAAATTTATTTAATCTAAATTTGAATAACTTTAATATTCCATTTGTTTCTTATGCTAAAGTAGCTTTGGCTAATGAATTTCTCACAACATCAAAAGAAGTTACTACAACTTGAAAACTATCAAACATAGGTAGAGGGAATGTTAATATAGATCAAAGCAGAACTAAATTCTCCTCTATTTATTGAAGAAAAAATAAGGGTGTTTCATTTAGAAAAATTAAGTAAAAAGTATTTGAAATTTCCTAAACGTAATCTTACATTTTGACGGTTTGTTAATTATTTTTCTAAATACACCAAAGAAAAGATCTAACCTTTCTCTCTCGTATACCCAAACACGGTTTCAACATAATAAAAAATAGTAGAGTTATCGATTTTTAAATAGAAAGATTCAAATTCCATTTTTTTTATAAGATCTAAATATTTTGAAAACACTTAAACTTAGATATAGGGAAGGCTAATATAAACTCTCTCAAAATCACTTGAATAATCCGAAAACGCAATAAAAAACATAGCTTTCTATTTAAAATAACGAAGTTAATATCCACTTCCGGTGTGCTGCCATCTTGAAAATATTTTCATTGAGCAGAACCTAACCGATTATGGCTATATACAAAATTTTAGATAAATATCACTGTTAGAACTCCCAATAGTTCTAATGTGGGATTTAGCCTGAACAGCCTGTATAAATAGAAATAAAAAAAAATAGAAACACAAGAGTCGTGCAATCTATTTGCATTTTGTGATGAGACAAGATATATGTTATTTTTGAAATCTCTTGTGTTTCACTTCTCCAAGTCCCAACAGACAACACTGAATAAAAACAGCTTTAAAAAAGAAGCGACAAAACGATATTGATCTTTACTACATAAAAAACGCTATTGTAAAAGATCTGATAAAGCTTTCATTATATTCTTCACATTATTGTCTACTAAACGTATTAACGAAATGGTGATGTGCATAACAGTGGAAAACTAGACTGAAATGAAATTTTTTGTTATACTAAAAACCGTCTGGAAGCTGAGGGACCTCTTCTCCCAGAAGCAATTCAAATGTTCAGGATTGCGTCTCAAAGAAATAACAAAAAATTTGTTTAAAATGTAATTTATTCCAATCCATTAATGTCGAATTTATCTATAATTTATAAATCGCTCGATAATCCCCATTAACCTAATAAATGTGGTTTAACGACAAAACCTGGAATGCATTTCGTTCCAGTTTAGTGGTTTTCACTTCACAATCCGTTTCCATAATCCGATTTTGTGATCACTATTCTGCGCCAAAAAGAAATAAAGTCTCTCGATCTCAATTTTACAATTTTAAACGAATCGACATAAAAGCTTTTACGGAAAAAAACCGTCAGAGATTTAAAGGGTTTTTCAACCCAATTAACGTCGGAATACGAAATATTCAACGAATCAAGTTGTTACTTACCGATAACGTGATAATTTTATCGAATAACATAATTGGAGGCATGTGGAAGTCAAAAACGAAATACTGCAACAAAAATTATAAATTACATATGACAAACAAAGCACCTCAGGTTTATTTATTGGTGTTTAGGTTAATTAATTAAAACTGATCTGACGTAAAACTAATTTGTTTTGTTTTTCCGTCGAAATAAACAGGACGAAACACCAAATGTCAATAAAATGTCTTTGCACTTAAATATTTGTTGTTGGAATTTTCTATTTTCTCGTTTAAAACAAATAAAAAGAAAAATCGACTGGCACTTAATAAAAACGGTATGATCGGAATTTTTAGGCTTATTCAGAGGTGACAAACATTAAAATAACAAATATTAAATGTTAAAAAATTCGCATTTTTTCTAGCAATTCCAGTTCCAAAAAAATTTTTCCGTTACATATTTCCAAACTAATTTCGAAAAAAAAATAGCAAAGAAGTTCTATCAATTCTATAACTTAATTTTTCTTAAGATTTCAGTAATTCACACAAAAATCTATTGATTCTAAAAGATAAAAGAATTTCATATAATCCAAAAATATAAAGTTCACAATAGTTCTATCAAAGTAATAATTTTGAAGACATTTCTGTTAACAAAAATAAACGCATCCAAGCACAAATAGAAATGTGGGGAGATGTCATCGAACAAATAGCCGATTTAAAATCATTTTAAGACTAAAGCTTTCCAAACATTTCCAATGTCACAAAAACACGGTTCAAATATTTTCTTAGGATTAGATTTTATATTAAGTTTATTCTTTACCTAAACTTAGCTTTTTAAGAATGTAAATTTGCTTGAAAAAAAGATAACGTCAAATTTTAGCACTTATACTTAATATACACAGAAATTTTTAAAAAACGACAGACGCTGTAGATATTTTATTTATACTCGATTTCAAAAATTAGAAAAATTAATTGAATGGTTTTAAGTCGCAAAAACGCTAAATAAAAAATACAGTCTTCTAGACGTAAAATTAGGTGCTGGACACGATGAAACAGGTTAAACTACTCTACGATGCGTAGTTTTTATGATATTGAATAATAAAGTTAAGAATAGGGTTATAAGCATAAGCAACATAGGTATCCGATTTTGACTAAAAAATCAAACATTTCACCGATTACGACGAAACTAAAAGAGCTAGAGAAAAAAGCTTTGCAGATTCGTAATTAACGCGTTAAAATCTATTGGATAAAATAGGTTTAAATAAAATCTGAGACTTGCTCAAAACACCATTTTTTAACAAATTTTTAGTTTTTTTTGTAAATTGCGAAAAAACTGTACTTCAAAAATATAATCTTTTGACGTAGACATTTGTAAAATATTACGGGAAATCAATTGGCGACGAGAAAACTACAAAATTCGTAATAATTTAAAAGTTATAGTCAAATTTATATTTTCCAAATTTTTCAATTTTCTCAATAACTGTTTATCGTAGTACACTGATCTTTTTGTATATGATAGAAAATTGAATTTGCTCTCCAACAATCTTAAATACAAGAGGCTAGTAGCAACAATTCCAATTATTAACAATTGACTACTCCGGGTACAAATATTCGACTAAAGCCTCGACAAAAATTAAAATTAAAAAAAAATAACTTTAAAATTAATCCATATGATGTTTTTTACGTTTCTAGAAATCCTAATGACTCAAAAAAGTGCACTAAACGTCATTTTTTGAGTTTTTGAACGGGTAATAAAATCGTAAAACGTCAATTTTTTTATTGATATGCAACTATTGTATTAACTTTTATTAAATGTTTTTTAACTTTGATCATTTTTTTAACAATAATTTAGTAAAACTAAAACATTATGTAAAATTAATATCTTCTAAATTATGGAAAAAAAATTCCAATATAAAATTAGAAAGTAGAATGTAGCCCAAAACATACTATGACATTCAGAAAAATTGTAAAGTTGTCACCTTATACAAAATTAAAAGACATTTAATTAATTTCTTTAATTAAGTTTTGAAATTGAACCTCAAATAACAATGCTGTTTTATTTGTTTTTCAAAAACATCTTGTATAAAATTTTGATTTGTTTCACTCGAGAAAATAGAAAAGTAGTTTTAATTAGTAAAAATAGTGCTCACCTCGTTGTAATAAGGACAATTGGTGCTTTCTTTAACACTGGTGTATTTTTTCTGGTCCCCGACTTGTATACAAACAACCGGATCCATATTAAGGCCAGCTAATTGCCTCGCTTCGATAATCGTGAGACACACTTGAAAATCCTGAGCTTTAAGAACCGACTGCACTGTCGTTTTCATGTCCGTCTTGAGCCTAAAACCCCCTCAAAATAACCCCTCAAACACCTCAACAAAACACAAACTTTGTCGTCTTGCGATTCCTCTCCATCAGCGAAACATCCGCCAGATTCTCCGGATTCGAACACACGGAACTCTGACTTCCCGCCCTTGAAACCGGCGCCGATTCCGACTCGGAGGCCTGACGTGACGTCCTCCCGGACTCGGCGGCGTGGATCAAAGACACTTCCTCCTCGTTGTCGCTGTCCTTCGGTGGCCGCTGTTTGCCGAATCTGATAAGACTCCGGACGCTTTTCAGCGTCGAACTGCGTTTCCGGTCGACAGGTGTGGGCGATTTTTCAGGAGTTGCTAAAGAGTTGGCGTGTTTCAGTTTGGGGGCTTTCTCCCTCGATAAATTGCGTTCGATATTGGCGATGTTTTGCTCTATGTCTATTAGCATTTGTTGCTCGTCGTCTAGCATGTCGTAAGCGTTGCTTCCGGTAAATGAAGCGGTCGATTCGTCCGGAAGTGTGTACAGAACTTCGAATTGGACTGTCGCCTGAAATGTTCGTTTCAGGAGAGATTTTTTCCAATGTGCAAAAATCTATATACAGGGTGCGCCAGAACTCGCGCCCCAGAGAAAAATGCCATATAAGGTAAGATACCAGGAACATGGAAAAAATGTTAAAAAAATTTTATCTATAAAAATTTCGAAGTTATGAGGGTTTAAAGTTTACACTTGACTCTATTTATTTCTGTTGAAAAATTAATTTTCTAAGTTTTTTTGCAATAGGTTATTAAAAGAAGAAACAAGAGAGCTGTATCCTAAATTGTAACTTTGTTCAATGTTGTTTGTGGCTTTTATTGGCAAAATTTTTGTCCCTTTACTAAATAATTGTAAAAAACATACAATATCATCAGTATCATTAAATAGATATAAAAAAATGTCAAATGTCAAAAAATGAATGTCAAAATTTTAGGACAGATAGAATTTTTTAAACATTTTTTTCACGTTCCTGGTATCTTACCTTACTTGAAAATTTTCTCTGGGGCGCGAGTTCTGACGCACCCTGTATATAAAAGAGTTCCGTGACTGACACTGACTCACAGACAACGCACAGCCAAAACCACACAAGCTAGAAACATGAAATTTGGCAGATACGTTCCTTAGAGGGTGTAGAGGTTCGTTAAGAAGGGATTTTTAGAAAATCGTTCTCTAAAGGGGTGAAATAGGGTTTTAAGTTTATCGTGTGCTTTCGACAATTTTCGGTAGTTTCTCGCTGTTCATCGTGCGCATACATGAGATAGGGAAGTAGTTGTCAATTTCTGCGCTGTATTTGCTGTTTAATTATTTGTGCGGGCGACGTGATGGTGTTGTACACTTCGCTTTTTACATAATAAAAAAATTGTTTATCTGATTTTTATTCTACATTGTTTATTTATTCCACTTCTCTTGTTATTGTTATTATCTATATAGGTATATATGAGAGTCCCGTGAAAATTAAGTAACAAAGGATTTTTCAAAATCAATTTTTACGGAGCCGAAACGGGGTGTAAACTTTTAAACGAAGATAAAAACAAAAAATTTAGGAAACATATTCTTTGGAGGGTGTAGAGGAACACTAAGGAAGGTTTTTTTTTGAAAATATATTTATATGGGTTGTCAATACTTAAATAAAGATAGAAAATAAAATTTGGAAGATATGTTCTTTGGCGGTTGTAAAGCTGCACTAAGACGAGATTTTTAAAAATCAGTTTCTAAGGGGGTGAAATGGGGTTTACACGTTTAAACGAAGATGAAATTTGGAAAATATAATTCTTAGAGAGTCAAGTGCACTAATCAGGCACTTTTCAAAAACCAACCTATAACGGGATGAAATAGGGTGCAAATATTTAAACGAAATTATAAACATAAAATCTAAAATTTTGACTTTTGAGGGTGTGGTCAAAAATTCAACGAGGTGAAACGGGGTGTAAGAGTTTGTAACGTGCTTTCAGCATTTTCTTAAAAATCGGCCCTCTGCTCCCGCATTGTTTTGAACAAAAAAAAAAGATAAACAGACTAACTTTACATTCCACCTTTGAAATTAACAAAAGTTTATATCGAAAATCTACGTGGACAAAGTCACGGGTGCAAGCTAGTAATAAATAAATCGCTTATTTCAGTAAAACCTTTTGTTTTTTGACATGAATAAAAGGGAATATAATAAAGGACGAATTTTCTTTACGCGTGACTCGGGATTCTTTCGCGGAAAATTGAGTTGCAAACGTAATATTTTAAAGTAATTACCATCATTAAGTAAATGGATTCCGAGACTATTTTACACTTCAGTTTAATTCCACTAGTATCACCTTCATTGCATTATAACCTTCCACGTTTTCCAGTAAATACAGTTTGAAACGGGATTAATCCCTAAACTAGAAGAATTAAATAGAAGTTATCCTATCCAACTTGAACAAAGACGATTAAACGCAATAAAGAAAAATATCACGATCCGAGTCGAGCTTTGAAGAATTCTCGTGGAAATTCCACCGAACTTCGCGCCTAAAAAAATTTCATTAAATCTCTTTATTTCCGTCCGGAAAGGCGCCACTTTACTTTGGGAGAGTATTAAAATTCAGGTGTATAAATGTTGTGTTAAACATTTTCAGTCAATGGTTGCTTTTCTGGCCGTATTCCAAAAGCAAAAACGTTTACTTCGAGAAAAGCGATTTGTTAGAGTTTGTGGAAACTCTCAAATTAAATGAAAAGCTTTTAAAACATCAAACATAAATTGAAAAATTGCACCAATATGTGACTTTATTCCATTTTCATGTTGTTTATTTCAAATAAAAATTTACTTGTTTTGCAAAATAATTTGTTCTCGCCTTGTAATTGAAAAAGTATCAACTTCTTAAAAGCAATAAAATCCCGGGAGTTTAATCTAACGACATGTAAATTTATAACCCTTCAGGAAATGAATTTCATGTTTATGTTAATTGTCTTTCTTTAAAAATCATTTATAAATTTGACACCTCATTCGCTTCAATTACTTTAATGTGAACTATAATTCCAGTTTTATTTTTGCTTTTTAGTTATTTTAGCTGAAAATTTACTACCAACATAAAATTTTTGTAGGTGTTGTGACTTTAATAAGATTTTATTAGTTTGATACGACACTGAACCCAAATTAAACCGCTCCTGTAAATTTACCTCTCAAAACTTGAATTAATTTCTCTTAAAAAAATTATATTATATTGTTAGAACTGGGAAGTACAATTATAATATTCAAAATATAGCAAACGAATTAACAAATCCCAGATGAGGAAAATATTTAGTCTCCCATCTCGTGGGAAATTGAAAATCCACTGCTGAAAGTTTATGAATAAAAAAGTGTCTTTGAGCCCATCGTTGCGCTAATAAAACAAAAATTAATTCATCACTTTTCGAAAATTTTCACAAACTAAAATCAAGTCTAGTTTATTTTAAAATTTAATTTTATACAGGGTGTTCAGTCCAAACTAAATTTTTAAATAATACCATTCATTCCTCGTTTTCTTCTGATGCATTTAGCATCAAATTTTTTGGCACATACGGTGTAGCCGGAAATGCTACCAAATTTAGTTTTTCAAATGGAACACCTATGTTTTTTTTGCGCGAAACAATAATAATTGGCATAAAAAATACGGTAAACCACTATTTATTACATTTACTTTACATAATGCACTCAGAAAACAATTCAAATTTTTGAATTTTATTGCAAATTTTGCAACGTAGGAGGATTTTACTTGTCAAAGTATTCATGCAAAAAACAATATGCTTGGATACCGTTTAATTGTTAGTTTGACAAAGTCTAATTTGTCAATAAATCTTATTGAGATCTTTAATAATGGATGACATTAATTACGACGAATTGCTTGAAGTTTTTTTTAAGTGCAATAAAAATAGAGTGGAAGGTAAAAAACAGTATAGAGAAAAATATTCAAATAGAGTTCACTCAAATCGTTGGAAATTTAGTCGAATTGAAAAACAACTGAGACGAATAGGTTCGTTTCTTAAAAATAAAAAACCTGTGGTTTTTTGTGAAGAAGAAGAAAATAGAAATCTGAATGTTTTGTTATCAGTCGAAGAAAATCCATGAGTTTCCATAAGAGAACTCACTCATCAACTGACAAATTAGATTTGTCAAACCAGCAATTTAACTGTATGCAAGCATTTTTTTTATTCACACCTTTCCTTTAAAATTAAAAATCAGGGTACGCGACCAATTTCCTTATCAAATTCTAAGATTTAAAATGTTTTTTGATTGCATTGTGTTAGCAAAATGTAATAAATAGTGGTTTACAGTATTTTTCATGTCAATTATTATTGTTTGGAGGGAAAAAAACATAGGTGTTCCATTTGAAAAACTGAATTTGGTAGCATTTCCGGCAACACCGGAAAAAAAAAAAATTAATACATTTATTAAGAAAGCCAAGAATGAATATTATTACTTAAATATTTACTTGCGGAAAAAAAGAAGTAAGTTTAGGTGTTATCGGCCGGGGCGACTTGGTCGAACACCCTGTAACTGTCCCAGTTTCGTGCTAAAAAACATAATTTGAAAATTTTAATTAGCTCAACTCTTACTAAATCTGATCGTAATTAACGCTCACAGAAATTTCAAATGTGTGTTTTGTTGCTCTTTCCTCGTGGCTTGTTTGGCTTCAATTTTCCAGAAATTAAACAGAAAATTAAACTCTGTTTCTGATAAATTTTTAAAGTTCGGGCTTGTAATAAAGAAATCATTCAAGGCAGCACATCTAAATATAAAGTCGCTTAAAATTTTATGTTTTAATTTGAATTTTAAATTTCTGGAGCAGTGGTGCAAAATCGTACATATCTCAAAAATTAAGGAATATATAAAAATCAATTTTAAACTCAGGGAAAAACCTATCATTTACTGTTGCTTGATTGTACAGAGTGCCCCACAACTGGCGCCCCATAGAAAAATACCATGTAAGATAAGATACCAGGAACATAGAAAAAATGTTGAAAAAATTCTATCTAAGTATAAAATATTCGAAATTATGAGTGTTTAAATTTTGCACCTTGACTCTTTTTATTTCTGTTGAAAAAATAATTTTCCAAGTTTTTTTTTGCTATAAGCTATTAAAAGAGGAAACAAAGAAGCTGTATTCTAAATTGTAACTTTGTTTAATGTTATTTGAGGCTTTTATTGGCAAAATTTTTTGTACCTTTATTAAACAATTGTTAAAAAACATATACAGGATCATCAGTATTCTTAAATAGATATAAAAAAATGTCAAATGTCAAAGAATAAATGTCAAAACATTTTTTTCATGGTCCTCCCTCTTACTTAAAATTTTTTTTTGGGGCGCGAGTTCTGACACACCCTGTATACTGTTCCTGTCTCGACAAGGTGACTCTAAGTACCGACTTATTATTATTTTATTATTATTGTATTTTTTATTTTTATTCTTTTTTAGTGTTAGTTTTTTTCTTTTGTCGGGTCATAATAAAAACCATAATTATTTTGTTTTATTTTGTTGATTTTAGAAAAAAAACATGTTTGTTGTGTAAATAAATGTAACAGACGCAAAAAATGTTAAAGATCGAATTGGGTAATATTCCAATTATTTTGAGACGTTGCAAATGGGCGGTTTTTTTTACACCGGAACTGTTACGAAATGGTTTTTGTGCCGTTTTTGAAGAAATTATGACTATAACGACTCAGTCTCAGCCAAGCTCCCATACGAATCACTTGAATTGTAATAATTGTTCGAATAAATTATTACTTAGTTGGTGATTCAGTGCGAGTGAAATTGCGTTCAAATGTAGACTGAAACACAGTGAGTGTGTGTTGTGTATTTTCGAGTTTCTAATAGACATTTAGTAGTGCGCAATTTTTTCAATTTTGAATGATTGGTAAGTGCCAATGAAAAGTGTGCGGGGAAATAAACAAAACAATCGTGCTACAAGAATCTGGATTAAAGGGTAAGTCAACAACACCTTTTAATTTTTTAGAAAAATCACATTTGAATTTTATTTAACATTTTTAACAATTTTAATAAATACGGTGTACTAATTTTGTGTGTTTTTTTATTTCAGTAGGTCCCTTCTATGAAGATGAGGGGAATCGCTACAAATGGTAGCAGAAGAAGATGCCATACAAGGTCAGTGCATTTCATTTTTTTTGTTTATTGCAAAGTAAAGTGAGTGCAACAGTGAGTAGGTTATTAAATTTTTTTGCCGGGTCTTATGGCCTTGAATTCCACAGCAACTTGTAACAGATATTAAACACTTACCGGTAGTGGTTTATTGTTTGGATCGACTAAACTATCAGCGACTGAAACTCTTCCATCCCTCACCACCCTCTGCAAGACCAAAGTGTACGATCCAAGCAATTTATCGGAGAAAAGCCGATTCCTCGAGTAGAGTTCAACCAGTAGTAGTTCATTTTCATCTATAGAACGAGCTACCGGCCAGTCAAAAATCTGAAACAAAATCAAAACATTTTAAAAAGTCGCTTGCGTGCTTGAAACCTACTTCTATTGATAATTCCATTCCGTTTGCGATTTTTTTATCGCAGCGAGTGACACAAATTGTATGCATTTTTTATTATAGCAATATTTCCCTCTCTGATAAGAAAAAGATGGATCGTTTTTAGTCTTTTATTTAGTTTGTATCGATTCAGATAACGGTGAATTACTGCGACCCTTACAAATAGAACTTGATTAACCCTTTTACATAGGAAAGTAAATTTAATAACAGAGCCCATTACATTCAAGTCGTGAGGCTTTTTACACGTGTGACACCTCCACGATCGAAAATTATGGTAATTTGATTTTATTTTTTGGAACATCTCGCCTTGATCATTGGAATTTTAAAACAGTAAGGGATGAGGGTTGTCATTGAAAAGACTTAGAAGAGAAATTTGGGTTTTGTTGCAAGCTTAAGTCTAGTAGAAACTATCAATAGATTTAACTATTGACTTTAATGATTTTGTATTGCGCTGATCCTAAAAAAAAATAATGATAAATAACAAAACTATGTTTTTTTTAATTCAGTCGCA
Source organism: Tribolium madens (assembly GCF_015345945.1). Lineage (NCBI taxonomy): Eukaryota > Metazoa > Arthropoda > Insecta > Coleoptera > Tenebrionidae > Tribolium > Tribolium madens. The sequence goes on from NW_025400975.1 coordinate 2,831,411, forward strand.
TAAATTAGAGGCAACATTGAGCACGTCCAATTCTCACAAAAAATTGTCCTTTTTATAAATTTAATGTAAAAATTTTAAATCGTAGAAACGAGTGCAGATTTTGTGCTTTTATAAAAGACGTTTTTTCTCTGTTGCAAATGCAAACTCTTTTTAATTAAATTTCATAATAAAAAGTTAGTTACAATATTTTTTTGAATTTACCAAAACAAATATTTTAATAACTGCTATTTTTTGTCGGGCTATAATTAAAGCGTTTTATTAGTTTCAATGTTTTTTTTTATTTATTTGTTATATACCGATTGGTAATTTCGTGCTTAAAAATTATTGTTTGCATTTTTATTTGTGAGATTGGAACGAACGCAACACTGGTGCATAAATTTTACAACATACAGGGTGTCCCAGCGAATTGATGAAATCCATTAGACATTTCAATGGTAAAATTTACAAAAAAAATTTATATCAGACATTAATAGATACCTACTAATTTAGTCCATCGCCTAAAATTATTTTTAACTATACAGCGAGTCTCAAAAATAAGTTACAATACAAACTTGTGAAACACCATATGTTTCTTAGCGTTTTTGGATGTAGATTTTTATGACAATATTTTTAAGCTAAATGTTTATTGGTCGATTTTGCTTAGTTTTAAAAATAAGACGTTTTATGACAAAACCATGCACTTTTTAAAGATTTATTACACAAAACCTAAGACATTTAGAAATATTTTTTTTACCATCGTAAAGAAAAAGGTACAAGCCCTAAAGTTGTAGAGCTAACATTTTTTTTGGTGTGTTGCATTCGCAAAGATAAAAAAATGAAAGCGTTATTAAAAGTTCAATACCTTAAAAAATTGTTTTTCTCAAATTATTTACTTTTAGGTGTTTATAATCAATAACTAAAAAGATATTTAACGTTAAACACTAAAAAAAATATTACTATTGTTTCAATAGCCAAAAAGTGCAGTTGCACAAGAGATGGAAGAAATATCACTTAATAATTACATTTGTGTTAAACTGAATCCATTATTCTTTATTTTTACAATAAAATAATTCGAATTTCAGTGTTTATAATGACTTTTACAATCTCTGAATAAATCAACGGATAAGTGATCTGTGTTGGAATTACTATACTTGCCAATGCTCAGATATTGATAGACATTGTTGCTACAATTAATATTGAATTTTAAATATATTTTTATTTATTAATTCTAGACATTAAAAGTTTATTTTTTGAGACAGACAGTTTATCAATCTATTAGATGCAGAAATAAAAAATAGGGTGTCCCATTTAAATTTTTTAAGTTATTTAATTTTTAACAAACTTCTTAATTTATTAATCTTTACAAATGCAAAACACTAAAAATTGCTACAGCTTTGAATTCTGTACTTTCTTCTTTGCAAAAATAAGAAAAAATTTGTTTTAGCTGTCTTAGTTTTTGTGTAATAAATTTTAAAAAAAGGCATGTTCTAGTCAAAAAAACGTCTTATTTCTAAAACTAAGCAAAATCGACTAATAAAAATTTAGGGTAAAAACATTGTTTTAAAAGGCTACATCCACGGTGTTTGATTTAAAAAAAACACAAGTTTGTAACGTAACTCATTTTTGGATATGGTTGAAAATAATTTTAGGTGATGCACTAAATTAGTATCTATCAATGTCCTATACATTTTTTTTAAACTTTACTATTTGAAGGTCATTAATGGAGTTTTTCAACTCGCTGGGACACCCTGTATATTGGGTTTTTTTGCACATACTACGTAAATAACCTTACATTTAATTAAAAAAAACAACATGTAGGTGCCCGACTTTATTTAAAAACAACGAAATGAAAAAATTACGATAATTAAATAAAGACGAATTTAAAAATCACAAGCAGGTAGAGCATACAAAAAAAATTATGACAAAAATTTTACAGAATACAAGGACAAAAAAATTATAAACCATCAGAAAATTTTGCTTTGTCTCATATTTTTTGACATTTTTTGAAAACGGTTAAAGTATAGAGGACAAAGTTATAAAAAACTACATTTCTTTGAAAAGTCTGCATCTAATCTCTTATCTTCAACGTTTTCAAAAAAAAAAAAATCAGAAAAAATGAAGAAAATCAAAAAATTTTGTTTTATTTTTTTCAATTACTGGATTCAGCAAAATTTTTAATATAACTTTATTCCTTACTGTAAATTATTTAATAACCCTGCCTGTATTTTTTATTGTTTTTTAATCATCTTCAAAGCAACTTTTTTAATTGTAGATACGCTACTTTGAAAAGCATTCATCGCAATTTCTCTTGCATTTTTCTGGAGTCACGTTTAAAAAGAAAGCAATTCCAGCTTAATTACATTCACAGTCGCAATTAATTACAATGGTAGAAGAAACAATCTCACTTTTGCATTTAAAGTTTTATTTGCTTTTTAATGTTTGGTTCTGTGTCAAAGAAGCGAAACTTTATGTCAGCTGGTGATAGTAATGCATCAATTTGTTCCCAGGCACTTACACTGAAAATTAATTCGATGAATTATTCATCAATTTTCTTGTTATGTTAAATCAATACGAAACTGTAACTAAAATTTACACACCTTATCTCAATTCTACTACGAACAAGAGGATTTTCCTGTTTCCATTTAATAATTTAATAAATTTTGATATAAACTGCAGCTATATAGCTAAAACAGAGAGTTAATTGCAAAATTTGTGTCTGATTGCGTATAAAAGTAAAGTTACCGACTAATGTAAAAATTTTAAGTTATTTACATAAATTAGTCCTTCCAATTAGTTCAGTCTCGTGTATAATACTTGTAGTAAGTTAGAAAGTTACTAAACTTTGTAAGTCGTAGTTCCCAAGCTGCTGTATTTTGCAAATGCTAAACACTTTTTCGCACAAAATCAAATTTTAAGCTTTCAAGAGAGGTCCAAATTTTAGCACTTATTTTTTACACTCTGGTTTATATGAAATTTAAATAAAATAAAATTTAATCTATTAAAATTTTATTGTAAAAAGAATAGATAAATACAGGCTGTTCCGGCTAAACTCCACATTAGAAGTACTGGGAGTTCTAACAGTGATATTTATCTAAAATTTTGACTATAGCCATAATCGTTTAGATTCTGCTCTAGGAAAATATTTTCAAAATGGCAGCACTTTCGGTTACACCGGAAATAGGTATCAACTTTGTTATTTTAAATAAAAATTAAGTTTTTATTGCGTTTTTGGATTACTCGAGTATTTTGAAAGAATTTTTATCACACTTTCCTATACCTAAATTTAACCGTTTTTGAAGTATTGAGACTTTTTCTCTAAAAATTGATAACTCTACCATTTTTAATTATTTTGAAATCGTATTTGAGCATATGAAAAAAAAAGATTAGATCTTTTCTTTCGTGTATTTATAATTGGAAAAATTATTAACAAACCTCCAAAATTTAAGGTTACGTTTGGAAACTTCAAATACCCGTAATTGAATTTTTTCAAATGGAAGGCCCCAATTTTTTCTTCACTAAATGAAAGAAACTTTAATTCTGCATTGATCCGTGTCAAGATTTCCCATACCCAAATTTAATGATTTCCAAGTTATTTTAACTTTTTTTTTACAATGAAAGACATTCATTACTATCAATGGTAGTTTTCGAATACTTTACCATGGAAATATTCCTCGCTGAAAAAACTCCAAGTTTTTTTTTCACAATTGTGTTATTCTTTTCGTAATTCCAAAATAAATTTATTTAATCTAAATTTGAATAACTTTGATATTCTATTTTTTTTCTTATTTTTATGACAACCTGTGATAAACTAGCTATAGCTAATGAATTTCTCACAATATCAAAAGAAGTTACTATAACTTGAAAACTATCAAACAATATATATCTAAGCAGAACTAAATTCTCCTCCATTTAGTAAAGAAAAAATTAGGGTGTTTCATTTAGAAAAACTGAGTTAAGAGTATTTGAAGTTTCCTAAACGTAACTGTACATTTTGTTAATTATTTTTCCAATTACGAATACACCAAAAGAAAGATCTAACCTTTCTCTCTCGTATACCCAAATACGGTTTCAACATAATAAAAAATGGTAGAGTTATCGATATTTGAATAGGAACATTCAAATCCAAAAATTTTTTAAATGATCTAAATATTTCGAAAACGGTTAAACTTAAGTATAGAGAAGGCTAATAAAAACACTCTTAAAATCACTTGTGTAATCCGAAAACGCAAGAAAAAAAACATAGCTTTCTATTTAAAATAACGAAGTTGATATGCAATTCAGTGTAACAGGAAGTGCGGCCATGTTGAAAAAATTTTCATTAAGCAGAAATTATAGCTATAAACAAAATTTTAGGTAAATATTATTGTTAGAACTCCCAATAATTTTAATGTGGGTTTTATCCGGAACAGCCTGTATAAAGTGTCACCTGGAGAAGACGATCGCAATCTCAAAGCGTTTTTTTATCCTTCAAAAATGATTCAAAGACTTATGTTGAATCACTCTGTACATATAATATCTTACCTGATCAACTATGATAATGTCTCCACCGCTGTCATCCAAAATTTTCGTCAAGTGTGAAACTCCTATAACAAAACCAAATTGAATTAATGTCAAAATTTCGTAATATTTTATTCAAAAGTTTGCAGCTAAAAGGATTACATCGTGTGCATGGATTATAAATACTTAGAAATGCATAAATTACACTAACAATAATGTGGCAATTAGAGGACTTGTGCTATATTTTGTACTGCACGAGAGAAGGAATTCCCTTGATTGTGTTGTTTGTTTATTTTACCTTCATTTACTCCTCTTGTTTTTAATAGGATTTGTTAAACTTTTTTTAATTAAAAAAAAAATGATTTAAACAAAGTATAAATAACGCCCAAGCCCCGCTTGCAACATGAACACAATCCAAGTAAACTGAGCCTCGCTGTGAGAGTTGTTTGCATTATTTATGTTTGTGTTTTATTGTAAAGTAAATATTACGTCATATACCTCCCTCAGCAAACATTTATGTTTCGGCAACTTTGCCAACTTACAATTCTCAGACATAACGGTTCGTCCTTTTTTCCCATTTCTAACTGAATCAAAATAATCAACAATAAAAACACAACTGAAATGTGCAATGCAAGCTTTGCGAAACGACGTTTTGATGAAATTTTTGATAAGTGGGTAATAATAAAACACAGAAGCAATATTTTAACGTCAACAACATGGTTTAGTTTCTGTGTTTCTACCTATAAGTTTTTCGACCGAAATATATTTCTAAAAACAAATTAATTTGATCTGTCTGGTCTAAAACAAGATTCACGAGATTCTACATTGTAAAATCAAAATCATTTTCGGCATTTGCCCCAACAATAGAGCTAAAATTAAACTCAGCATAATTTTCCACCACCCTTTTAATTACGCTCAGCTTTATTATGTTTTTTTTTTCAGAAGCCGATTCTACCTTCTGTTTTAACAACAGTCCGGTTTCCTTATTAATTTACCCCGAAAATTTTCAAATTATCGATTAGTTCCTAACACAAGCTTAAGTCTTATATTTCTTGGCGAGTAACTGATGATACTGTCTTGTCCTTTGAAATAAAAAGAAGAGAAACACTCAAATATTAACTAATAAAAAACAAGAACACAACTCACTCCCTAAGCGCAAAAAAGCAATTTCGGGTCACATAAATTTATTTCGGAGCAAATTAAGATCTGAATTAATATTTAAGACTTCCGCTGTTTATCATTTTTCAAAAAAGCAACACCAAAGCCACATAGTTGCACGCAGTTATAAATAATGAACAAGAACTTGCGCAATGGTTTTACTTCTCATTTTGAATACAAAATAGCTGTTTTTTTACGATTTTAGTCACAATTCCGAACTTGTTTAATAATGAAAAATTTCAATGAACGAAATTCAGTTAGAATTAATGGTGTTGTTGTTGAAAAGGTGAAGGTTAATCGATTGCATTATACATGAAATTGCGTACGTAATCCAACACTAATGTTTGAGTTTTATTCAAAGTAATTATCAAGATTTAAATCCGAGTTTTAGTACTCATAAAGTAGCTTTGAGGTAAAAAATCGCAATTTATAACTTATAAGCAAAATTGGTGGATGCGCCGGGAAAATACCATTTTCAAAATCAGCTTTTATTTCTGTTTAAGATTAAACCACGATTAATGTGCGCGGTCACGTTTTCATTTTCTTGGCTCGCAATGCAATATCTTAAACTATTTCCCTAAAAATTCCATCATTTCTAAAAAAAAATTACAGATTTTTTGAAATTACGAAATTTTCTTTCACATTAAATAATATTTTGGTTTGTCAGTAATTATTATTATTTGCATATTTTCAACGTATTACTAAGATGATAAGCAATATCATCTTCTTCATTACAAGGAATCCTCGCAGTATTTGATAAAAGTTTAAAATTCCCTGTGAGTCTCAGATTTAATAAAACTTTTGAAACAGTCGTGAACAAACTCATTAATTTAATTTTTCATAAAATCATATTGTTATAATGTTAATAAACCATTATTTTCGTCTTTTCTAATTACTGTTTTACACATGTAGTGAAAAAATTGCAAAACATTTTCACCAAAAACTCGTGAATTGTATATTTACAAGTCAATGACATTTGTTAATTAAATTAAATTGTGATAAGTACAAACGCATCGTTAACAGCTACCTCTTCAAATGAATTTGCTGCTAATCAACATGCGACAGGAATTTGACACGAAACGCCACGCAACAGTTTGTAAAACACTTCCATTGAATAAAATAAAATTTATTAACTATTCAAGAAAATTCCTAAATTTTTTGGTGATTTTTTAAAGGCTGTATCTCGCCCAAAAATGGTTGTTTTAGATTAAACATTTTGAAGCTGAAGTTTCTAGTTTTGACAAAACCTACGGTTATTACGCAATCCTAAAAAATAGCACAATTTCTGTTATGAGTTTCTTTGTTTTTGTTTTTGGTCTTTTTATATTTTTCATTTAATTTCCATGTAATGTAATTTCTGTAAAAATCCTAATGTTAGGTAACTTTTTAGAAATAAAAAAACTGTTGTAACTGTAACTTATCAAAAAATTATTGAAACACTAATTTTTCAATTATTGATGTAGTAAATTAGGTCAAATATCAACAATAATACTATTTTTCCATCTTTTTCGAGCATTTTTCATGTTTTTCTACCAAAATATTTGATTATTTCGCTAAATTTTCCCAAAAAAAGTCGAAAAACCACCAACATTGATTAAAAATATATATGTATTAATTTTTTACAGAAATTTTACTTAACCGGATGAAAATAACAATTTTGTCTTTTTGGAATGTATATTTTTCAGTTCAAAACACAATTATTTCGCCAAATTTTGTTAAATATACGGCTAAAACGGTGTTATTTTTTATTTTTTTTTCGAAAAATAAAAAGTACAAAATTAAAACGAAATTGATGTTATTATTTTAGCCTATTTAGCTCAATTTACTTCGTTTTAAACCAGAGACTCATTTATTTAGCAAAATCTTCTCTAAACATGCTTAAAAATCTCAAAGAATTGACCAAAGTTTAGTCGAAAATACGTTTTTGTAAAAAAATGTCAGATTTTGTGCAAAATTTCGCTAAAACAAACCAAAAAGTAAACAAATTAAATCAAAAATTGTATTACTTGTATTTTTGCATTTCTCGAGCTTTTTAGCACGTTTTCTGCTAGAAACACAACTATTTCGTAAAATTTTTCTCTCAATACAGGGTTAAACAAAATATGCCAATAACAATGTTCTTTTTGCCTTTTTCTGTGTTTTTTGAGATAAAATTTAAAAAAATCAAAAAACTTTGTTAAAACAAACTAAACGTTACAAAATTAAATAGAAATTGGTATTACTTTAGCTTGTTTCATTCAAATTACTTCGTTTATGAACCGGAGCCTTGTCCTAAAATCCCAAAAATGTATTGATGTTATTTTGTTTGTTTCACTGAGTTTAAGGAGTTTTTGAACAAAACTAAGAAAGAAATAATCCAAAAAAACACAAAATTTAATCGAAAATACAAAAATCTCAAGTTTTTTTTCAAAATTTCGCTAAAAGAAACCAAAAAAAAAAACAACAAATTAAATAGAAAATTGCATTGATTTTGTTGTTCGAGCGTTTTAGCACGTTTTTCAGCTAGACACGAATTTTTTTACAAAATCTTCTTAGATTCCTAAATTTTTGGTGATTTTTTAAAGACTGTATCTCGGTGAAAAATGGTCGTATTAGATTAAAAAAAAAACATTTTGAAGCTTAAATTTTCTACTTTTGAGATAACCTACAATTATCACGCAATTTTAAAAAATAGCACAAAAATTTGTTTATGAGTTCCTTTGTCTTTGTTCTTGGTCTTTATTTAGTTAAATCGATGCATCGCCTCGACCAGATAGCTTGTTTTTTCAGTTTTTCTTCCTTTTTTTTAATACTTTTTTTTTCACTTTTATCACTGGTTTAAAGAGAAAAGAAATTAACTTTTTTGTTGTTTGTTAACTTGTGCTAAAAAATTAAATTTTTAAAAACAGTAATGACATTTTTGGGACACTCAATTTATCTCTTCTAACAAAATGCAGAATTATTTAGCACTAATTGTTGTTTGTTGTTGGTCTTGTCTCAAAATTGGAAGAGGCAAGAGACGTTACGAGAAAAATGTCAAGTTTAATTAGCACGTCAGCCACAAAAGTAATTCATTGTTTCGCGCTGACCTAATTGAATGTTTTTCAAGCAATAATCATGAAAGTTTCAACCCCGACAGTAAAACTAGCAAAGATATTTCATAAAGCATAACTCCCGCTCGTAATATTTGATACTCCTCTTGCCTAGGATTCGTCGATGAAACCAAGTCAACACACTCGAGCTCAGATTTCATATTTAATGATGCACGCCGTCAAAACAGCGAGAAACTAATTTGGTCGTGTATCCCTTGAAACTGCAAGCAATCTATTTTTTTAAATTATTCATTAGAAAATTAGCAAAACTAAGATTGGGACTAACTCAATTACAACACCACATTGTACTTATTATCATTGTTGTAAATTTAATTCAGCAATGTACACACAAAGCCCTTACAACGTTGCGTTATTACTAAGAATTTCTGCTTTGATCATCGAGCCTTGCTTTCGAAGAGTAAAAGTCAAAAGCGAAGGCGAAAATTAATTCATTATAGTTAAATTTGCCTCACTATAGCACAAACAAAGTGGATTATCATATCAAACATTTTTTAACTAAGTCGATGAAGAAAACTTAATGTTTATTCGCAAAAAACAGTGTTCTGATACAAACATTTTTATTCTGTTAGTTCATTTTACAAAATAAAAAAAATACCAAAAACTTGGATTAAGTACAAACAATGTAACTTTTGAACACTGCCTCAATTCCCTGTACTAATCACTAATCAATTTACTACTTGAAAAGCAAAGAAAAAACAAATTTCATACTTACACAAAACTTCTGTGTAAACTTTTAAAGTAAGCTTTGTTGGCTAGAAAAGTTTTGGTGTAATTATTTTATTTTCTTTTAAACTTTGAAAATTATTATAAATGCTTTTATTGGAAATATAAACACCAAAAGTTGAACAGAAAGGTGATTTTTAGTTTTACACTAATTAAAAAACTCAGTTTATAAATCGGCTTCTCTCGTTAAAAAATAAATCAAAACTACAATTTTTTGTACGATATTCTGAAACATAATGAAAAAAAGCAAAATTATCATGATACAAAATAATGGTGGATGCGTCGGTTTAAAAGCCCAATATTTCTTTAATGTGATTTTGAGTACCAGGTGTAATTATTTTCATGGTAGTTTGAACCACAATTTTCTAAAAATAAATAAAATGTAACCCTTAATTATATCAAAAAAATTAATTTAGAAAATTAAATTTTCACTTATTGATGCAGTAAATTAGGTGAAGAATGTTTAACACTTTTTTCAATTTTTAAGCCACAAACTTGATTATTTCATTTATTTCGTCAATTTTTTTTCAAAAAAACAAAAAATCCACCAACATTGGTTAGGAATACGTATTTGTTTTTTTTACAAAATTTTACTAAACAGGTTTACCTTTGCCCTTTTGAATGCTCTAGTAGGTACATTTTTCAGCTAGAAACACACTTATTTTGCAAAATTTTGTTAAATATAAGGCAAAAACAGTTTTATTTTTGTAGCTCGTTGGCTAGAAAAGTTTTGGTGTAATTATTTTATTTTTATTTGTATTTATTTTCGTTTATTTTTTTTAAACTTTGAAAATTATTGAAAGTGTTTTTACTAGAAATGTAAACACCAAAAGTTGAACAAAAACGTGATTTTTAGTTATACACTAATTAAGAAACCTCAGAGTTCATAAATCGGCTTCTCTCGTTAAAAAATAAATCAAAATTACATTTTTTGTACGATTTTATGCAACAGAAATGCAAAAATCTCGTCATCCCAAAATGGTGGATGCGCCGGGTTAAAAACCAATATTTTTCAGTATGATCGTATATGTACACTTGAGTGCAAAAAAAACGCAAAAGAATTTTTTTATAATGTAATTTGGCCTGTTAAATGACAGTTTTTTGTCGTTGTCGTTGTCGTAGTCTTTATCACAATTCACAATTTCATAAATTTCAAGCATTTTCCAAACATCTATGAAGTTTTTTCATGTTTTTCCATTTCGTTTTCTACGACATTGCAGTGACAAGACAATTTGCATTTTTTTGGACTCAAATGTAAATCAATTTTGACAATTTTGAGTACCAGGTTTGATTATTTTCATAGTAGTCTAGTCGAAACTTTTGTAAAAATTTAAAAAATCGTTGTATCTTTTGATTACATCAAAAACATTAAGGCACCAATTTTTCAATTATTGATGCACTTTTTTTTAGCATTTTTCACGTATTTCAACCATCACAAATTTAATTATTTCATTTATTTCGCTAATTTTTTTCAAAAAACTTAAAAATCACCAACATTGGTAGGAAATACGTATTTGTTTTCTACGAAATTTTACTAAACAGGTTTAAAAATGACAATTTACCTTTGCCTTTTTGAATGCTCTAGTAGGTACAATTTTCAGCTAGAAACACAATTATTTCGCAAAATTTTGTTAAATATAAGCCAAAACGGTGTTCTTTTTCTAGCAAGTTGGCTAGAAACACAATTATTTCGTAAAATTTTGTTAAATGTAAGCCAAAAAGGTGTTCTTTTTCTAGCAAGTTGGCTAGAAAAGTTTTGGTGTAATAATTTTCATTTTTTTTAAACTTTGAAAATTATTGGAAGTGTTTTTATTGGAAATGTAAACACAAAAAGTTGAACACAAGGGTGATTTTCAGTCTTACACTAGTTTAAAAAAATAAATTTAATAAATCGGTGTCTCTCATTAGAAAAGAAGTCAAAATTGTACAATTTTTGTACGATTTTATGTATCAGAATGCAAAAAAATTTTTGTCAAAAAAGTCAATTTTTTCATACAAAAATGGTGGATGCGCCGCGTCGGGTTGAACAAACAATATTTTTGAATGTGATTATGTGAATCGATTTTGACAATTTTTACTAAAAAACTGCTAAAGAAGGATGAAAAAATAAACAGCAGAAGAGTTGGCAGAAAGTCGTTCCAAAAACCTTCATTATTTTATTATTTTTCACATTAAAAGTATTTTAGTCCAAAATTGAGCTGTGAAGTAGTAAAATTTCATTATTTATTGCACCTGACATACACGTTCAGAGATTTTTTCCCGAGATTTTCATTTCCGTAAAAGCATTTTGAAGTTTATTATTTACACAAGTGGTAAACAAAAATTCATGAAACGAAATTTAGTCCCCAAAGACCAAAAAGAGCACAATTTGACACTTTGGGGACAAAAACGACAAAAAACTTTAATTTTCCATCCACATAAATGCTGACAAATAAACTTTTTTCCATCTAATCAAAAAGCCCAGCTCACGCCGAATTAAACTAATCAATTAACAAAACATTGGCGTAAATAAAAACATCGCATCAAAACTGTGAATATTCCATTTCAATTCAAATAAAGGTCTAAATAACGCAACAAAAATATTTATGTGACCATTCGCAGACAATTTTGAATTGCAAAATACCAATTTGCACTCGAAAATTTCACTCGATCGATGACAAAATAAAAAAAATGATTTTTGTTCGTAGCTTGAAGCTTTGAATAACTTCCAATCTGGGTTTTTTTCATTTATTTGAAGAAAAACAAATACGAACATTTTCCATAATTAAGCCTCTTATCTTAGTATCTAATAAACCACCACCAATTTCGCCCAACATGCAAGTTTTATTATACACACGGTAGAAATAATAGCAGTTTTGGTACGCATATTAAATATTTATTCATTAATTTTTGTTCTAAACGATCGAAGTATGACAATTTTTCACAATGCTAACAGATTTTACCATTTTAAATATTCAAAACTTGTTGATGTAAAATCGATTAAACTAATGTCGTAAATGGTTTCTTTTTCAGTCGTGTTTATGTTGAGACATTTGAAATTTAACATTTTTGAACAAAAACAAAAAGAATCGATATTTGCACAATTCCTCGAAAGTTGATTCCCCGAGAGATAACTTTTATAAAAGTGTTTTGTGGCATTTTGTTATGAAGAAATAAGCAACAAGTCGAAATGAAAATGCACTTTGCTTTCCTGCCAATCATTTTCAATCATTACATTGTCTGAAAATAACAACAAAGAGTTTTTTTCAAAAACAAAGTTCAAATCGATGATGTTTGACCTACTTTTAGTGGCAGTAAGTTTCTAAATTTGAAAAACATTCGCATGGTAAAGGAATCTTTCTTTTTCGATGCGAGCTTTCTTCAATTCTTTGAGTGAAAAATCAGCTTTTGCTCACCTCTGAATTCGACTTTGGCCAACTTTTCGCCCTTGCACTTCGCGATTTTGAACTGTTTTAATTTGACAGATAGCGACATTCCGCGCGCTTTTCCCCGACACACGACCTGACTCTTTTCAGGACACAACAGGACTTGTTGCAGTCCTGCTGAAAGGCCTGGTAAGGATAATGTCGCGCAGGACCTCTGCATGTTCCTGCGTATTATTAATATACGAGGCTAGCCGTGGGGGAAAAAGCGAAATTTCATGCGGAAAATTAATGTTTACCTCAGCTACTGTTTACATGTGGATTCGAACCTAATCAGAACTTCCGACGTTCTAATTAAATTAGAAAGCGATATTGTGGTGGTCTTATATTTACGTAAAATCTTGGCGAATTCTCAATTTTTGTGAACATTTTCAAGGTTTTGTATTCAAAAATTCACAAAGCTTTGGAACAAATGTCTGGTCTGAGTTCGAAACTCACTGAACTATCCTCATTTTTCATTTTTCTTACATGAAATAAAAAACTTTCTATTTAGGTAATTCTATTACTTCTTAACCCATTTATTTACTCAACTTTTGGTGCTCGTTTTTATTCAATTTTTTTTTCCATAAGCGATATGTTTATTTTTTTCTAATTATTCCAATTGCATATGTACCAGATGTGATTATTTTCATGCTAGTTTAGTAAAAATTCTAATATTGAGTAATTTTTTAGAAATAAAAAAAACTGCTGTCACTCTTCAAAAAAAATATTGAAACACTAACTTTTCAATTATTAATATAGTACGTTAAGTCAAATATAAATAACAGATGCTACTTTTGCATCTTTTTCGAGCATCTGTCATAATTTTTAACCAAAAATTTGATTATTTCGCCAAATTTTCTCAAAAAAAGGGAAAAACCAACAACACTGGTTAAAAATATGTATTTTTTTACGCAATTTTACTAAACAGGATTGAGAATGACAATTTATTCGTACTTTTGTTTTTTTGGAATGCTTTAGTACGTACATTTTTCAGCTAGAAACACAAAATTTCGTTAAATGTAGCCAAAAACGGTGTTATTTTTGCCTGTTTCATGCGTTTAAGCAAATTTTTGAAATGAAATAAAAAAAATCGAAAAATTTCGGACTACCTAGTTAGTCCGTTTAAATTCGTTAAATTAGTTAACTAACTACAAAATTAAATCAAGATTAATGTAATTGTTTTAGCCTGTTTTTAGAAACCAGAGACTCATTTTTAAAGCAAAATCTTATCGTAAGCAGCTTCAAAATTACAAAAAAATTAACATTGATGTTATTTTGTTTGTTTCACTTAATTTAATTGTTTTTTGAGTAAAATTACAATACAAATAAGTCGAGAAACCACAAAGTTTAGTCCAACATTTTCAAGGTTTTGTATTCAAAAATTCACAAAGCTTTGGAACAAATGTCTGGTCTCAGTTTGACTGAAAGCTTTTTAAACTCACTGAACTATCCTCATTTTTCATTTTTCTTACATGAAATAAAAAACTTTCCATTTAGGTAATTTTATTACTTCTTAACACATTTATTTACTGGTGCTCGTTTTTGTTCTTTTTTTTTCCATAAGCGATATTTTGTTTATTTTTTTATAATTATTCCCATTGCATAAGTACCAGATGTGATTATTTTCATGCTAGTTTAGTGCAAACTTTTGTAAAAATTCTAATATTGGGTAATTTTTTAGACATAAAAAAAACTGCTGTAACTCTTCAAAAAATTATTGAAACACTAACATTTCAATTATTAATGTAGTAAGTTAAGTCAAATATAAATAACAGATGCTATTTTTACATCTTTTTCGAGCATCTATCATAATTTTCAACCAAAAACTAATTATTTCGAGAAATTTTCTCAAAAAAAGGGAAAAACCAACAACATTGGTTAAAAATATGTATTTTTTACGCAATTTTACTAAACAGGATTGAGAATAACAATTTATTCGTATTTTTGCCTTTTTGGAATACATTTTGCAGCTAGAAACACAATTATTTCGCAAAATTTCGTTAAATATAGCCAAAAACGGTGTTATTTTTGCCTTTTTCACGCACGTTTTTGAGATGAAATCAAAAAAATTCGAAAAATTTCGTTTGAACAGACCAAAAAGTACAAAATTAAATCAAGACTAATGTTATTGTTTTAGCCTATTTTGCTCAATTTACTTCGTTTTTAAACCAGAGACTCATTTATAAAGCAAAATCTTGTCATAACAGGCTTTAAAATCACAAAAAAATGACATTGACGTTATTTTGTTTGTTGCACTTAGTTTAGTTGGTTTTTGAGCAAAATTACAACACAAATAAGTCGAGAAACCATAAAGTTTAGTCGGAAATGCGTTTATGTTCAAAAATGTCAGGTTTTGTGCAAGATTTCGCTAAAACAAACCAAAAAATAAACAAATTAGATCGAAAATTGTATTATTTTTGTATTTATCGAGTTTTTTAGGACGTTTTTCTGTTAGAAACACAACACAAATTTCGTTAAATGGAGGGTAAAAATTCAAACAAAAATGCCAAAAACAGTGTTATTCTTGCCTTTTCTTTGTTTTTGAGATAAAATCAAAACAATTCGTTAAAACAGTCTAAAAGTTATAGTAGAATTAAATCGAAATTGATATTACTTTAGTTTGTTTCGTTCAATTTACTTCGTTTTTGAACCGGAGACTTATTAAGTTTGCAAAATCTTGTCCTAAAAGTCGCAAAAAAATTATATTGATATTAATTTGTTTGTTTCACTCAGTTTAACTGGTTTTTGAGCCCAATTAAGACAATTATTTTTGTTATACTTTATATATTTATTTTTTTATGTAGGCTTTTCTTTTGTCACATAATTGTTTATTCATTTATTGATGTTTGTTTGTGTTCAGTTATTGGAATACAACTATATTCTGTTGAACAATAAATGTATTATTATTTTTATTATTAAAAATAAATCAAAAAACCACAAAATTTAATCGAAAACACAAAAATCTTAGGTTTTCTGCAAAATTTCGCTAAAAGAAACCAAAAAAAACAACAAATTAAATTGAAAATTGTATTATTTTTTCACAGAATTACGTACGCCCTTTTGTCTTTTCGAAATTTAAGCTAATTTTTCCATCTTGAGACAAAAAATCACTAAATTGTTATGAAGAAAGATTATATAAAATCTTTTTCTAACTCTTACTCTTTAACAACTCAGTTTATGGAAAAAAAGTACTATTGGAAGGATTTAAATTGTAATCTTGTAAAAATAAGTGGCACCACTGCATGAGGGTGTAAAAATTCAATTGGTGTCTTATCATGTCTTTGTAAACACAAATTCTCAAATATATTTCGTATATTATTATATTTCTTCCTGGAAATTTGACATCTCTGATTTGTATAAAGCTTGTTCAAGGATGAAACAATAAGATTGCTGCATTGCTTGCAGCAGGGAGTGCAAAAAGCTTTCACTCAACTTCCAAGACATTTGTTTTCAAGCTTTGTACCTTGCATACAAAAGCAACGTCAAAGTCAACGTTTGTGGTTGTTTCGTATCAGCGACCACTCAAATACGTAAAAAAAAGCTTTCCTGAAAAAGAAAACATGAAAAAACACTTACCTACGCACACTATGTAAAAATAAATAAAAATCGACTCGGATATCAATGAAACAACTTGTTGTTTAAATTAGCAAATTTATTTTTAAATAGATACAGTCTGTTATTCCCTATCTAGAAAGCCTGTACAAAATTCAAAGGTATATATACAAAAAATATCAAAACTGCGTACTTATACAAAAATGCTAAACTATCGACAGTGCAGACTTTAGGGTCATGATACACTCCAATCACAAAATCGAGAACTACTACTTTAGAATTTTATTTTGAGTTTTGATAAAATATCATGGCACTATAACGCAAAACAAACGAGAATCAGTCATACCACATCATGTATTTTTACTCTCTATACACGATTCAGACTGCGTTTCATTCTCAATAAAATGATCTTTAAATAAACACAATCCTTCTATACCTTTAAGAAAGTTATCGGATATGGAAAAGGAATAATACACTGTAAAATCGTTTACTAATGGGAATTAATACAAATCAAGTGACACTTATTAGCAGCTATAATCCTGTGGTTCTATTTTTGCACAAATATTGAGTATATCGTTGTAAGTAATATTTTTCGAAACACACACTAGGAAAGCATAAATGTTTATGCGTTTTATAAATAACACCAAACACGTCATTTGGCAATTTGAACTAAATCAAAGTCTTGAATTAATAAAAATGAGCATATTGTATCCTACAGTAAAAACGATAAAAACAAATATACACACAAATAAAATATATACAGAAAAAGAAAATTGTAAACAAACAAATCAGACGCTTCGATTCGCTAATTTAATAGTATCTTTGGGATTGTACAAAATTTATCTCTTATAGTAACTCTACACAAACTATAGGTATTTCCTTAGCACTATTGTTGAACACTCACACGTTCAAATGATAATTTACATACAAATAAAAGACTAGCATAGGATTTTTCAATCACTTTCCCTTCGCCCCACATCGCACCGATATGAAGCAAAGGAACGTCCGAATAAGTTAAAATAAAATAAAAACAAACAAGAATTCGTGGAAAATTCTAGGACAGCTAAAAAGTAAATAAGTTATTATTGAGCACGTACACCTAAAACAATAAAATGGTATCACAGTTTAGTGAAAATAACACGGGGTCGTTCTATCGAAAATCTCCAAAAACACAAAGAGAAAATAATACAACCAATGCACTTGAAAAACTACCACCACACAGTACGTAAAAATTTGATAAATGCATGGGCTTACCTAGAAAAGTATATAATTAAATTGAGTGGTCCTAACAGTCGAATACAAGTGTATTTTTGTATTTTATATTAAATAGGATAAAGTTTCTATCGGAACACTACGTTCACCACGTCTCTGATAGTATTGTTGACTTCGTTAATATACCTAGTGTTTTCGGTGCTGTTGCGTGAACCAGCCGAACGCAATTGCCGAGCTTGAGTCTCCAAACGGGTGAGCAATTCGCGAAATTGGAACTTCGTATGAGCAGGAACTACATTGTCTGCATAGTCCATGCAGGAACCATGCAACAAACCGATTTTGTCGGATAATTGCAACCAAGTCGTCGTCGATACACTATCGTTTGATTTTATGCTACGGAGAGTCGATTCCAGGGCTTGAGACAACTCCAAAATGTTGTCCTTGCCGACCTTGTCAGTTGGGTCCTGCAAAAAATACAACAATAACCAAAACCGAGTTTCAATAAAAAAAAAGTTTTATGAAAACCTCACTCCTAGCGACTAGCGATTTTTTTCAATTTTATTTGACAATGAGTAATTTTTTGCTTGATTTTTTTGTTACAACAGAAGATTATTTGCTAATTTTTTTCTCACGAACCAATTTTCTAACCGCAAGCGATATTCTGCTCAGTGTCTTCTTCTAACACACAATTTTACGACAATGGGCGCCTTTTTTCCTCGATTTTTTATTCAATTTTTCCGATCGAACAAAACGATTCTTTGTTCAATTTTTATTACAACAGGTGATTTTATTCTCTCAATTTTTATTGCCAAAAAAAAAATCGTTTTTTGCTCAATTTTTGGTTAGAACAATTGATTTTTATTAATTTTTTTGTGACAATAGGCGATTTTTTGTTCAATTTTTTGTTTTCACGAGAATTTTTTAATAAACACAACCGATTTTCCTGCATAAACTAGTGTTAATAAATAAAATAATAATAATAAATAAATAAAATGAAAGAAAATACATACAGGCTGCGCCGGAACTCGCGCCCCAGAGAAAAGGTAAGGTATATGCTATTAAAAGAGGAAACAAGGAAGCTGTATCTTCTTAAATTGTAACTCTGTTCAATGTTATTTGTGGCTTTTATTGGCAAAATTTTTGTCCCTTTACTAAATAATTGTAAAAAAAGCATATGCAAGATCATCAGTATCATTAAATAGATATAAAAAAATGTCAAATGTCAAAAAATGAATGTCAAAATTTTAGGACAGATAGAATTTTTTAAACATTTTTTTCACGTTCCTGGTATCTTACCTTACTTGAAAATTTTCTCTGAGACGCGAGTTCTGGCGCACCTGTATATTATATTATGGCAATAGGCAATTTCTTGGTGAATTTCTTTTGTTTTGCTCGATTTTTTATTCCAAGTAGCCATTTTTTGCTCATTTATCGTTCAAACGAACGGTTTTTTGTTCAATTTTTATGATAATAGGCGATTTTAATTTGCTCAATTTATTTGTTGCCACCAGCGATTGTTTTTTTGTATTTTTTTTGAAACAATCAGTTTTTATTAACTTTTTTGTAACAATAAGCGATTTGTTGTTCAATTTTTTTGTTCTCACGACAAATTTTTAATGAACCTAACCGATTTTTCTCTACAAATTGGTGTTTTTTTAATTTTCTTGTTAATTTTTATAATAATGAGCAATTTTATTCTTGGTCACTTTTTGTTCCGACGAGCAATTTTTTGTTACGACTAACGAATATTTCTTCTTGCTTGATATTGTTTGTTGAACTTTTTTGTTACAATAAAACATTTTTTATTAAATTTTCTGTTCTCACGAGCTAATTTTCTAACCGCCACGTATTTTTTGCTTAGTTTCTTGTTCAAATGACCAATTTTTCATTAAATTTTTGGTTCGACCAATCAAGTTTTATTAATTTTTTGGTGACAATAGGCAATTTTTGTTCTCACATCAATTTTTAATGACCGCTACAGATTTTTTGTATAAACTAGTATTTTTTTTTTAGTAATTGGTAATTTCTTAATTAATTTTTACTTGCTATAAGTAATTTCTGTGACAATGAACAATTTATGGTTATAGCGAACGATTTTTTGTGATCTCTGCCGAATTTTTACTCAATTTTTCGTTGCATCGAGTAATTTTTCAAGTAATGAGTGATGTTTTGCTCAATTTTTTATTCAAAGTAGCGATTTTTTGCCCATTTTTCCTTCAAACGAACAATGAACAATTGTTTGTCAAATTTCTTATTTTCTGTGCAATTTTTAATCACCGAAACCGATTTTTTTGTACAAATTAGTGTTTCTTTGTTATTTTTTGTGGTAATAGGTAATTTCCTAATCGATGTTCTAGTGCTACGAGCGATTTTGTGACAATTTTTTGGTAATAATGAGCAATTTTTGTGATCGCTGCTAACATTTTTGTTAATTTTTGTTCCGTCGAGCAATTTTTTGTTATGACTACTGAATTTGTCTTCAGTTTTATTTGACAATGAGTGAAAAAATGTTGATTTTTTTTTACAATAGAACACTTTTTACTAAATATTCTGTTCTCACGAGCTAATTTTCTAACCACAACGTATTTTTTTGCTTAGTTTCTTGTTCAAATGACCAATTTTTCATTAAACTTTTGGTTCGAACAATCGAGTTTTAGTAATTTTTTTGTGACAATAAGGAATTTTTTGTTCAATGTTTTGTTCTTACGAGCAATTTTTAATGACCGCAACTGATTTTTTTGTACAAACTAGTGTTTTTTGTAGTAATGGGTAATTTCTTAATCAATTTTTGTTGCTATAAGTGATCTTTATGACAATGAACAATTCTATTTTTTGTGATCTCTGTCAAATTTTTGCTCAATTTTTCGTTCCAACGAGCAATTTTTTGAGCATTAAGTGATGTTTTGATAGATTTTTTATTCAAAGTTAGCAATTTTTGCGAATTTTTCGTTTAAGCAAACGATTTTTTGTCCAATTTTGATGATAATTGGCAAATTTAATTTACTCAATTTTTTTTGCCACCAGCAATTTTTGCTCAATTCCTTGTTCGAACATTTGTTTGTAAGAATGAGAGATTTTTTGTAAAATTTTTCGAGCAATTTCTAATCACCGCAATCGATTTTTTTTGTACAAAATGTTTCTTAGTCATTTTTTGTGCTAGTGGATAATTTCCTAGTCGATTTTTTAGTGCTACGAGCGATTTGGTCCCAATTTTTTTTTATAACAATAAGCAATTATTGTTAATTTTTTGTTCCGGTAAGCAATTGTTTGTGGCCGCATCTTAAAAACGAAACTCACCTTCACATCATCCTCTGGCGTCTTATTCTCCAAATTAGCCGGCTTGGCCATAATCGGGGGCTTATTCCCCGACGTAGGCGCAATGGGAGTAGCATAAATCGCCGATCCTGCCGGCCTTCCTGCAATAACCGGTTTAACCGCTTTAACCGGTGGTTTAATCGGTATTACAGGTTTCTCCTCTCCGGTAGGCGGCCAACTCTTTTTCTCCCCCTTCCCTCCCCCTTTCCCCGAATCATCCGACGTCTCAACCGGTGACACTTCACTAATCAATTCTTCATTCTTGCTATTTTTCAACGCCAACTTCGGACTCAATTGTACACTTCCAGGAGCATCCTCTTTTGGTTCCCACAACTTTTTCAAACTACTTATACTCCCCGTACTTTTTCGTTTATCCTCTCCATCGTCAATTTTCAAATTTCCACTATCTGAACTCGCCGTACTTTCTCGTTTACTCGTCTCCTGTTCCTCCTCCTGATCGACTTTTCTCAATCGTGATTTAAAATCAATTATTGAATCGTCTGGTTTGTCTTTGGTCGTTGGTGGTTTTTTCACAAGATCGATTTTTTTGAGCTGTGACACAAAACTAACTCCATTGGAGTTTTTTCGTGACGTTTGATCTTTTCTATCTTTATCGAGATTGAACGATTGTGACAGTTCGGTCACTAGTTGAGCTACAGGATCGTGACTAATGCCACTCACAGCCATCAATGGTTCTGACAATGGCGATTCTTTCAATTTGCTCTTCTGATCGGCACGTTCTTTTATCTCAGTTACCAGTTTCAATTCCATCTCTTTTACTAGTGCGTTCTTGAACACTTTTTTAGATTTATTGTCGTCTGATGGAGTCTCGTTTTCGGCATCGCCTGAAAACAAAAAATTAAAATTCTGTCAATTCTACGAATACCTAAAGACTAGGTTACGACACGATGTAAAATAAAACGTCCCCGTTCTCGATAGTTCCGTTAGTGAGGCCAGATAGCGCAGTTGTTCCTTTCCCGTTTCAGTTTTAAGAGCAAGGAAATAAAAAATGGCTGTATTTAGCAAAACGCAAATAAAAAATATAGACAGATAGAGCATTAAATACTCAATAATAAAAGATAAAGTAAAAAAAAACCAAACATTTAGCGCCCCGTCACATATTTTTAAAAATGCTGCGAATACGGTTACAGGTACAAGAAAAATATAAAAAAGAAAGTTGTAGAGAATAAAATTTTCAAGAAAAAAGTCCGCGAAAGATAATCAAATCAAATCAAATATCTTTTATCTATAAAAGTTTCGAAGTTATGAGGGTTTAAAGTTTGCACTTTGACCCTATTTATTTCTGTTGGAAAAATAATTTTCTAAGTTTTTTTACTATAGGCTATTAAAAGAAGAAACAAGGAAGCTCTATCCTAAATTGTAACTCTGTTCAATGTTATTTGTGGCTTTTATTGGCAAAATTTTTGTCCCTTTACTAAATAATTGTAAAAAAATAGACAAAAAAATGTCAAATGTCAAAAAATTTATCTCAAAATTTTTTGACAGATAGAATTTTTTAAACATTTTTTTCATGTTCCTGGTATCTTACCTTACTTGAAAATTTTCTCTGGGGCGCGAGTTCTGGCGCACCGTGTATAAGCTTATTTATTCTAAGTGAGAATTTATAACAGAAAAGTCAAAACTAAAAAATTCCTCGAGTAAAATGGATTTTTCACAAAAAAAAATTTGACAAAGTTTTTAAATAAATTACAAGGTAACATTTTGATACTACGAGGTAAAGTATTGAAGAATTTTAAACAGTAATAGTTAACAGTGTCTCGAGAGCGGTTTAATCTTAAGAAATCATGAAGTAAGTCTTTGTGACGAGGTCTTGAGTTGAAAATTTTGAAGAGTTATTTTTTACAAAAAGTAAGCAACAAAAAATGTACAATGATGGAAGCGTCATGATTTGTAGATCCGCGAAACTCTTGCGACAACACTCTCTGTACTTTAAATTAAATTCCAGCAAGTAAAAATTGGGGGTCACATGTCAGGTTTACAAAGTGTGCCTTCAGGTGTACCGCAGGGATCTGTTTTGGGTCCACTTCTTTACATTATTTTTATAAATGATATAGGATATAATTTTGATAGTGATTATAGTATATTTGCTGATGATCTTAAGATATTTAGAAAAGTTTCGGAATCTCGTGACATTTCTGTATTACAATCTGATTTATATAAGTTACAAGACTGGTGTGCAAATAACAAAATGTTTTTAAATGTTGAAAAGTGTCAGTCTATTGTTTTCAGCAGGAAAATCTCTCCAACCCTACCGAATTATTTTATTAATAGTACAAAAATTACAGTAAAACAGTCTGTGAGAGATTTAGGTATATTACTTGATAGTAAATTAACTTTTATTCAACATTTTGAATTTATCATTTGTAGAGCTAATAAGGCACTTGGCTGCATAAAACGTTATTGTCGTGATTTTAGAAATTTTAATTCCATCTAAATGCTATTTGTTTCACACGTACGTTCAATACTCGAATATGGTTCGATAATCTGGAATCCGCATTACAAAATTCATGTTGGTAGGCTTGAAGCAATACAGTTTAAGTTTTTTGCTGCCTTATTATGTGCAAGATAATTACAATATTTCCTTAAATTATATGTCTCTTTCTACACTTGAAATTAGAAGAAGATATCAGGCTTTATGTTTTGTTTATAAACTTTTAAATAATTTGTTTAATGATACTTCAATACTAAATTTAATTAATTTTCACGTTCCACAGTATAATAGTAGATCAAACCAATTATTCAAAATTTCGTTTGCACACAATAATTATCTGTTTAATTCTCCTCTAAAATCACTCAAAACCGTTTCGGTGGTTTCTAGGGGGAATCAAAATGACATGGTAAGTGACGCACTTGACTTGACTTGATGTGACTTACCATGACATTTTGATTCTCCCTAGGAACCCCCAAAACGGGTTTGAGTGATTTTCAATAACTTTTTCAGCTGAGAGATATTGCCCATTGCAAGTTTTAAAATTGACACAGTGTATAAATTATAAACAATAAAGGTCCTAATACTGATCCTTGAGGAATACAAAATCTATTATACCTCTATCTTCAATGGTTTAGGTCCTAAAGACGTTCAAGTGATGAATATATTTTTACCGGTGGTCAAAAGACAAAAAATTAATTTAAACCTAAACGGTTGAAGATAGAGATATGGCCTCGAGGACTTTTTCGTAGGAAATTTAATTCTCTACAACTTTGTACCCTGCACTTTTGTTGTACCGTATTCGCAGCGTTCTCAAAAATATCGAAAACAGTATTAAACATAAATTATAAACAATTATCAGTTTGCGTTCCGCCCAATATTTTTGAGAACGCTGCGAATTCAAAAAAGTGTAAGAAACAAAATTGTAGAGAACAAAATTTGCTACCAAAAAACCCGCGAACCATATTTCTATCTTCAACAGTTTATGTTTAAATTGCTTTAAAGTGTTCCTCTGGCATTGAATCACCAGTAAAAATAAAATGAATCCGTCGCTTGAGCGGCTTTGAACGTCTTTGAGGCCTAAACCATTAAAGATAGAGGTATGGTCTCGCGGACTAGAAAATTTTACTCTCTACAATTTTCTTTCTTACATTTTTCTTGTATCTTTAACCGTATTTGCAGCATTTTAAAAAACATGAAACGGAGCACAGATTTTAAGTTTTCAATATTTTTTTTCTCATATTTCTCGTGAAAAATTTAATCGTTCGTTTTTCACAGCTTATTAAGAATGTAAAGCTCGACATTTTTGCATATTTTCCAAGCAATTAGTAGACTGGTTGAATTTAAATTAATTGGAAACAAGCTGCTACTAATTTTTTCACCAAAATTTTGACTTGGTAATTTCCATTTAAAGAAAAAACAAACTTTGTGTAGTTCTCCGTAGTCAATACTAATCTATCGACTATCGAACTCACTTAAATCGGGAAAACTTGGTGGTGGTGGAAGTGGTTCTAGTGGGGACCCCACTGCAGGTACATCCGAGTCGATACTCATCGGACTTTTTCCATCTTGACTCGGACTCGTAAAACTAAGACTAGTTCGTTGAGGACTCTTCTCTTTCGCATCCTCTTTATCTTTAAAGCTATTACAACTGTCAGTCGACGGTTCTCTCTTCTTCAAACTCACACCAAATCGCGAACTCGCCTCTTCGACCGAAGGCTGTAACGTACTAACATCACTATTCTCATTACTTTCTTCATTTTTGACTTTCTTCGTAGTAAGGGGGGAAATTGGTATCACTTTCTTTCTCAATTCAGCCGAAACTGTCATAACACCATCTGGGACATCAATCGGCCCGTCGAATTCTTCCGGAGGTGGAGGCAGATCGGTGGGAGGTGGAGGAAACTCCAAATCGGCCAAAGTCGGTTGTACCGCTCTGGAAGGACTCCCACCCCGGAAACTGTTTTGCGTTGCACGAAAAGTCCGGAGACTGTTCCGGACATCTCCGGTATTATTCCTCGATAAATTTCGCGTTCGGGATAATTTCGCCGATGTGGGGGAACTGGGAGGGTGCGTTGCATGAAACGTTGTAACACCTCCAGAAGAGTTACTGCGTATCATTTGAGGTTGTGTCCTTATATTAGTCCTTGGTGACAAAGACCTGGGAGTAGTCTCAGTGGGTTCGACATTGTGAGGGGGCGCATCTTCATTCGTTGACATTCCGCTTTGTTTTAAAGATTCAAGATACGCCCCTATTCGAGCACCTTTCGGTAAAGTGCCATATCGACTGATTGCTTTTCGGACATTTTGCACTTCAAGTGCCGCCACTTGGACCTAAAAATACAATTAAATAAAATTCGGATTAACAAAATTTCAAAAATTCTTACAGCAGGAGTTAAGTCTTTTGTTTTAGTCTTTTTCCCTCTCTGTTCCAAGCCCCTGTTACCCATGATGGGGGCTCGTTTGAATGAACCGGTTGTGCATCCAAGATTGCTTACGGATGAAACTTCCGGATAAGAATGAGCACCGGAGTCGTCCGTGTCTGGTGTTTGGTCTTGGAGGTCGCTCTCGCTGTCCCCTTTAGTACTCGCGGTTAGGTTCTGAAGTTCACGGGTTAAACCTGTACAAGCAGAAGATAAATGCATCACAAAAAATAAATGTAAAAGTGGTTAAATAAGTAATAAAAGTGAAAATTGGCTTAAAAATGACACTTTTGTTCAATGACAATAAGGCAAGAACCTACTTTGTTTTTTTATCGAATCTATTAAGTTACAGTTTACAAAAAAAATTCTTACACTTTGCATTAAATCAAAACCCTGATAATGACTTTTATAAAAGAATTTCACGATTCTACCATAATTCATGAGGAAATAAGTGCTTCAATTTTAAATGTTGATCATTTTAATGAATATATCAGTCGTTATCAGTAGTTTAAACTATAATTAATTAAACAAGAATGAAAAAAAAAACTGAGCGCTTTTTGAATGTTTTACAATTCTGGTTTAATTAGAAGAGGTGTTTTGAAAATGCGAATAAATTTGATCCCCCACTTGATATAAACAAAAAATTATTTAAAAAATATGTACAAATTTATTCCTCCAAATTAATAGCTGATTAAAATACACTACGCCTAAAAATTAAGAAAACAAATATTTCTAAAAATTTTTGATAATTTTTGTGAAAGTCTGTTCTACAGACTGTTCCGTTTTTATTGTTACAAATTTAAACAGGTGATAGAATATTCAATTTTAAGATAAAAGTTCCTATGAACATGTATCAAAAAATTGCATCTTATAATGTATTTTTTCCAATATTTCAGAAACCATTGTAGATAAAATTACACAATTTGGTACAACTAATAATCTTTATACACCCAAACGAATTCAAAGATAAAATGTCGAAATTATTACTCAGAAGCGTCCTAAATTTCATAGTTTTTCACAAAAAAGGTCTCTTGCATTTTTTCGATATAACTTATTACCGTTTTTGAGTAAAATCAGCTTACCATTTGTCTTACAGACCATAAAGCGGAGAAAAAATAAAAATTAAATTCGTTTTATCTATTCTGCAATAGTGGAAAAACCTCATTAAAAAACGCATTTCTTTCAAGGGGTGTAGCTCCCTTACATATTTTTTTTGATACATGTTTATGGCTTAAAATTAAACATTCTATCACCTTTTTCAATTTGTAACAAACAAAATGAAACACCAGAATATTTAAAAAAAAAAAAACCTTTGGCAATTTTATTTTCCTATGCTACCACGAAATCCTACGAAATAGCACAAGAAAAAACAATAATTTTTAGTCCGGCATGAGCTGGATAGCTTGTTTATTCAGTTTAAATTTGCTTTTTTGTATTTTTTTATGTCAAATTGTCGCTGAGACATCTGACTTTTAATAAAAAAAGATCTTCATCAAAATGAGAACACCAATTTTATTTTCATTTTTTTACAATTTTGCATTAGTTATTTGTTTAAATTTAACAAAAACCTAAAAAATTAAAAAAGTATATACAGGTGTTCGTTCGTTTTTCGAGCTCCACTATGAGGATTTCAGTTATTATTATGCTGAACAATAATCTGAAAGAAAATTTATTGTCATTCTTATTTTTTGAATTATTGAAAAAAACGGAAATTTGTAGTTTTTAAGTAGGACGTTCTTAAGGCACTTTCTTACAAGGAATCTAAATCTGTCATCGCATTTTCCAAGGCGCTCTTGATGTCAGAGTTACAACATTCAACTTTGGATTTTCTTATGATTTCTGCATTTTTGAAAAGTCTTTTTGTTCCTGATTACAATGATATATCACACGATACAATCAAAATTTACATGCTGATTAAAATTAAGAAAAAGCGTTTTTGCGAAGTGTGCTTTGGAAGAAACGCCACCAATATTAATTAACAAACTAAATTTTGAAAGTTCAATTAATAAGGCGAGCAGAACTCTTAAATTTTAATCGAATTAATTATAATTAATTAATTATTATTAAAAAAAATAGTTTTTAAGTAGCTAAGCTTGACGTAAATGTAACTTCCAAACCCAAATTAAATTGAACTGTCAAGATTTAGTTTGTTAATTAAAATTGATGGCGTTTCTTCCAAAGCACTCTTCGCAAAAATGCCTTTTCTTAATTTTGATCAGCATGTAAAATTTGATCATATCATGATCACATCGTTTTCACAAATTTAAAAAAAAAAATAATTTTTCAAATTCAATAAAGTTAACAAATTTTTTCTCTCGTGTGATAACAGTAACAGTAGTAGAAAAAAAATTTGCCAAAAAATCTCACAACTACAAACTTAAAGCTTCAAAATGTTTTTTTTTTCGATGATGTGTAGTGTATGTCGACTTGATGTAAGATGAAAACGTGTGTGATCCATGCGTAAACGAACCAAAAAATACCTTTAAATCTTTTTTTAATACCGTTTAAATCAGATCCTTCATCTCCCGCATTGTCTCCTTGTCCTTGATCGTCGAAAGTGCTATCCCGGAACGAACTGCAAGAAGACAGCAAGCTGCAAACGAATTAAAATCACCACACAATTTGTTAGGGTTAGTATGTGCATTCGAAAAGCAAATACGGGTGCGACATGCAAACAAATTACCTTGTACGTTTAGGAGGTGCCGGTGCTTGTTTACCCCTCTTGTTGGTGGTGCGTCGCATTTGAACCAAGTTGTTCTTCGAACCTCCGGTAAATGTTGACAATTTTGATGTTACACTCATGTTATCTACAAAAACAGTAACATTTCCTTTATTCGAATATTTTCTTTATTTG
This sequence comes from Tribolium madens, assembly GCF_015345945.1. Taxonomy (NCBI): domain Eukaryota; kingdom Metazoa; phylum Arthropoda; class Insecta; order Coleoptera; family Tenebrionidae; genus Tribolium; species Tribolium madens. The sequence goes on from NW_025400975.1 coordinate 2,860,069, forward strand.
ACCTCACCTGCCGCCGATTGATCGGTGACCCCAACCAAGCCATGAATATTCCCCGTACTTCCCGAATGTGACTTTTTATAAGACATGTGCGGCGTCCCTAAAGGTATCGCACTTTCATTTCCTTGCAACTGCTTCTCGACTTCTACAAACAGAAAAGCTTTGAAATAAACAAAACTGTCCCTTTCGCACACCCACCTTCAGTAATACTCGACTCTTGAAACATATTCTCCAGCGAATTATGTATCTCTTTGAAGGTAGGCCGATCTTTGGTGTGCCATTGCCAACACTGTCTCATCAATTCGTAGATTTTTGGAGGACACCCCGGTGGACACTCCATCCTGTATCCCTTTTCTAGCATATGATAGACATCAGTCAAGTCCACTCCTGGATACGGCGACATTCCATACGTTGCAATTTCCCATAGTAGAATCCCAAAAGCCCAGACGTCCGATTTCGTCGAGAATTTATTATAGGCGAGTCCTTCAGGAGCAGTCCATTTGATCGGGAATTTGGCACCTGCGTGTGCTGTGTAAGTATCGTCGCGCATCAAACGAGCCAATCCGAAATCAGCGACTTTAACCAAATGGTTCTCGCCGACGAGGCAATTCCGAGCTGCTAAATCCCGATGGATGAAATTCCGACTTTCAAGATAGCTCATCCCACTGGCAATTTGTGTGGCAATGTACATGAGAACAACAGCGTTGATTTGTTCCTTGTTACCGTTTCGGAGGTAATCCAGAAGGTTTCCTTTACTCATAAATTCAGTTATTATGTAGAAAGGTGGTTCACGGGTACATACACCCATCAATTGTACCAAATTCGGGTGTTTCATCTCTTTCATAATTGCGGCTTCTTCAAGGAAATCCTTCAAGGCCATAGTATCCTCTTTGAGTGTTTTAACAGCCACTGTCATATTGTACCTCTTCCATACCGCCTCGTATACATCTCCATATTGTCCCCCACCCAATTTATGCCTCATCACGATGTCTGTCCTGTTGATTTCCCATTCGTCCGGCTCGGGACTCAATGGAAACACTGTTGGTTTGTTATGTTTCGGTGCAGGATACAACAACTGTGTTATTAATCCGTCCGCTAACATCGAATGGTGATGCACCAATTCCGCCAACGTATTGAACTTGCTTTCAGCCGTGACAAAAACTTTACCTTCTGCATCCTCATTGATCCTGTAGTGATACACCCGACCTTCATACCTCAACGATATACTTCTTTGACCAGGACTACTCTCCGATTCCCTCACCAGAAAACTACCATTTATTCCCGAACTTAGTAGATATTCAGCAGCGTTTCGTGAAATCGGTCCATGGTACCACGAATGCTTCTCTAGGGAATTCACCGGAGTGACGTAATTTGATGGTACCCAACCGATTTGGTTCGACGTCGAATGAGCCTCACACCATTCACCACTTTTGTTGTAACTCAAGATGCGCACTTGTTCGCCTTTCTTAAGGCTAAGTTGATTTTCACCGCCCGATTGGAAGTCGTACAAGGCCACAAACAGCTGCGGATCGTCTTCCTCCTGCGCTAGGAGATTCTCCTTCGATGTCCATCTGTTGGCGGTTTCGAGCGACATGGGCGTGGAAGGTGCACCGGAACCGGAAGAACCTGACAAAGTACCAATCCCACCGCCGGAACCCAGCGTGTTGGTATTGAGAGTTCCCGGAGGGTCGGTCTCGGGTAGGCTGGGTATGTGCGGAAGCGGTCGGCTCTGAAGGAGAGCTTCTGTAACGACAATGACTAATCAGTGGAAAAAAATTCACGATAACGCTACTACACCTACAACCAATTAAAAATACCACTGATAAGGAAAAAAACAAACGCTTATTTATTCGAGTGTATACGATAGTATACAGGAAATTGTAGCGAAATGGATCGTTTCCGTCGCTGGAGATAAGAAAAAACGCAAATTTTTATTATTTCAATCAACAAAATCTAATGGAATTGAACACAACCAGAAAATTTAGTTGAAATGAGTAATTTTACTGTCTGAAACAGGTGTCACGTTCGCTACCAAAACTAAATATTAAATTACAACGTCCCTTGCCGGAAAATTTTACGGAAAGCTTTTAGTACTTTCCTCTCACATGAATAAATAAACACACTCTTCGTCAAAACTTAAAAAAGTCAGTGGCGTAACTAGAAAATTTGGGCCCCCCACGCGAAAGTCTGTTGGGTCCCTCTCTTCTCTGGTTTCGGAGAAGAGAGTAGTATAAAGTATAAGAAGAAACTAAAAAATGCAATCCTTGTAGATTATACATACAGGGTGTCAATTTTAAAACTTGCAATCTAGAACTAAAAAAATTATTGAGAATCACTCAAAACCGTTTCGGTGGTTTTTAGGGGGAATCAAAATGGCATGGTAAGTGACGCTCCTCCACCCACCCTTCAGGCCACAGCCACCTTAAATTGAAAATTTTAAATGGCACGACTCTACTTGCGATACATCGTTGGAAAGCCCATAACAAGCGCTTTTCAAAAATGTCATACAAACAGCCTATTTGGTAAAGCCATTTTTTCAATTATTCAAAAACAAAGACGTTAAATTTTCATTTTTTTTTTTTATTATATTCAAGGGTGGGTGGAAGTGTGTCACTTATCATGTCAATTTAATTCCCCCTAGGAATCACCAAAACGGTTTTGAGTGATTATTAATAACTTTTTAAGTTGAGAGAAATTGCCGATTGCAAGTTTTAAAATTGACACAGTGTATACATACAGGGTGTTTAGAAAAGGATATCTCCGCTGATGTGACGGTGACAGGCAGAGTTAAATACAGTAAAGAAGAAAAATTCTGCAGTTATTTGTTTTTTATTGCATTGGCTTATAATAATTTATGTACGCCCTTTAAAAATTTTTAAACTAATACTATTATTATTATTATTATTATTATTATTTTGGAAAGGGCCCTTTATCCCAAGGGCCCCCCGCGGCCGCGGGCTTTGGCGGGTGGGTAGTTACGCCACTGAAAAAAGTTCCTTTTAAAATAATGCGCTCTAATTTTTGACGATCGATTTGCCCTCTAATTCCAAAGAGGAAAAGCACCGTTCAAATCGTTGGACTGTTACAACGGTACAACTAATGGTAAATGCAACAACAACAACAACTGATAAATGACCCGATTTTATCGCAAAAACGGCACGTGACAACTAATCGACGCACGATTTTTAGATAAAAGACGCAACAGAGCTCGAAATTATTTGCAACTTTCGTTATTTCTGGTTTTACAGTTCGGTTCTGATACTTATCGCAACAGGGATTTTAAATGGAGTGAACAGTGATGGATGAGCTCAAACGACTTGTAAAACAATGACCTGATGTGAGGCAGGTGCAATTGAAAGAGACTGCTCGTGTCTATTATAGAAAAACGACGAAAAATGCCAGATCAAAAGATTTTTATGAATGAATGATCAAACAAAATAATATCCAAATATAAAGTAAACGCTAGTAGTTGTTTAAAATTGAACCTTGCAACTTTTTGTATAAAATAAGATTAATAACAGTAAAATTCCCCCTTGTAGTGGTGTCCGAAATGAAAAGTAGAAAATATTAGATTTTGCATTTAATATCGAATGAAAAATAGAAACACAACAGAGAATTGATTAGATAAGAGATTAAACAATGCCATGAAAAATGGTGTTATGTAAAAACGAACGTAAATCTGCATAGATAATCTATTATATAAACTACTGTTTAAACCTGATAAATGGTAGAGAATACGCTTTTTCAACAGGGAGGAAATTTATAAAATAAAAATTGTATTTCCGATTCTGAACTTTTTAACATAGAAAATCTTAACATAATAAACAAAATTATCCAGAAATATTACATAGGATGCGCCAGAACTAGCGCCCCAGAGGTAAAAATGTTAAAAAAATTCTATCTATAAAAATTTCGAAGTCATGAGAGTTTAAACTTTGCACTTTGATTCTATTTATTTCTGTGGGAAAAATAATTTTTCAAGTTTTTTTGCTACGGGCTATTAGAAGAGGAAACAAGGAAGCTGTATCCTAAATTGTAACTATGTTTAATGTTATTTATCTTTTATTGACAAAATTTTTGTACCTTTACCAAATAATTATAAAAAAAACATATACAAGATCATCAGTATCATTAAATAGACATAAAAAAAATGTCAAGTATCAAAAAATAAATTTCAATTTTTTTTGACAGAGAATTTTTTTAATATTTTTTCCATGTTCCTGGTATCTTGTCTTACCTGAAATTTTTCTCTAGGGCGCGAGTTATGGCGAGTATTTACATATTTTTTTAAATTTAAACTTAAAGTCAGAAAAAGTACTGCTTTTTCATTCACTTTACAAACGATTTTACAAAAAAAAACCTTTGCTTTGCTTTTTACCTAATAATTAATAAAATCTCGAAATTCGGAGAAGGCAACTTTGGTTTATTGTCTCAACTTTTAACCTAATTAAAATTTCTGCACAATTATGAAAACCACCTTGTATATAACTAAAGTTTCACCTGTAGTTTTTTTTATGGCTGAAGAAGCTTTCTAGTGCCTTAAGATTGGCATTTTAAGCAAAACAAAAAATTCTTCTTGATTAAAATTACTTTCATTTTGTTATAAAATAAAAACTGTTTAGTTTAAATAATTTTTCCAGAGTTTTTTCCTTAATCTCGAATGCAATAGAACATTCAACCCTGTTTGAACAATCTCCAATAAATCTAATTAAATAGAGAGCAGTCCATAAATAACATTAAATCTGTTAGAACCATTACGGCGATCATAAAACCGAGTTTTAATTACAGACAGCACAAAACAGCTCGTCAACTACCACCATCTTAATAAAAAACAATAAACGTTTCGATGCAGAAAGTGCTTTTAAAACTTTCGCTTTTTCTTCTACATTCATTCGAACTAAGTGAACCAACAACACCGTCTTTTCTAAAATAGGACCGAAGAACCTTGCCAAGGTCTGGCTTCCGTAATTACCACCTTTGAAACGTTCTGGGAACAGTTAGAGAATAGAAGAGAGGTTACTGTACTCTCATTTCAATTCTGACTACTGAAAGAGGAAGAAAAACAGCAAAAAACAATTACCGACAAAAATGGTAACCTTGTCAAGGCCCCACCCTATCAACTCTCCCGGTGGCAGTGACAAATACCGTAAACTGATCATAACGACAGTGTAACTACATATTTATTATTACAGAGAAGTTGCGATTGTATCTTGCAATTAAAACTTCTTATCTACGAGTAATTTAATTAAAAAGTCTGCATTGTTAAGCGAAATATAAATTTGATTTAGAAACAATGACAAGATGATTCGTTACAGGAGCGAAATAAAGTTAATTAATGTAAAACCAAATAAACAAAATTTCCTCTTATCCAAACTCTGAAAATTTTTATTAAATTGGCATTGAAATTTACTCCTTTAGTCTCACGAGTGACATTTTTTTACAAAAACTATAAAAATCTCACAAAAATAAGAAATCTATCAATTATTATTAATGAAAAAAAGATTACGTTCCTCTTATGTGTGACATAGTAGAAGTTACAAGTATACTTGATAAATCTCTAAACTAAAAATAGTAGATTACATACCGAGATAGAAAATGTTTCATTATTGTCGAGAGATTATCTAAAAATGCGTTTAATTGTGACAAAAGTGGGACTAGAAAACAAGAGTAGTAGTAATATAGGTGAGTACGAAGAGGTCAGTATTGAGTCACTTTCCAACCTCAGACAAGGTAAGAAAAGTCAACATTACAAATACGGTTGTGAATAAAAAATATTTTTAACTTTGCCGCGCTTTTTACAAAAAACAGGAAGTCTGAGAACGCCAAATGTCAACTAGCAAAAAATGTATAATCCAGCTTTATTGTAATAATGATTGGTTTTATAATTCCTTAGTACTTAATAGTCACTCACAAACACAATAGTGGAAATATGAATAACTGCGGCTTTAGACTTCTACTATGATATTCTGAAATCTAATATTTGTAAGTTATTATTAGCGAAATAAACAAAATTTCAGCCATTTTCTTAAACTTCCACCATTCCATAGCAGAAAATTCCATCTAATCACCGATTCAACTCGCTATTATCTGTACAGTTAGAGCTCAGCGGCAGCAATTTTGTCTGTATATGGCGTATTCCAATTCGATTTATTTCACCAATAAAACATAAAAAAAAGTTTTTTACACGTTCACCGTTTCCGTTTTTCACACAACGCGTCCGTTAGACATAATTAAAAAATACAGGCTGTTCTGAGTAAACCCCACATTAGAAGTATTGGGAGTTCTAACAGTGATATTTATCTAAAATTTTGACTATAGCCATAATCGTTTAGATCCTGTTCAATGAAAATATTTTCAAGATGGCAACACTTCCGGTTACACCTGAAATGGGTATCGATTTTGTTATTTTCAATAAAAGGTTATGTTTTTTATTGCGTTTTTGGATTACTCAAGTAATTTTTAGACTTTTTGAATTTTTTTAAATTTGCATCTTCCTCTCAAAAAACCGATAATTCTACCATTTTTAATTGTTTTGAAATCGTATTTAGGCATATGAAAAAGAAAGGTTAGATCTTTTCTTTCGTGTATTTATAATTGGAAAAATATTTTTCCAACAACTGAATTTTTTCAAATGAAAGGCCCCAATATTTTCTTCACTAAATGAAAGAGAATTTAATTCTGCATCGATCTGTATCAACATTCCTGTACTTAAATTTAATGATTTCCAAGTTATTTTGACTTTTTTTTGACAATGAAAGAAAGTCATTACTATCCATGGTAGTTTACTCTCTGAAAAAACGGCAAGTTTCTTTTCACAATTGTGTTATTCTTTTCGTAAATACAAATTAAATTTATTTAATCTAAAGTTGAATAACTTTGATATTCTATTTTTTTTATTTCTATGACAATCTGTGATAAAGTAGATATGGTTAATGAATTTCTCACAATATCAAAAATAGTTATAATTGAATATCAAAAATATACGATAAAATTGAATTTTATCTTTGAGAGCAATTTAGAGTTGAGGAGTCAGCCGAGACGCTAATATGCTCGAAAAGATAATGAAAATTTTATCGTCATGTACAATATAAAATTTTATTCAATCCTCACTAATTTTGTAGTCAATTTGGTCGATATTTATAAATGTCAAAGTAAAATTCAACAATGAAATCTAATGTTAAAGATCGTTAACAACTAACAACCGCAGATATACAACAACGGATGTATTTTTTTAGCATCTAGACGATAAATTTTAATTTTAACATGAAGAAAAGAGTAGATAAAATTCAATTTTAACATAGAGGATTGAATAAAAGTTATTTAACTTGAAAACTATCAAACATAGGTATAGGGAATGTTAATACAGATCGAAGCAGAACTAAATTGTCCTCCATTTAGTAAAAAAATTGAGTGTTTCATTTAGAAAAAGTGAGTTAAGGGTATTTGAAGTTTCCTAAACGTAACCTTACATTTTGGCGGTTTGTTAATTATTTTTCCAATTATGAATTCACCAAAGGAAAGATCTAACCTTTCTCTCTCGTATACCCAAATACGGTTTCAACATAATAAAAATGGTAGAGTTATTGATTTTTGAATAGGAAGATGCAAATCCATAAAATTTTAAATAGGTCTAAATATTTTGAAAACGGTTAAATTTATATAGGTATAGAGAAGGCTAATGAAAACTTTCTCAAAATCACTTGAGTAATCCAAAAACCCAATAAAAACAGAACTTTCTATTTAAAATAACGTAGTTGATATCCACTTCCAGTGTAACCGATTATAGTTATAAACAAAATTTTGGATAAATATTTGTTGCTTCTAATGTGGGGTTCAGCCAAAACAGCCTGTATAAAAAGCCCTCGACATGTCATCCCTACCCAAACATTTTTTAATTTGATTAGAGCCGGTCCTGTACGTTGTATACAGTGACAGATCAATGTATCCGCCACGTTAATTTACAAGCAGACGACGCTCACCCACGTGAACATGTTGTAAAATACCGCATTACATCGTGTTGGTAAACACAAACAGTATAAGAAGCAAAATCACCGAAATCACGATATCTGGAACGGAAGAAATGAAGAAAAGATGTCGTCTCGTGCAAATACACCCACATCATCTTTGAAAAAGACGACTCTCCTTTCGGCAAACAACTGAAAAGCTGAAACGCATTCAAATTCTCTTCTATTGGTTCAATGAAAACTGCTGGAAAATCGATGGAATTAGCTGCGTCTGCTACGATTTCAGACGAGACACAACTTTTTGGATAGTCTGAAAGTCCTGGAATTACAAAAACACGACGATTCGCGTCTTGTAACAGAGACGTATCGAGTTTTGTTTGATACTCTTAGGACGTTTACATTTCAAGCAGAACCCACACGTATAGGGTTTTAATAAAAAAAGATCAAAAGCAGCCAACTAGAATGAATTCGGATGCAGAACGTACCCTTATTTTATACTTTGCTCCCACGATTTTTACGACACATACACTTAGGGTGATTGAAACATAAAAATATTATTTAAATGCAAATCAAGACATACACGACGGTATAAGATTTACCGTCACCCAATGAGGTCACCAATTGAATTTCGACTCTGTATAAAGTGTAAAATTGTTACTTTTTTAGAATTGCATAAGTTTTATTTTTTTTTAATTTGTGGTTTATTAAAACTTAATTTTTTATTTAAAGTTATACAATTTTTTTAATTGCTAAAAAACTAAACCTAGATTATTTATTTATTTAGCTTTTTACTCAACTATTATTAGCGAATTTCTCCAAAATAAAATTGTATTTTTTTTGTCAAATTTATTGTTGTTAGTTTACCAATGCGAAATAATTTTTTATTGGGAACAAAAGTAAATCTGCACTAATTATTTATTAAGTGGATTGAACGCAACACATGGTAAGAAATGATAGGTGAGGTTTATTTATTGACAGATAATTAACGATAATCCAACAACATGAAAATTGCGGATGTGATAATTTTTCTAGTTCAGTGACTTTTATTCTGCAAACACTGTATGAATATACTAGACATATTGACTTATGTGTTTATGCTTACCTTAAAAGTATGTTTCCGATTATGGTGCTTCCTGTCTATGTTTCTAAACACACTTGTGTGTTTTTCTAATTTTACCGTGAAAATATTAAAAAAAAAAAACTGTTAATAAGTCACACAATCAATTTTTATTTTATCATATACATTGTGTACCAGAACTCGCGCTCCAGAGAAAAATGCCATGTAAAGTAAGACTTCAGGAACAGAGAAAAAAGTTAGAAAATTCTATCTACAAAAATTTCAAAGTTATGAGAGTTTAAATTTTGCACTTTGGCTATTAGAAGAGGAAACAAGGAAGCTTTTATTGGCAAACTTCTTTACCTTTAATAAGTAATTATACAGGGTGCGCCAGAACTCGCGCCCCAGAGAAAATTTTCAAGTAAGGTAAGATACCAGGAACATGAAAAAAATGTTTAAAAAATTCTATCTGTCAAAAAATTTTGACATATATTTTTTGACATTTGACATTTTTTTATATCTATTTAATGATACTGAGGATCTTGTATATGTTTTTTTACAATTATATAATAAAGGGACAAAAATTTTGCCAATAAAAGCCACAAATAACATTGAACAGAGTTACAATTTAGAATACAGCTGCCTTGTTGTCTCTTTTAATAGCCTATAGCAAAAAAACTTGGAAAATTATTTTTCCAACAGAAATAAATAGAGTCAAAGTGCAAACTTTAAACCCTCATAACTTCGAAATTTTTATAAATAATTTTTTTTTAACATTTTTCCCATGTTCCTCGTATCTTACCTTATATGGCATTTTTCTCTGGGGCGCGAGTTCTGGCGCAGCCTGTATAAAAAAAACATATACAAGATCATCAGTAACAATAAACAGACACAAAAAATGTCAAATGTCAAAAATTTTTTATAGAGTTTTTTAAACTTTTTTCCCATGTTTCTGGTATGGAACATCTTACTTATCTTACTTGAAATTTTTCTCTAGGGGGCGAGTTCTGACACCCTGTATACATAACTAATGACTAATATTTTTAATAACTACTTTCCTACAATGTAATAATTTTTTTAAATCCCAACCTAACAAAAAATTCTTTTACTCGGATTTTGTAAAATTGTTATTCATCGTTATATATTTTCTAATAATAAACAACGACCAACTCGAAGAGTAATTATCTTTAGTTACAACCTGGGGTTCAACGTTTCGTTAAAAATAAAATCTTTTTTTTCAGTTTACAGACAAAATTTACAACATGAGAACTAGAAATGTCAATAAAAGCTGTAGCTGGTTTAAAATTACTAATTAAAATTAAGCAAATTGAATTTGGTTGCAGCTAAATTAATTCCAATTATTACAGTGATGTTTTTGGAGTAAGGAAAAAACGGAATTATTCGTACCAAATTTAATTTAATATGCGAACCAAACTATAATTTTTCGTAAGCAGTGGGAATTAGAAAGTCAACTTTTCAACCATGAGAAAACAGCACAAATATAACAATTTTGTCTGATTTAATAAATTTGTCGAAATAATCACACAATTCTTTAATTTCGGTCGCATTGTGTTTTTGATGTATCAAAGATTCCCAAAAATGACACATTCAATTTAGGCCGTGTTTGAGACTTTTATATCCCCCCAGGAAGAGTCAAACTATCATCAAAGACGCAAACAATTTGCCAATTTTCTCCCCTACTGTTTTTACGAGTATATATCAGACAAAACAGAATCCGTCTCATCAATTATTTTGATAAAAGAAAATAGTAAAGATCTTACTTCCGATTCTCGTATTTACACCTACACGTCTGCAAAAAAATGAAACTCTCACGAGACCCATAAACCATCGTGTGGAGAATTTAAAACACCTATAATTAAGGATAACAACAGCAATCAGTGATCACTGATTCTGTAATTATCGTAACAGTACAAGAAACGCAATTTTCTTTTGCAACCTACAAACCAAATCGTTGGAAAAATCGGTTCTTTTGCTGAATTGATAGAGAAACTGGCATTTTCCCACCCATTAGTCGGTTTATCTAACCCAGATATTACAAAATAAAAAATATTTATTTATTTCATGATTTTCTTATGCAATTCAAGGGTACTTCACATTGTCACAATACCGACAAAGTGTAAAACTGCCGCTGTTTGTTGTACTAACAACATAATTTGGTGTAATATTTTTTATCAATAACAAGATTTGTTTATTTTGGAGACGTTTGAAACTTCCATTGAAGAAAAAGAAACAAGATAAAAACATTCAAATTGGAACATTTAATTAAAAATTTGTTGTATCTCTAGCAGTAATCAATGACATAAAAATATGCTTACGCAAGATATATTCCAAACAGATGTTCCTGCTATTCAATTGACAGTCAATTGTGTGAAAAACTACTGATACAGATGATAAATATAAATACAAAGGATCATTATTTGATTGTTACAAAAATTCGTGTTGACCTAAATACATTTTTTTTTTTAATTAAAAATCATTAAGAAGGTTCTTCCTCGGTATAAATAATGATAATTATACTCCTAGTCTGTCTAGATTGATTTTTTTATTTTAAAACTATCAATTTAGTCATTTAGTCTCATTAAGTCATTAGCCGTTTAACGACAAGATGGCGGATAATAACCACAATGAGTCTAAAATAAATAATCCAAAATTTTGCTTTTAAAAATTCAATAAATGTTCTAACTTGAGCCAGTAATATTCAAAAAAATATTTTCACTTATTTTTCAGTTTACTAAAAAAAATAAAAATCAATAAATGTTAAAATATTAAATATAAGTTAAAATAC
>NW_025400975.1:2872002-2880463 GCF_015345945.1 Tribolium madens
AAACTACAACAATAAAAAAATTGCAGAATTCACAAATAAAAATTTCGAAAATCGCATTAAAACATTTATAGCATCTATCTTTATAGCATTTATCTTCTAGTGACAGCATTACTTGTTGCTCACCCTGTATATAAAATCATCCGTCAAAAGCGTCAAAAAAACTGGGGCTTTAAAACTCAAACACCAAGACAAGAATTTCTAGTTTGTGAATTTTTCATCGAGAGCATTTTCAAAGAGAAAGCAAAAATCCCATACTCTTAAAATTTTTAATTTTATAAATGCGAACAAAGCACATTCATTACGTTATTATGATGCTTCTTTGACCTCAACTCGGTAACAATACACCGCCACATTTTATCTTATCTTTGCACCAATTTGTTTCCTTTTTTCAGCTTCACTCATAAAAATTTCACCAACAATCAAGCATCATCACTTTGTTTAATCGAATTCCTTATAAACTTCTATAATTTTCTACACTGGCTTCCTAATTGTTCACTTCTTGTTCGATAATGTTTTAATTACGATGGGGGCGAAACTGGAAAAGGGTCGTAGAGACTTGTCACCGAAAATATCACTCAAAACCGCAACGCGGCACACTTTTTGCTACTAAATAAAACATCACTTGTTGATTTCGCCGCTAATTAATTAATCCATCCAGATCCGTGACTCATTTCCCATGATTAAATGAGCTCTTAATCATCTAATAGCCATCAGCAGGTATAGGATTTGGGTTCTTGGAAAATCAATCACTGACAGCCTTGATGAGGGAAAGATGGAAAGGTCTTCAAGCAGGCACGCCAACCAAATTTTATACACGGATGTAGACAAAAACAATTTATAAAATACAACCAGAAAGTGAATTCTTCAATTACTTTTTTATCTGAGATCCCTAGATTATTTTTTTTAATTATTATCTAATCAGTAACATGACAATTCTAAATAAATCTCTTGCAACTCAATTAAGTTGGCACGATTGAAAACCTGAAGATACAAAAATTGGCAAGTCTCATACAGGTTGTTCCGTCTAAACCTCACATTAGAAGTATTGGGAGTTCGAATAATCGTATTTATTTGAAAATTGGTACATAGCCATAATCCATTAAGTCCTCATAAATAAAAATATTTTCAAAATGACGGCACTTCCGTTTATACCGGAAGTCGGTCTCAACTTTCTTATTTTTAATGGAAAGCTATATTTTTTACTGCGTTTTTGGATTAATCGGGATTTTTTTGTCAGCTTTCCCTATAGCTAAATTTAGCCGTTTTAGAAATATTTGGAGTTTTTCAAAAATTTTCGGATCTGCACCTTCCACTTTAAAAATCGGTAACTCTGCCATTTCTTAAAATCTTGAACTCGTTTTTTTGGCGTTTTAAAGAGAAAGCTTAGATCTTTATTCTGGTGTTTTCAAATTTTGAAAAGAAAATTAACCAACCCTAAAATTTTAAGGTTACTTTTGAAATAATTCAAATACCCATAACTCAATTTTTCCAAATAAAATACCCCAATTTTTATTTTACTAAATGGAAGAGAATTTAATTCTGCAACGATCTACCTATATTAAGATTCCCTATACCAAAATTTAATAATTGTCAAGTTATGGTGACTTTTTGTTAAGACTGCGGAAAATCTATTATGTACTACCCACACCCGTTTTTGCATAGTTTGCTATGGAAATCAAAAATCTCAAAATTGTTTCTCAATAAATGTCGACAGTGAATTATTATTTGACAAATAGTGCCAAAATATGGAGAATCAAAGCTACTCAAACTTAGAATAAATTAATTTATTTTGTACTTATGGAGAGGGTAACAAAATTATTATGATGTAGTTCATTAAACAAATAAAAATAATAAATAATATTGGTTATTTGATAATTAATATAACTAATATCATGCGATCATTTGAATTGATAATTAAACTAGGCTTTATTAGGTATGAAAACAATGATTATCATAGTTAATCAAGTTGAAGAATCAAATAATAAGATTTTGAACGGTAATATTTAATTAGAATACATTTTTTCCTTCAGTTTGCACTAGTTTATCATTCATAAAGAAAAAAAAAAAACGCCTATTCTAATTATAAATTCAAATTAATTGTTAATAATTGAGTATGAGTAACTTTCATTCTCCATATTTTGGCACTATTTGTCAAATAATAATTTGACGTTTGTTTAGAGAAAATTTTGACATTTTTTATTTCTATCATAGCAAATTATGCGAAAACAGGTGTGGGTAGTAATAAATTTTCTGTAGTGTTAACAAAAAGTCACCATAACTTAAAAATTATTTAATTTGGGTATACGGAATGTTAATACAGATCGATGCACAATTAAATTCTCTTCTATTTAGTAGAATAAAAATTGGGGTATTTTATTTGGAAAAATTGAGTTATGAGAATTTGAATTATTTCAAAAGCAACCTTAAAATTTTAATTTTCTTTTAAAAATTTGAAAACACCAGAATAAAGATCTAAACTTGTTCAGTATTTTGATTTTTTCAGTAAGAATTGTTCATGACAGGGGATAATTACCCTGCATCCCTATAAAAGCCAGACGCGAAACATCCATTTTTTCAAGTATCAGGTTAATGTTAATTAAAATTTGACTCATACGCGTGTAAACTTAGCCTCGCTTAAAACAAAATAAACAAAATTGTAAAAATCAAACAATGCAGAATAACTTTCCTGCTGAAATCTCAAATTCTTGTGGTTAAGTGTCATCATCATCAAATTACATATCATTAAAAACCGCAATAATTGTCACGTATTTGTCATTAAAACAACGATATAAATGTAAATTTCATTCAAAGTACAAGCAAATTAATTTACAAGATTAAAACTCTTATTGATGTCATTTTACAAGATTCCCTTGTCGAAAAGTCTTAATCGCGACGTGATGACATAATTTCCGGTTGTTTATCTTTGCAATTTAGAACAAACGTTAAGACACGAACTCATTTACCTAAATTACGGCAAGATACTACTCATTTAAACATCCGTTTAAGAACCTCTCCCCTTATCGAAAAATGGTAGCAAAATCGGTGTCGATATTTCACAAAACATACTAATATTTACTTTTTTTTTACTTCTAATATTTTTCATAATTCTATTGTTGATTACATAAAATCTAGGATTTTTTTTACAATTGAAAACAACACATTTCATTTCAGAAATGACAACAAACACATCAACTACAACGAATAAGTAGTTCAAGTGTTTGCAATTAACAGTTTCCGTTTTAAATTACTTTCTTTCCGAATAATTTTCTCAATAACTTTAAAAAAATGTTCATTTTACGGTCTGAAACGACCTTGAAATGTAAGAAATTAATTTCACATTGGTACAGTTTCATTTCGTTCATGGTTTTTGATTTTAATTTCAATTTCATAAAGTTTAAACCTAAATTTCCGACTTTTGCAAATGTAATTACTTTGTTACTCAAGTGATTAGTTCAAAACGCAAGACTAAAGTTTTGTTATTATTTATTGAACAAAGAAAGTCATTTCCGTTTTATTCTTTTACTGGATATTAATACAATAGAGAGATAACAAAGAATGTAATTCGTGAGCGCAATCGTGAAAATTTTATTTACTCTTTTCTAAACTATTAAATGCATTATTTTTTAAAATTTATGACAGTGTGTACTCAGCTTGCAATGTTTACCACAACACCTCCAACCTTGACTGTTTTTTAATCTCTTTAGATTTCATGCTTGACACACTGCATTGAAGTCTTTCATTATGCTTTATATCGTGGAATCCTTCAAGAATGTGTCACAACGTATTCATCTCCTACAACATTAATTCGGTTTCCGGAGAGCTTCGTTTCGAATTCATCGATTATGTGGTAAAATTTTAATTTCGTTCTTTGGTGTTGTAATGAAAGCAACTGAATTTTATTGTATCGATCGTTGTAATATTAATTGTCACCATTGAATAAGTCAACGAACTTGAATTTTGATGTTTAGGAAATGTTGAGGAATCTGGGCGTTAACTCTTTCATTTCCTTTTCGTCATATTGACATTTCTAGTTTCCTATCTAATAGATACTTTCACGCCAAAACGGGAGTACTTCTGGACTAATTTTGGAACTAGTCTAAATATTTATGAAAGTGCTCACAATTAATTTGCACTGTTTGTCAGGGTGTGTTCAGTCACGCAAACTGACAAAAATTAAGCTTATTTGCCCTGATTTTGCAAAAAATAATTAACTAACTGCTGAAACAGCTTGATTATTTTATGTAAAGAAAACGGGAAACGAGATTTCGGAAACTGACAAGCCAACAATAGGAGGAAATTTTGTTTTATGGTAATTTTCACCCACCTTTCACATAGTCTATGTAATCGATCCAAGACGATTGTTCATTTTGTTCGTTTTTGATGACTCGGATGACGAATATAATAAAATATAAACAACATGATGTGTGATGGTTTTCATCCTGTTTTATGCGTCTTTTGTGTGGTCACAATGGAGTTTTAATCAAAATAAATAGACGGAAAAGGAGACTTACATTAGGCGAGCTCGACAGGTTGCCCACCACAATAACAATAAAAGTAAACAAAAATTTATTAATTAATAATAATAATAGGTAAATAACAAAAGTTCTGAAAAGTATAAATTTTTCAAATGTGTAAAAACATTTTTTGTTTCTATTTCAGTGGCACAATAAACTTTTTTGGTAATTTACCTCAATTTTGATGCTTTAACAGATATTAAAAAGCGCGACGTCATCAAATTTTTGTTTAAAAACGACAAAAAGAAGATATATTACAAAAAATTGTGGTTACGGCACTCGTTTTTTAACTTGAATTCGTGCTTCAAGACTGACCTTGTTAAACTTGTTTTTTAATACATATACTATTATGCAATATTTTCAGTAACACGAAATGCTCTTTGTGACATTGTTTTTTACATTGAGCTATTTTCAAGCGATTTGGGTACCGCATACGTCACAAGTCATCAATTTAAACTGTCAAATTTAATAACAAATTCAATTTAAACAGCGCTCAATCGAAAAAATGGTATAAAAAACGAGTGTTACAACCTCTCATACTTGTGATTTGTAATGCAATAAGGCTTGTTTTTTAAAATACTGTTTTATTAAATATAAGCATACAAATTTCTGATCAAAGTGGTTTATGATCTTGAAATTAATTTGGCAACATTGTATGAACAGTGTTGCCTAATTTCCCCATGTTTCAAAAGCCATTAAGAAATGATCTTTTTGAGAATACAATGACGATTTATAGCGAAAAAAAATGTTTCAATATGTAAGAAGACATATATTTATATCCCAAGCGTTGAATCAAATTCCTGATCAAAGTGGTTGAAATTTTTCAAAAGGCATGAAAAAATTATGTTTTTGGTACACCCTATATTTAAAATAATTTAATTCTTTAATTAGCAATACTGAAAATAACACAAAAATTGACAGTTTTTAATTCGCTATACTCGTCTCTTTTGGTTAGAACCCTTCTTTATTTTACAAAAGTAATATTCCTTACTATTCTTCTTTGCATCTTATGTTTTAAAGACAGAAGTAATTTTGTTTTTTTTTACATAATTCATAACAGTGAAGATTATTTAGGTTAGGTATTATTCATATAAAAATTATTTGAAATACAATGACGATTTATGGCGAAAAAAAATTGTTTCGGTTTCTAAGAAAACCATACGTTGAATCAAAGTGACCTATGATCTTGAAAATAAAGTGACAACATTGTATAAACAGTGTTGCCTGATTTCCCCATTTTACAAAAGCCATTAAAAATTATATTTTTGGGAATATAAAAACGATTTATAGCGAAAAAATAAAGTTTCATATCTAAGAAAACATGTATTCATATACCAAGCGTTGAATCAAATTTGTGATCAAAATGGTCTACGATCTTGAAATTAAATTAGCAATAATGATTAAACAAACAGTGTTGCCATTTTTGAAAAGCCATGAAAATATAATGTTGTTGGTGCACCCTATATTTGAAATAATTTAATTCTTTAATTAGCAATACTGAAAATAACACAAAGGTTGACAGTTTTTGGTTTGCTATGCTCGTCTCTTTTGGTTAAAACCTTTCTTTATTTTACAAAAGTAATAAGTATTCCTTACTATTCTTCTTTGCATCTATGTTTTAAAAACAGAAGTAATTTTGTTTTTTTACATGACTTATGACAGTGAAGATTATTTAGATTAGATTATTATTCATATAAAAATTATTCGAAATACTATGACGATTTATAGCGGAATTTTTTTTTTAAGTTTCCAAGAAAACCATGCGTTGAATCAAAGTAATCCACGATCTTGACATTAAATTGGCAACACTGTATGAACAGCGTTGCCAGATTTCCAAAGCCGTAAAAAATGAGTTTTTGAGACATTCTATATTTGACATAATTTAATTGTTAAATACTGAAAATAGCCGGAAAATTGTCAGTTTTTGGTTCTAAGTTGCCAACAACCCCGATTAAAACCAAATGACCGTCAAACAATTTCGAGCAATTAACCGAACTTTCGCCCCCCTTTGCCCCCGAAACCCGTAATTTTCCTAATTGCAATAAGAAAGTCGAGAAAGAGAATTGGCTTTATTTATTAGAAATCGAGACGGCGAGGCTAGGGGAAACTCAGCGGGGGACAAAACAGTCTCGAATCGAGGACAGAGAGGCAAAATCGACATGAATGAACTCGTCCGGCCTTTGAACCACCGGAACAACCCCCGCAGACTTCCCAGACAAGATACAAACAAAAAAAAAACAACAAAACTGTCAAAGTCAAAACGATCGCAACGTCTGTGGAATTTTGACAAGTGATCGAAACAATCAACGATCGATTAAATAAAATCACCGATAACAACACGTGTCGTACAATAACAAGAAAATTGTATGATTCATACCGCTGTGTTCGGTGAAAATATTTGAGACAATTTGCCGTCCATCTTTCGTGGCTCGGGGTCTGCTTCTGGCCGCCCTAATCGAGTGGTGGGTGCCGATCACGGCTCGTTCCTTGGTGTTCTGGGCGCCCATGGCTTGCAATCATACCCTCCCGGATTGTCACTTAATCCCCCTCTGACGTATTATGCACACACACATAGAAAAAAATGATGCACACATATACACACACACACCGCACAGAAAAGGGTGGCGGATTCGAAAACGGCACAACACAACTACATAATATTCACGCACGACACTCGACGAACCGCTACAGCTTCGGTCTCAGTTATTTGGCATTTTACGGACGCGAGAAAACCGCCGTTTTAACGATTACTCCGGATAGATCAATCGCACCATACGTCTACTCCGCCATATTTAAGAAATTCAACCATAGATTGCGAGAATTCGAAACATAAAATGGCGGGTTAGGCAACACATTATACACAATCAATATAATTTGCTGCAATTTTGTTAAACCAAATTACAATTATAACAACTAAAACGTAAAATGTTGTATTTAATTTATATACATGTTTCTTTGTTGTTACAAATATTTGTAGTTCTATTTTAATAAATAAATTGGTAGGCAACCATCTATGCAGATGTCAATTCTATCTTTTGGAAAATCGAGATATTGCAGCACTTTTTTTTAAATTTTAAACAGTAGTCACTTAAGGCTTAACTTATCGTTTGCCAAGATAGGGAATTTCAATGCATTTTTCGAAAAGGTTTTTCTCGGCTATTATAAGGAATTTTTTGGTTTTTATTTTTTTGATGAAACCATTTTAGATATTTCTAGGGATATTGTTATGTAGCTAATTTAAATTCGTATTTTTTATATATTTTTTAACTTATTTTTTATAATAAAATTATAGTATTTTTTTTTTTTATATGGAAACTAACAATGTCCTTCCTACATGTACCAAAGACCTTAAGAAAAAAAAATAAAATCATTCGGATAATTAATAACTGAAAAATCTCTTGTGGAAAATATTATTAACTTTCGTAGTGTGAAAATCGTCTTGTCTCAACCCTAGTTCTTGTTCACAACAAACTTAGCTTACCGTAAGCAGACCCCCATCACCGGTTTTATCTGATTTATGACCTTACGAGGGATGTTTCGCATCTATAAAGAAACAACTAAAAGTACAAGCTGTAAAATTAGGTCATTTTAAGAAATGATGTAAAAGATGAATAAATTTAATTTAAGTACCAAATGCTGCTCTGATTTCATATAATTCTAAAGGTAAATATTTACATTGTTTAAAAAAGGCTGTAAATTAAAAAAGTCCGGGATATTATACTACTACATATGTAAATGCACAACAAAAAGTAAAAGCAAATAATTTAAAACGAAAATTAAATAAAAATAATGACAACAATCTAGTAAACAGAAGAAAAATTACTGAAGAAGCAGATGATGATTATGGTTGTGTTGTGCAAAGATGGTTTGAAAGTAATTAAAAAAACTCCTGAAGAAATTTAGATAATTTTTAATCAAACAATTTAATCACTATTTACCAGCTTATG
>NW_025400975.1:2880873-2884030 GCF_015345945.1 Tribolium madens
TAATTTATTATAATTAAAAAATTGAAGTTTTGAAATGAACTAACAATTCTCTTCTTGAGGGGTGCAGAGGCACATCTTTGCTTTGAACTAACGCAATAAAACGATCATGTTTGTGGGTTACACCCTGCGATCCGGCCCTATTCTAAAATTTATTACTTTATTACCATTAGGTACCCGGGTCGGTATCTATCGGTCTTTCAAATTTGCTGTCGTTGATGGAGATATGAACACCGATGAGTGCAAAAGTGATAGCCGACTGACGCATAGAAAATCGGTTAAAAATGACGAATTGCAATGTTGTATGACACAAAAAAAATAAACATACAACTGCAGTTCAGGATTCGCCGTTATCTTCTACGATGAAGAGCCTTAAAGTACACAATAATTTTTTTTATTAATAAATTAAATATAAAAATCTAATTGTTTCAAGCTAAATCGTATTATGTAAACTTTGTCAATTCGAACTGATGCAAAATCGGATCCTTGCCATAGTCACGCATGCGCAGTATTAAATTAAGTAAACTGGGTTTTTAAAGTGTGAAGTTTTTAAGTTTGTAAACAAAAATTTTGTTATAAACAGAAAAAACTAAAAAAAGTACGTAACTAATTCTTTTATACCTTCTGCATAGCTTTTTCACAAAATTGAGTTTAATTACAGACATTATGTTTTTCATTTTGGGGTTTATAATGTTTACACTGGCGGACACGAAATTATGGACGATTTGTTATTCGACTAACGTAAAAATATAAAACGGGCCTTTGGCAACTTGACTTTCGGTTTCTGTAATTTTTATCTTGATATCTAGAGAAAAAAATGACAACAAATGAAATTAATTTATTGAACTTACAAACAACAAAAATAACAAAAATAAATTTTAACTATGTATAGTAGATTTCAGTGAAATTGGCATAATTGTTGGCTATGGAATTTCATATTTAAGTTTGTAACCCTGCGCATGTCACTGGTATCCAGCAAATGAGGTTTTTGTTTTTCTTTAGTTACTTAGTTACATGGTTTGTTGAACTGACATAACTGACATTTGTTTCGTTTTTTTTACTGGTTTCGTTGCTTGTTGTTTGTTATTCCCAGTATTTTTCCAAATAAAATTAAAAATAGTACTCTTCAGAACCCCAAATTTAGAATACACGCTAACGTATGTTTGAAAACATAATCAATTTCTTTTTGTTGTCCCCCCCTGTTACAACCAATTTGAATAAAGCCAAATTATTTTCTTCAAAGCAAATGGTGTATGTTTTTGGTGTTAAAACTACACCTACAAAGGGAAAAAACCGGGTGTTAAATTTTTTACGGAAAAACTCGCTCAAAAAACCTCTGAAAGAGGGTTATTTAAAAATGAAATTTTAACTATATTAACTTTTTTTAATGACAATTTTAATTCCATAATATGTAAAGCCTTTTTCACATTTAAAGTGCGGTTTACACAATCATGGCCTACTGTTATGTCAATTTCAATGAAATGGTTTTTACAACTTTCAATTTTTAGTTTCAAACGTCAATTATAATGACAATAAAGCGTGCCTTACATTGACATTTTTTGAAGTGACATTAATTTGTCCAAATTCCGTATCCGTCACTGTATTACTAAAATACATACTGACAAAAATTTATTAAAAATATTTATTTTTTATTTTCATTTTCTGTAGAAGGTTTATTGGGTGATGAAATTTGAAATTTGGACCAGCTGTAAACTCTTTCCAAACACTGGCGTATAACTGGTTGCCTAGTGTAAAGCTGTTATTTTAATTGAAAATAATTTATTATTCAATATATTATAATTTTCTACATTTATAAGACAGAAAGTATAACTAGTTAAATAATATTTACGTAACTGTTTTATTATTATTTAACTTTAATTTATACCAGCTGTATACGACAAATGAGATATGAGTTTTGTTTTTTTGATTTTTAATTTCTGGTTTCTGAACTATTTTAAAGAATTAAAATTATACAAAGTGATCACGAATGAATGAGTCTGTTGGCAGGGCCAACTTTGAAGCACAGTTCCGTTGCGCTGACAATAGAAAAAAATTCAAATGTTTTTAGCGAAAATAAAGAAATATACTAAAAATGAAGCCAATTTGTTAACAGTTAAGAACAAGAATAATTTGTTGCAAGTAACGCTGTTCCGGGTTTTTTATTACAACGATTTTATTTCATAACAATGCAGGATACTATGTTGTGCAGCAAATTGTAAACACAACGATGCATATTACTGTAATTAAACTACCCGAGTTGAATCTAGATCCAGAGAAACATAAACTATTCAAACAACCTATTATACGAGATATAAACCGAGATACAAACTAAAAACAAAATTAAATATTGGCACAAACTGTAAACCTAAATATACAGGCTGTCCCAACTAAAATTTGAACCCCCTTAAATCCACGATTTCGTCCAAAAAACAGATCAATTTTAACTTTTAAAGAGGGACCAAATTTTATCAAAGTTTTAAAGTTATTTCTGCATCCCTTTAACGCCCAAAGTCATCCACGTTTTTTTCAATTTCAAACGATTTCTTTGAGGAAACAAAAGTGATTCTTAAAACAATTCAATTTAAGAAATACCCTGCTCAAAATTCTCCACTTAAGTTTTTTGTTACAATTGACTTGTTTCAGCATTTTTTCTTTTTTTAGTGTAGTTTTAGTGCATGTAGGAGAGCACTGCGTGATTATAAATATGATTATTTGAATTATTTACACGAAAGTAAAATTTAATTTCTAATCTTATTAAATGTTTGTCAAAATCAAAATTCTTAGTATTTTTTTAATTATTCTTTGTTTATTTTAGACGCCGGTTTTCATTCATGAGAAAATAAGATTTTCAATATTAAAACTAATAAAGCGATCAGTAAATTATTCAATTTTGATCAGTATATAATGATAATGATCAGTATTTAATTAATTTTTGCAAAGTAAAAATAATAAGTGCTAATAGTCTAAGATCCGAATTAGGGTCGACCTTCACCCATCTGCTTACCGGATGAAACTTATTTTTTTATCAAATTTAATATGCAAAGGAATGTATCGCGAATGGGTTACCTAAAAAAATATGTTCAAGGATATGATTTATTAAAAATACAAAAATTAATAATTTTTTATTACTTCACCTACTTGCTTACCAGAAAAATTAAAT
>NW_025400975.1:2885720-2970574 GCF_015345945.1 Tribolium madens
AGTTTTTCCATGGCCAACTATTATCACACAAAATATGTATTTCACTTTTTAAGTATAGTTATAAAAAAATATTTTGTTACAAATATATATTTTTTAGATCAGAAAAAAATAAGCTTTTCAAAATTGCCATAGCCGCCTGTGATTTCCATTTAAAAAAATACAAGTTTATCTTATTACGGCTAAACTAATAACTGAAAAAAATTGTTAACTACATTATTAAATTCCTCGTAAAAAAGTGCCTGTATAATGTCTTTGTTTCAAATCCGTATCTTCTATAATAACGAAGATATAAATTTTTTTAGATTTCGCCAAAAAGTCAACTTTTTTCTGTAAGTCGAAAACAAAAGACGATAGCGGGATGAGGTTTTAACCAATATTATTTTCTCAAAAAATGAGCCCCAGAATGTATCACTCGTTTTTGGCTAAAACTCTTAGTTTCGGAGATTCCCTATTCGGACATCCAAAATGCAGCACCCTGTACATTTATTATTTTACTGTGTATTTATTATTTTTTCTGTGCATTTGTTATTTTTACCGTGCATTTATTATTTTTACTGTGCGTTTAATTTGTTCCCTTTGAAAAAATTATCTACGATTTTTTAACAGTTTTAGTTTTTTTAGTCGCAATTCCTTCTAACTCGGTCGAGTGCCCCCCAATCCCGCCATTCATAAACCCTCGCTTGAAAAAAGCATGCACATCCTCTCGTGGTCCCAACAACAGGAACAAAACACCCCATCGGCGCGTCATGCGCACGCCGCTTCCAGCAGCAGCAAGCAGAGAGGCACTGGCACAAATATCGAATAGCGAGCGAGTCGTCGAACAACCCTAAAATGCAGCCCCGTCGCGGCTCGCCGCGGTCCGGTTCCCCTTGGCTCGCCGGCATCGCCATCGGGGTGAAACAGAATAATGCAGTGTGAGCAAAACCAGCGATGGAGCCCTCCAGCTCGACGCCGAGCTCGCCGGGAAATGCAGATTCCACCTTCACCAGGTACGGACGCTTGCTTGATCGATTCGTGAGTTGGTGGTGCGTGTGACAGAAGGGTGCATTTGGTGGTGTCTGTGCTGCCGATGGCGGGGAGAAGCGGAAGAACCCTCTGACCTATTTTTCTTTCAACCGGTGCAACGATTATTCAAATGCCTACCGGGTTTATAAGGCAAAAGTTTCACACCAGCGATAAGGATAAGGGAGGGCTAACACCAGAAAGTGGGCTAGGTCAGGAAATGCAATGCAAAGATTGCAATTGTCAACAAGAATGAAACATATAGAGGGTGCAATTAGTTGAACAAATTTTTGGAATTATTAAATTATCTTTGAATTATTTTAAATTTCTGGAATTTTTCTGAAATTCTTTTTGAAAATATCAGATTTCGAAATTACGTTAAATTTCTTAGAATTAATTTGGAATTGCAGGAATTATTTTGGAATTACGGAAATTAAGTTGGGATTAATTTTGAATTACAGGAATTAATTTGAAAAGAATGGAATCACGTTGATTTATTGGAATTACTTGAATTTAGGTGGATTTTTTTGAATTGAAATTAGTTGTATTAGTTAACAGCTCTTGTGTTTTTCACTTTTTCACTCATTTACAATTATAAGTTAGGTTTTGGTGTGAGTTATTTTCGCATATACAAAGTGTCCCAGCTTAGTTTTTTGGCTCAGTAACTCAATTATTAATGAATTTAATTATAGAAAGTTAGTTATCCAAAATTTTTGCAAAATTGTAAAGAAGTATGCTTTCAATTAAAATTTCTAGGTAAAAAAAATTGACGTTGGTAAAAAGGGTTTTGTTTTATCTTTTGATATAATATTTAAGTTCTTCTCGTCTGAAATATCAACCTTTTTGATGGCATTAGCAGCAATATACAGGGTGCACCAGAACTCGCGCCCCAGAGAAAAATTCTATCTATAAAAATTTCGAAGCTATAAGAGTTTAAATTTTGCACTTTGACTTTAATTATTTTTGTTGGAAAAATAATTTTCCAAGTTTTTTTGCTAAAGGCTATTAGAAGAAGATACAAGGAAGCTGTATAAATTGCAACTCTGTTTAATGTTATTTGTGGCTTTTATCAGCAAATTTTTTGTGCTTTTACTAAATAATTATTAAAAAACATACAAGATCATCAGTATCATTAAATAGACCTAAAAAAAAATGTCAAAAAATAATTTGAAATTTTGTGTCCGTGTCGTTTAAATTTAAATATGACAAAAGCTTTCATATGCATTGCGTCAGATAAGAGCATATGACAGAAAATATAAAAAGTGTAAGAAGACAGAAAAATAACATCAAAAAAATAAAAAAAAAACATAACAAACAGGTCAAAATTTATGACATTCGGAATATTTTCCTTTTTCTATTGTTTTACACAATTGGGAAATTTAATAAAAAAATTGTTTTGTCACTTAAAAAAAAGAAAAAAATAATAAGAAAACAGAAATATAACATCAGAGAAATAAAAAATCATTATAAATAAGCCAAAATCTATGACGTTTCGAACATTTTGCTTTTTTATTTTCTACACAATTGAGAAATTTAGTTTTTAATTTGAAAATTAATTTGTTAAAATATAAAAAATGATAAGAAAACAGAAAGATAACATCAGAGAAATAGTAAAAACATAATAAAGTAAGTCAAAATTTATGACGTTTCGAATATTTTGGTTTTTTATTTTTCACAAAATTATTGAGGAATTCAGTTTTTAATTCGAAACTTTACTTCTCAAAATATAAAAGATAATAAGAAAACATCAGAGAAATAGTATAAAAACATAATAAAGTAAGTGAAAATTTATGACGTTTCGAATATTTTGCTTTTTCTGTTTTTCACACTATTGAGAAATTTAGTTTTTGATTTAAAAATGTTTGCATATTTTATGACAAATACTATATATTTTTTTAAACCACCACCATGATGAGCTATTCCGTGGAAGAATTTTACGGTTCTATATCATAATTCATGAGTAAATAAGTGCTTCAAAAGTGGTACATACTACCTGATCCAATTAATTACTTTTCAATTAAATGTTTTATTTTTCTTCAGTAAATCTTTTTTAATTGGGTTTGAAACCGTGAGTACCAAGCAAAATTAATTTCCACTGTTTACGAGCATATCGAAGCAACGCAAATGCGAGTTTACAAACTTACAAACAAGCTGTTTTAGTTAGTTTAGAACTTTGACTAGTGCTTTAGTGCTAATCCAAGATTGCGTGCTTTTTCTTTTAATAAGCACGACTTAGAGATAAGACAAGAATAATGAAAATGTGCTTCTGGTACTTGGTAATAAATCTTTTACCACTAAACATTTTAAGCGTGTTGTAAAATCGTATAACAGCCCACTGAAATGAGGCAATATACGCTAAAGAGCCATTCAGTGAGGATATAAGACTACAGTTTCATATAAATCAAATGCAAAACTAATTTCAGAAATTTGGGATAAAAATTATTAAATTGTCCTCAAAATTTGTTTTCATTGTTTTAAACCACTTAATTTTAAAATTAAATTCGTTGCTGCAGACATCATTGCAATTAAGACCGTCTTCACTCGCAATTATCTCTGCTAATTAAACTTCCACATGCAACATGTTTGCAGAAATATCAATTATTGTTAGTTTTGCTTTGTCGAAATCCAATGAATATAAAACTTCAGTCTTCCGTAACAATTAAGAAAAAACAGCGGGAGATTTTCGAAATATAACAAGAAAACCTTATTAAAATTCATAGTTCATAATTTTTATTTAAGTCGAGCAAATGAACGCAGCGACTCAAGAATAACGATCGGAGATAAACAGTGGCGTGGCATGAAATTTATTTCAGTGGCCCTGACGAAAAATCTTTAGTGAAAGGGCGTCATTATCGTGTTAATCTTCGGATACATTCCTCAACCGAAAAACGTTTACTAGGAAGAGAAACGAAGAAATAATCGTGATGGAGAGTTTTGGTTTCAAAACTAGAGACAAGTTTTCGTAGATAATAATAAATTTCCTTCAAAAACTCTTCTATCGTAATTTTATTCTGGAGTAAGGGTGATTCATATAAAACTACAAGGTCTATGAGTGCATGGTTTGAGATCTTTATGTGGCTGCATTTCCATTTAAAAACTTTTGTATCGACTATACAGCCTGTATCAGAACTAGCGCCCCAGAGAAAAATTTCATGCAAGATTAAATACCAAAAACATGGAGAAAATGTTTACAAAATTCTGTGTCAAAAAATTTTGATATTTATTTTTCGACACTTGACATTCTTTTATGTCAATTTAATGATACTGGTGGTCTTGTATATGTTTTTTTTTATAATTAAATATACAGGGTTATTCATAAATATGAAGCAATATTTGAACCTCAAAAATGACCTATAAAATGATGTTAATTTAAATAATAACTCGTGTCCTATCTCTACTGATAAGAATTTTACAGTCCTCGGAATGTGGGTATGGAAATTTGATTTTTTTGTAATAACTTTGGAACTATTTGACCAAATATTATAAAATTTGGAACATTTCTGTGTTTTTCCATTTTTTTGCTCTCTTAACACCAATTTTTTATTGCCCAAATCGATAGAGTAATCAATTTCGATTAAAAAACGCATAACCTTTAATACTCCTAAAATGGACCGTTTCAAAGATATTTTAATTTAAACTGAGGTCTGCACAATGTTGAAATCAAAAAATAGGGATTTTGAATAAATGGTATCGACGGCAACCAATGACCATGGTCACATAAATCCCTGCCAGGTATCTGTTAACTTTTATTGGTCGATTTTGCTTAGTTTTAAAAATAAGACTGTTTTTTTGACGAAAATATGCACTTTTTAAAAATGTATTACACAAAAACTAAAACATCTAGAAATATTTTTTTATTACCGCAAAGAAGAAGGTACAAGCTATAAGGTTGTAACATTTTTTTAGTGTGTTCCATTTGCAAAGATAAAAAAATGAAGGCGTTTGTTAAAAGTTCAATAACTAATAAAAATTTGCATGGAACACCCTTTTTATTGTTTTTGCATTTAAAAGACTATTATATTGTCTTTCTAAAATTATTTACTTTTAGGTGTTTATAATTAATAACTAAAAAGATATTTAACGTTAACCATTAAAAAAAATAATTACTATTGTTCCAGAGGCCAAAAAGTGCACAGTTGCACATGAGATAGAAGAAATATCATTTAATAATCACATTTGTGTTAAACTGAATCCATTATTCTTTATTTTTATAATAAAATAATTCGATTTTTTTTAAATAATTCGACTTTTACAATCTCTGGATAAATCAACGGATAAGTTGATCCATGGTGGAATTACTATGGTTGCTATAGTATCAACAAAGCTCAGATATTGATAAGCATTATTGCTACAATTAATATTGAATGTTAAATATCTTTTCATTTATCAATTCTAGACATTAAAAGTTTATTTTTTTAGATAGACAATTTATCAATCTATTAGATGCAAAAATAAAAAATAGGTTGTTCCATTTAAATGTTTTAAGTTATTTAACTTTTAACACACTTCTTAATTTATAAATGCAGAACACTAAAAGTTGTTATAGCTTAAGTTTAGCGTAAAAACATTGTTTTAAAGGGTACATCCAAAAATGCAAAGAAACATACGGTGTTTCATTTAAAAAAACACAAGTTTGTATCGTAACCCATTTTTGGGACATACTGTATGGTTGAAAATATTTTTAGATGATGCACTAGATAGTATCTATCAATGTCCTATACCTTTTTTTTTTAATTTTCACCATTTTAAGGTCACTAATGGACTTTTTCAGCTCGCTGTATAATTATAGTTAAAAAATTATTTTTCTAACAGAAATAAATAGTCAAATGCAAAATTTAAACTCTCAAAATGAAATTTTTATAGATAGAATTTTTTTAACATTTTTTTCCATGTTCCTGATGTTCATAACATGACATTTTTCTCTGGGGCATCCTGTAGGTACAAAACTTCGTCGAGGTAGATTTACGAGTCCAAAGAAAGATATTCAAATAGCATCATCCAACATTTGCGTTAGTAAAACCGGTAGCATTTTTCCCCCAACTCGCTCACAAAGCCACTCCAAATAATATTTCTATTAGCACACTGTTGTGAATTTCTTCCAAGACAGTCACCCTTCCACACACTTGGAATTTTTTATTGCAGTCATTTATCAAATCAATTCCTTTCAGTGTCAAACAAGAACCGACTTCGAATCCTGCCAGTCCCCTGGAGGCCTCCAGTCCAACTTCAATAGCACTAAGGAACAAAGGTGGGTCCTTTTTTGCTTGTTTTTCAACAACAATACAAACAACTGACGAAATGATGAATTGTGGCTGCGAGCTGTAATTTCTCTCGTTGATGTTTAACGAGACCATCGTGGGACTCATTGTTTCAATAAAATATTACGATTAATTAATAGAAAAGAATCTCAAACATTTAACGACACATTAAATTAGTTAAAAATTGAGATCTTCCGGGGAATTTGCGCATTTTTTATTTTTCTATTGGTAACTGGACAAAAAATAAATGCTGCCAACACAGCCAAAAAAATTTCAATTAACGGATCAACAAAAACAAAATAATTCAATTTTGCCGTTTCCACTAGTGGCAGGCAATTATCTCGTTTATAACTCATCGTCATTAAATTTAATAATGAGAAAACATTCTTTCAGGATTTAGTCAATAATTAGGAGATTTTTACCCTCTAAACTTTCTATTAATTAAATTTCAGTTTTTTTTTAAATTGACCTCAATAAATAAATCAATCATAATTCCGTATTATGGTACACCCCAGTGTTTGTTAATTTATTACGTTCGTTATCCATTATTGACACGAAGGTCAAAATAAAAAGGACATTGGATTCAGTTTATTAAAGGGTAAATATTGGAACTAGGGAAGGACGAATAGTGAAAAGTTTGCACTTCTGGTAACAATCAAAACGTTATTCAATAACTCAAATATTTACGTAATTGAGTAGAATTAAGTAATTGCCCGACTTATTACTCATTCAGGCAATTTGTTAATATAATTATTATTCATAATTTATCATAGCTTGTCTGATTAAAAGTGTATTAAAAATACCGGCTTTTTATTGCTTCTATGGTCTATAATTTTTGGTTAGAATTTTTTGTGAATAAATTAGATGGACACAAAACTGGATTTTATCGACGACTAAAATTTAAATTGACCGTTTGATGGGATACGGAAACGCCTGTTGTTGTCTAATTTTTCGCAAAGAAAAGGTCAAAACTTGAATTGGGGGAAGAGACGTCTGTTATTTTGCTTCTTTGTTTGACACGTACAATTTGGTATTAATGTATCTCTGTTTAACAAACACCGCTCAAGATTTTCACTTACAGTCATAGCATTCTTTTTTAGTTGCAAATTAATAATGAAGCTGATTTAGATAATTGAAAAGTTCTTTGTGCATCTTTGAAATACTCGAGGGCTTAACCAAGAAATAAGCAGTTGGAAACTTTCTTGTAGCAGCTAATTTAATTCCCTACAACTTTGTCTTTGTTTTGTTATAATATCCATCATTTTAGTTACTTTGTGAAACGAAATTTTATTTTGTTTTTTTATGTTTTGGGTAAAGGTTGACGAACGAAATTCTCGGCATTGATTCTTTCAACCGGAGAAAATTTTATGATGTTGAATAATTTTGAATGAGTCATATTTTATCAGATAATCCTTCGCTTAATTTATCACAAGTCATAAGT
The DNA here is from genome assembly GCF_015345945.1 of Tribolium madens. Taxonomy (NCBI): domain Eukaryota; kingdom Metazoa; phylum Arthropoda; class Insecta; order Coleoptera; family Tenebrionidae; genus Tribolium; species Tribolium madens. Next base: position 2,893,422 of record NW_025400975.1, read on the forward strand.
CTGGTGCATATGCGTATTTTGAGACGTCATAAAAAGACAGTGTTTCTTCACACATCCATAAACGTGGATGATCAAACATCGAATGTCAGTCGACATCCTCCAAGCAAAGAGTTCCGGATTTATACCGGGTGGGGCAGTAAATTCAAAGTTTGAACCTTTGCGCTTGCGATAAAACTTAATACTTGTGTAGAAATTTTAAAATGTGTGGTGTAATAGAAATCAAAAGATTTGTTTTATCTAAATTTGAATAGTATGAAGTTGAGACAGTTTAAAATCAAAATTAGCCAAATTAGTGTTGTTTTATACAGGTCATATTTTTTTAGTAAGACATTTATGAAAAAATCGGACAAGTTGATTGTTTTTTGACCCTCCAAGATCTGAAATATGACATCATAGACCATTTTTCTAATGGGAAAGTGCAAATGGACACAGTTCATCCACATGTTTTAACATTTCCGAATTTCGCGCAATTGGGAAATAGTGTTTTTTAGGGAGAAGCCGAAAATACGATTTCAGTTGAAGATTTTTTAAATTATTTCGAATGTAATTGAATGTTGTCTTGGAGCTAAACAACTTTTTGAAATCTGTTTTCTCAAAACATCTCTCATGGACTTGGTTCTGAGCCTTCATAATATATCACGAAATTTTATCAATTGTTATCAGTTACCAATTATTTTTCGTTTTTTTTTTATATGTTATAACTAGGGACCGGATTTTAGGACGTTAGAAAAAGGGTCCTAAAAAGACAGTAAAAACAGAAAAATAGGACATTATAATAGGAAAATAAAGTTTTATTACAGATTTGCGCGTTTCAGGTTGAGCAAAAATCTTATTCCTTTGCAGTTTTGGCGGAAACTAAAAAAGTTCTTTTTGTAAACTCAATCCAGGAACATAAACCTCGCGCTATAGCTGTCATCATTCTGACAACATCGCAACTGCGTTTTTTAAAGAAAAATTGACCAGAAACTTTTAGTTTCTGAGTAAAAGAACTGAACTCTACTTTGAAGGAAGGTTTCATTTTTTCATACAGAAAAAAAATATTGTAAAAAGTGACAGAAATGGCGATAGCTATACAGGCTGTGTCAGAACTCGCGCCCCAGGGAAAAATTTCAAATAAGATAAGATACCAAAAACATGGAAAAATGTTTAAAAATTTTCTATCTATCAAAAAATTTTGTCATTTATTTTTTGCCATTTGATATTTTTTATCTATATAATTATATCTATATAATGATATCTTGTATCTTGTATATGTTTCTTTATAATTATCTAGTGAAGGTATAATAAATCTGCCAATAACATGGAACATGGAAAAAGTTCTATCTGTCAAAAAAATTTGACATTTATTTTTTAACATTTGACATTTTTTATGTCTATTTAATGATACTGATATTCTTGTATATGTTTTTTACAATTATTTAGTAAAAGGTACAAAAATGTTGCCTATAAAAGCCACAAATAACATTGAATAGAGTTACAATTTAGGATAGAGCTTTCTTGTTTCCTCTTCTAATAGCCTATAGAAAAAAAAAAACAAATAGTTAAAAAAAAATTATAGAAAGAATTTTTTAAACATTTTTCCATGTCCCTGGTATCTTACCTTACATGGCATTTTTCTCTGAGGCGCGAGTTCTGGCGCATTCTGTATAGCACGAGATATACAGTGTAAGTAAAAAAAAAACAACAAACAAAATAATGTTTTCTTATTATATGGGTGAAATAATTCTTCAAAAAGCAATTTGCATTGTACAAAACAAATAACTAATAATAAATATTACATTCTTATTTTTATAGCTTGAGATTTTTCTATGGCCACACTAGCGACTAAATTGTAATAAGCCTTTATACAAATTTGACGATTTTGTTTTTTGTCCAGGACACGGAAGTATGACTTTTGTACCTAACAACGAAAATTCTTCAAAATAGGAAACTTGCTTTACTGAAAGCGGAGAAAAAAAAATATAAAATAGCAGAAAAGCGACAACAAAATCCTAAAATAAAGTTTAAAAAATAAAATAAATAAAGCATTTGTGTTTAAAAAAATTGAAAAAATGTTAAAATTATGGTTTTAGGACAAAAGAGGTATTATTTGTCGTTTTAGGACGAACACTGTCGTTTTAGGATTTAAGGACGTAAAATAGAAACTGTGGTCAAATACTGTCGGATTCGAAAATGTTGTGAAGACAGTAGAAACTATAAGGGGCTCGCGGCTATGCCGCTCGTTTCCTCTAATACTTACACTATCAGATTTTGTCGACAGATTTGTCGCGGCTTTGCGGTTCGCATCCCTTTTAGACCTCACATTATCTGATTCGCAAATGTTTTGCCAAAATTACCCCGAGTAGAACTTACACTTTCAAATTTTGTCGAAATTTATAGGGGGATCGCGGCTTTGCCGCTCGCTCCCTTTTAGTAGGACGTATAAAAATGTGTGCGAACTTTATTCCATTTGCAACGTTTAAAATGTTGGGTCCACGGGCCTTAAATATCACAAAATTTTATCAATTATTATCAATTATTATTTTTCGTTTTTCTATTTGTTGTAACAACTCCTCCCTTCTCAATCTACTTCTAGACCTTCCATTGTTTTAGAATGTCCAGAAAGACTAGTCTATGGTCAAAATATTTCAATTTTAAAGCTGATAGGTTTTTCTCTTTTCTTTTGGTGGTCCACTTGTGTCCAATTGAGATTTACCAACCTCTAAGAATAAGAAGAATAAGAGTGTTTGTCGTTACCAACTGTTGTCGGTTTATAAATACCACTGTTGAAAAAGACCCCAATCGGTTTTTCTCACGATTTATAATTACTGTATGCGCGCTAATAATGCGCTTCCTAGTGATGTTGCTGATTCGATAGCACATGAACGATTCTCTTTTTGTGAATGCTCTGGCACTCGTCGGAGGTGAACGTCCGCGGTTATTCCTCTTTCTTGTGAGCAGCCTCTGGCAGCGCTGCCAGCTATTACCGGTCGAGGCACTAGGTGCTCGCTTACCTCCGAATAATCTCTTCGGATCGAAATTACGTCACGGAGCCATTGGCCTTCTTCCCAGCTGCCATTTTCGCCAAATCGGATGCTGCTGAAAACCGAATAATGACTGTTGTTGTGTTTACGAAGTGAATGAACCCTCGAAACCGGTTCTGGACTTGGCACACGTGTCAAGGGTACTAAGGGATGGTACTTGGTGGCGGCGCGGCGTCAGCAGCATCCAGGATGGTTTCCAACCGCCCCCGGCATTCCCGCCACGATTTGGGCCCCGGTATGGCATCCGCCTCTTCGTCCCGCGTGGGTCAATGAACCACCACCGGCCACCTCTCCTCCTCGCCGAGGCACTTACCTGCTCGGAACCCAGCAGCGAGCATTAGTAGTACGGGATTATACAACCTCGAGTGCCGATGCTAGATCACGTGGCGATGCGTCGCGACGCGTGCGCGCCCCCAACCACCTGTCGGGGATGACATGGATGTGTTTAAGATTGAACAGTCGATCGGGGGCGGCGTCCCCGCCCCCGATAAAATCACCCCGGAAGTGTCCTTCGATGCCGGATCGGAGTTCAACCTCAGCTTCTTCGACACGGATAGTAACACGCAAGGATTCAGCGATCCGGGATCGGTGGCTAGTTCTACGTCAGCCAGTTCGCCGCCACCACCAATCAAGATTGCACCCTTACCTTCCACCAGCAACCCCTCGCAAGGGATCGTTGTCAAACAAGGTATACCTAATACGGGGCGAGTGAAGAGTGCGTAAACCAAACAAAACCGAACCATTTTATCTTGAGTGAAAACAAGTGGAAGCTGCTAAGGAACGATCTTGGTTGTTCTATACAGAGTGGCCCAACTGTTGTGTTCCGAAAAAACAAGCATTCGATAGTTAAAATCATGACAGAGCTTATCAGTAGTAAAAACATTGCAAAATAATTTAAAAACTATCGCCAATATTTAGAAAAAATCTTTTTTCTTTCATTCAAAAGAGAATTGGAAAGAAGCTGCTATATCTAGGAACGATGTTGTTGATACCACTAAAAATATTGTTTATATTAAAAATTTCGCGGGTTTTATGCAACCGTTGTTTTTTCAGAAGTTGAAAAATTTTTTTTTGTTTTATTGAAAATCCACTTTTTCTGGTCATAAATGAAAACAAAATTGACCCTAACGAGTGTTTTTAGTGTGGGAAAACGACTAATTTGAATTGAAGAAGAAAATAAATTGGATACTTCATGATTTTTTAAAGCCTCATTGTTTTAAGTATTTTGATTAAATAGTTTTAGCTAGAAGTGACCAAAAAGCAAAAATTAAAAAACCTGAAGCGGTTAACGGTGGTTTTTGTTGTTGAAAATTAGTAAACAAAGTTATAAAAGTAGACAATTAAATTTTGTTGTTCAGTTTGAGGATTTTCTGAAATTTGGTAGAATTTAAGGTGTGATTTAACGTGTGATTCCGGTTAACAGCCATCTGAAAAACACAAATTACGCAAATTAGCAGAATTAAAGAATTCTTTGATGGCAGAAAGGCACGCAACTTGTTGCGATACTAAAATATTCGTAATTGCAACAATTAAATTTTTAATACAAAAGACATTTTAAGGAATTTAGGTAGTACTAAAAAAAAATGGAAATGTTCTGAAAAAAACATATTAAAAAAATTAAAATCTCATTTTGTAAGAACCGCTTTATGAGAAAAGTACTCAAAATACATGAAGAATCATAAATATCAATGTTTTAAGTCTAACTCTCACTATTTTACTGAAGGATTCATAATTTTTGATTCAAAATTTTGAACATTAATTATTAGGTCAAAACTCACGAATACTTAATTAACTTAATTAAGAAAAAAAAACATTTCTTGATCTTCTTGATGTAGCTACACTTACTGTATTTTTACATACTGGCACATTTTTCAATTATTTTTAGTGACTCAGCAAACTTCTTCATTTTAAATTATTGATTGTTTTATGTTTTTCATAAGAATGTCAACCCAAAATTTTCTTTGCTATATTTATTAATTCAAAATATTTTCCAACGAGTATTTTCTTTTTTTAATTAAGATATTAATATATGACCTGACCTGATAGGGCAAAAATACGATTTTTTTACCAAAAACTGTCGTCAATATTTAAAAAAAAATATATTTTTTTCAATTCCACTTTGAAGTGAAAAGAGAATAGAAGCTGCCATATGTAGGAACAATGTTGCTGTAACCACTAAAACAATTGTCTTAAATTTGGTAAATCCTATTTATGTTAAAAATTTCGCGAGTTTTACTGTTCAGGAGAAGTTGAAAAAAGTTTTTCAATTGTTTTATTGAAAATCCACTTTTTCTGGTCATAAACGAATACAAAATTGACTCTAACAAGTGTGTTTAGTGTGGGAAAACGACTAATTTGAATTGACGAAGAAAATAAATTGGTTACTCCATAATTTTTTAAAAACTCATTATTTTAAGTATTTTGATTAAGTGGTTTTAGCTAGAAGTGACCAACAAGGAAAATTAAAAAACTGCAGAGCGGTTAATGGCGGTTTTTGTTGTTGAAAAGTTTGTAAACAAAGTTATAAAAGTAAACAGTTAAAATTTTGTTGTTCAGTTTGATGATTTTCTGAAATTTTGTAGAATTTAAGGGAAAATAGGTTACGTGTGATTCCGGTTAACAGCCATCTGAGAATTTGGCAAACTCAATCAAGAAACCTGAATTTAAGCAAATTAGCAGAATTAAAGAATTCTTTTATGGCAGAAAGGCACGAAACTTGTTTCGACGCTAAAGAAATTCGTAATTGCATCAATTAAATTTTTATTATAAAAGAGTTTTTAAGGAATTTAACTCGGATTTGGGCACAAATGGGACGAAATGGGTAGCATTAAAAAAAATATGGAAATGTTCTGAAAAAAAATGATTAGTTGCAGATCGTGACATCAGTATTAAAGAAACAAAAATCTCATTTTGTAAGAACCGCTTTATGAGAAAAGTATTCACAATACATGAAGAATTATAAATATCATTGTTTTGAGTCTAATTTTCACTATTTTACTAAAAGATCCGGAATTTTTGATTTTAGATTTTAACCATTAAGTATTAGGTCAAAACTCAGGGAAACTTAATTAAATTAATTAAGAAAAAAAAAACAATTCTTGATCTTACTGTATTTTCAAATACATCCTGGCACATATTTCAATTATTTTTAGTTACTCAGCAATTTTTTTTATTTTAAATTATTGATCATTTTATGTTTTTCACAATAATGTCGTCAACCCAGAATTTTCTTTGCTATTTGCACGAGTATTTGCTTGAAATGGAAATATAAAAAAAATATGTACTTTATTTTCTGTTTTATTAAAATAGAATAAAGTACTTGTAAACACCCTCCATTTTTTTGTATTATAACTGAAACATAACGAAAAAATGTGTTTTTATTTTGTATAATGTGACAAATTTAATATTTTTGGTTTTAAAAAGCGATCGATAAGTACATAATCAGATAATCAAACAACTTTGTTTACAGTTTCCATTAGGCTGATTACCTTATTTTTTACGACACATTTTCCAATTTATCTCATTTTTCTCTTGAAATAAAATTTTTGCTGGTTACTTTAGAATTCTGATGATTTAAATTTAAAATTCGAAATTAAAAAAAACAAAACAACTTTATGGTCGTTTTTATGAGTAAACGACAAATAACTAAATCTTTTGTCTGTATGCATATTTTATCTGTAAGTGCAATTTTTGGTAGTTGTCGAATTTGGAGAATTTCTGAGCAACGATGCATTATAGTTCACTATCACAAGTGACAGCGGTCAATGTCAAACTTAATTTCCTTTGACCGCCAACATATCATTGATCTATTCGCGTGAATTTACAATCAGGTGCATCAATATTTCATTCGTCTGTCATTGGCCTCTGTCTCGAATCCCATTACAATTAATTAATCAATCAAAGTTTTCCGAATCGGCGAAAAAACGAAACTCAAAATAAAGTGTTGTGTTCTTGACGGTTTTTACGCTTAAAACTTTTCTCAATGGTAATGAGATTTTACACAAGAACTGGTTAAAAGAATGGAATAATAACCGCATGAATGGGAGACAACGACCGATGCGGTATTTGATTTGTTTGCAATAATCCAATCGATGCAAAAATCAAGAAATCAAATAAAACAAATATTTAAAATTACCCAAAGAAAAATAAATCTAACATCGAAAAAGACTCGACGTAAACAAAAATTAATATTCAAGACTGCATAAGATTTAGAAAAAAAAATAAAACGAAACAAGACAAAATAAATCGATAATTAAAAAAAATAATACGAGAGTTTGGCATAAAAATGACTAATTATATTTATATTGTATTTTTTAGGAAAATTTCTCTTTCCAAGAAATATTTCAGTGAATTTAATTGATTTGATTCGGTTTCACTAAAAACTGCTCAGTTTATTTATAAAATCTTATGATTTCTAACTGTTATTTAAATTTTTAGTTAAGTGAACGAAAATTTTTCAGTTGAATGGATTTCAATTACAAAAAGAATATTTTTTTATCTTTTATTTTTTATTATTATTTCAAGATTGTATTCATTTTTTAAATAATCTATCTTATTTGCTACAAAGACTATAAAACCATGTTTTGCTTTTAAATTTTGGCTGCAACGTTGCTAAATATACAAAAAAAATGTATACAAATTCCGATTGGCTTCTACGTTGGAACTATTTTTTTACAACAACCTAAATAACAGCAAAGATCATTTTTATTATTATTATTATATAAATCAATGTTCTTTTTATGTTTTTTCTTCATTTTTTAATAAATTTAGGGTTTCTTTATAGTTAATTCGACCTTGAAATAAAAGTTACGTAGACGCAAAAGCCGTATTCAAATTTATTTATTTAGTCATTAATAAGCTAATTAATACCCCATCAATATGCTAAATACTTTTCTGACTGTTTCGCTGTCAAGATTTTTATCGAATTTGGCGAAATTTATTAAAATCGCACGACTAACTGAAACTCGATTATAAAATATGTGTTTACTTTTGTTGCCCTGTTTTTTATAACCAGTTTAACACCAAAGAAGTTTAAACAAATAAAAAATACTTTTTCAAGCAGAAACATGCACAGATATTGTTTGAGTGTTAATTTACTAAAAATGTAGTGTTTATTTTTGAGTGAAAGTGGCTTTTTAACGTGGGCTCTTCATATTGTCACACCTGGCCACGTGGTCAGCGTAGGTATTCAAGTCTATTTGTTCGTCGATGGACAGGAGAAACCTACTTAAATTAAAATAGAACTCGTCTCGTCCAGCTTCAAGTTTCTCGACTTGTCTTAGAGTTTATAAAATGAAGTTTTATTTGAATATTGTGATTTTTGCTCATTTTCTTTCTTCTAATTCAGTTCACCTGATTTATACAAATCCATTCCGTCTCATTTTATGCCAACTCACGGCTTAAATACCTTTAATAACAGATTAGTTGCAGTTCTTCGCCGATCATAGTTCTATGAAAACGCATTCCTGCGAGACTGAAACGATACTTAAATTAAGGCGAATCGTGAATATTATTAACATTTCTAAAGTTCATTTTCAACATTTGCTCAATTAAATAGTGTGGTTCAATTATAAGTCGGTTTTCACCCACATTCATAAGGACAAAATCTTCTATCTTGATACGACGAGATAACTGTCGGCGAGTAATTTGCAGAAAGTTGCAAATGTTCTGGTTCTAGACGTTTTATTTCAAGTCGTTCTAAACTTACCAAACTTTCTACAACACTCATTAGTGCAATAGTGAATTGCAAACTAAGAAACTAAAATGGATAAAATGATGCAGAAAGAGGGAAAGAAACTTTTTCAAAAATAAAATAACAAATACAGAAAAAAAAATTATAGTCGTTTCCAACAAGAATCATTTTCTGTTATCATTGCACTGTTTCTTCTGTCAATTATTTCTTATCATTCGCCTAAAGAGCTTTCAGATTGAGAAACACCATCCGATTTTATTGATTTGGTTACATAATCGTTGGGATAATTGGACTAGTTCGTGTGTTTCGGTGAATTTTCTGTAATTTCCAGTCCATTAAAGATTTCGTTCTTGTGAGAGAACGAAAATTTCTCGAAAAATTTTAATTCTCCGAAACCCGACAAAAGTGGATTAATCAGGTTCTTATTACCGGCAATTTCATCTTACATAAGATACACATGTTCAGTTATAAAACAGCAATTACCCCCTTTGGACCAATCTGTCTCCATTAAAAATATCTCAAGCGATCAAATTGTCATTTCCGAATGTGTTCGAATTTGGCTTTTCTTCGCTGTAATCGATGTTAATCTCCGAGTTGCCGGACATGACGTACCTCTATGGTGCTATTTAGTTATAGAAACAGGTTTTTACATGATGGCCTTAGGCCGTCATCGATTCCAAACCGGCCAATGAACCGTCTTCCCCAAAAACAAGAGCTCGAGGCGGCTTTTGATAGGGAAGAGAGAGCATATTAGCATTTCTGTTACTCAATCTCTTGTTCGTTTCAAGGACAAGAGCCATCGCTCCCATGGAATTTTTCCCAAGTTTTGGCGTCCTTGAAACGCGAGCGTCGTGTCAATATTTGGACATTCTTATTATCACGCTTTGAGGACTTTTGTTTATCTCAAGTTTCAAGACATTTTCTTGTACTGAAATCTGACCCAAGTCCAATCTACTTCATTTTTAGCAAAAATATTTTACAGAAATGATGATAGAATTCACACTATCTGATTCGCAAATGTTTCGTCAAAATTATTTAACACTCACACTACTGATTCGTAAATGTTTTGTTAAAATTATAATAGTTAAGTTTCATTTGAGTTTTAGAGTTACTATTTAACTTTTATGAAGGTTAGTTGATTAAGAATAAAGATTGAAACGTGATTTTTTTACCATTTTATTATTACCTTAGCTGGAGGGAGTTTGGTTTGGAAAAAGCACAAAATTAAGACTTTTCTCCATCATTTTTTTTTATTTTAAGTAAAAATTTGTTAACGAAAATTACTACAGAAAAGTAAAAGATTTCTTGTTTAGAAAAAAAATACCATTAGGTTTTGGTTTCTGAGAATTTAAAAACGTTTTTTGAAGTAAATAAATCACAGGAAAAAGAGATATTGCGAAAAAACGTCATAAAAGTAATAGTTATTTGTATTATTATAAGGGAGGAAAGAGTGTCTTTAGAGACAAGAAGAAAATTTCTTGTTTAGTAAAAAAACACCACTGGGTTTTGGTTTGCATTTAAAGACGTTTTTGAAGTGAGTTTACCTCATTTTTAGCGAATGTTTTACAGAAATGATGACAGAACTCACTACATGATTCGCAAATGTTCTTTACACTCCTCACACTACTGGTTCGTAAATGTTTGTTAAAATTATAATAATTAAGTTTCATTTGAGTTTTAGAGTTATTATTTAACTTTTATGAAGGTTAGTTAATTAAGAGTAAAGATTGAAACGTGATTTTTTTACCATTTCATTCTTACCTTAGCTACAGTGAGTTTTCAAATTTGGAAAAAGCACAAAATTAAGACTTTTTCCCATAATTTTTTTTTTAATTTTAAGTAAATATTTGCTAACGAAAATTACTAGAGAAAAGTAAAAAATTTCTTTAGAAAAAAACACCACTGGGTTTTGGTTTCTGAGAAGTTAACAACGGTTTTTGAAGTAAATTAAAACACAGGAAAAAGAGATATGGCGAAAAAACGTCATAAAAGCAATAGTTAGTTGTATTATTATAAGGGAGGAAAGTGTGTCTTTAGAGACAAGAAAAAAAATTCTTGTTTAGGAAAAAACACCATTGGGTTTTTGTTTGCATTTAAAGTCGTTTTTGAAGTAAATTTACCTCATTTTTAGCGAATGTTTTACAGAAATGATGACAGAACTCACTATCTGATTGGCAAATGGTCCGTCAAAATTATTGGGCGCTCGCGGCGGAGCCGCTCTCCCCATTTACACTCACACTGATGATTCGTAAATGTTTTGTTAAAATTATAATAATTAAGTTTCATACGAGTTTTAGAGTTATTATTTAACTTTTATGAAGGTTAGTTAATTAAGAATAAAGATTGAAACGTGATTTTTTTACCATTTCATCATTACCTTAGCTACAGTGAGTTTGGAAATTTGGAAAAAGCACAAAATTAAGACTTTTCCCCATCAATATTTTTTTTTTAATTTTAGGTAGGTAAAAATTTGTTAACGAAAATTACTAGAGACAAGTAAAAAAAATCTTGTTTAGAAAATAACACCATTGGGTTTTGGTTTCTGAGAATTTAAGAACGGTTTTTGAAGTAAATTAAATCACAGGAAAAAGAGATATTGCGTTTTTGTATACATAAAACACAAAAAACGTCATAAAAGTAATAATTATTTGTATTATAAGGGAGGAAAGTGTGTCCTCTAGAGACAAGAAACAAATTTCTTGTTTAGGAAAAACACCATTAGGTTTTGGTTTGCATTTAAAGACGTTTTTGACGTAAATTTACCTCATTTTTAGCGAATGTTTTACCGAAATTTGCAAATGTTTCTTCAAAATTATTGGGGGTTCGCGGCAGAGCCGCTCGCCACTCAGACTACAATTGTAATAATTAGGTTTCATTCGAATTTTAGAGTTATTATTAACTTTTATGAAGTTTAGTTAATTAAGAACAAAGATTGAAACGAGTTTAGAGTATGCTATGATTTTGGTGTTGATTTTTTTTACTATTTCAAAGTACTACCTTATCTATAGTATTTTAGAAAATCTGTAAAAAGCATAAGATTGAGACTTTTCCCCAACAATTATTTTCATTTTTTTAAATTTAAACCAAAAATTTGCTAACGAAAATTACTAGAGAGAAAAAAATGTCGTGTTTAGAAAAAAACACCACTGAATTTTAGTTTCTGAGAATTTAAAGACGGTTTTTGAAGGAAACCAAATACTCAGGAAAAAAAACACAAAAAACGTCATAAAAGTAATAGTTATTTTTATTACAAGGGAGGAAAGTGTATCTTTTTCAGGAGGAAGATACTTTCCTCCAGTGTAATACATATATTTTTTGATACCCCAGTTTCGCCGTTAAACCTAGCAGCATGTTTTTCCGTTTCTATGGGGGAGGTAATTGGCCATTTTTTTTTCTGAAATTAGGATGGAAAAACTTATTTCTGTTAGGGTGAAAAAAAAGTTAAATAATATGTCATATTGCCAATCAGAAAACTCGCCCCCGTTGGAATTAGGATCAAGTTACGCCACTGTTCCAGTGTAAATTGAACACTAGGTACTCGTTGGGAATACCAATAGCCAATTATGAAATTTCTATAATCTGAGAAAACGCTTCCTGGTTGGTAAAAGGCTTGATTTCATTTGCAACAAAGTGTAGTAGGGAAAACGCGTTATACAATAATTGGCACTACCAAAAAATCTCGAGCTTTTATTTACAAACATCCTTTGTTCGATCATCTAACTGTACCGACAACATGGCGGTCATTCTTTTTCAAACGCCTTCGTGAGAGCTCACATCAAAGGAATTTTGTCTGTGAAGATCTTAATCGATCGCGTTAAATTACTCTACCTCCGGCACACACAACACTCGACTTAAACCAAATCAAACAAAAAAAAATTAATAATTGAAGTTGTGCTAACAAGAGCTTCATTAAGGCATTACAATAGCGTAATACTCGAGGCTGTGCTTGTTCGTAATTTTATTATTTTGTTAGCGGTGGAAAACAGCAGTCTGGTTTGGTAGTAATTTGGTTGAAGTTAAATGCGAAGGAGGTTTTTGCACGAGTTGGAATCCTCAATGTCTTGGTCAAGCGTTGCGAAAGCGGTGCAAAACAATACTGACAGTGGTTTACCACCGATGAAAAAGCTAATGATCTTTGCTAAGTGATGATGAGATACGGCTTGCGAAACACTTAAGACTATTCAAATCTTTTTTTACCTTTAAGTGTATTTTTTTTTTATTAATAATTGTAGTTGTAATAATACCTATAGCCTCCAGTAAAACATTTGTTAAAAAATTCCTCTTACCTAAGAAAATTCAATCATAATTAATGATTACTGGAAATTTGCTTTCTCCTTGCTTTAAATTATTCTAATTTATTTACCTAATTTAATTTTATACCCCTATAGAACATGCAATCGACTTCATCAATTAGTATTGGGCTTTTTAACGCCTTATTAGTTTTATTCAACTTCTAATTAAAAGTAGGCTGTGAAATTAGGTTGGCAACATTGAATAATGTAAAGAGTGAAGATGGATATTTTTTTTAATGGGTTATTCGGTTAATCAAATAAGACAACTAATGTGGAAAGAAATCGTTTCATGGAGAATTATTTTTATACATGACAACATGAAACATTATGTATTATTATTAAAGTCCGGATGTTTTGTATTACAGTGGATATACAGGATGTATGCAAATAAGGGCATTAATTTTTGCCAAATGCAATTTTTTCTACTTCAAAATTCACTATTCTTGGTGAAATAAGAACCTCAGTAGTTAAAATTAATTTTGCAGTCAGATAGTGTGAGGTCTAAATTATAATAAAACTATAAATTTCGACAAAATATGATAGTGTAAATTTTAGACGGGGGCGAGCGTCAAAGCCGCGAGCCCCCTATAATTTCTACTTTCTACACAACATTTTCGAATCCGATAGGATGTGATATCAGTTTCTAGTTATGGACTTATTTCTGTTCTAAACCGTATGAAATTTGATTTACAAGAAAAAGCACAATAAAATTTTTTAAAGTGGTAACAAAAAGCAAATAATTTTTCTTTGCATTTTGTCCGTTCTTTGTTAAAGGAAACGTCATAATTATTGTTGTAATTTAAGAAGTGTGTATCCAAACATCCTTTTTCGCTTCCTGTTCTTTCGCTTTTATCTACCTCATCCCGTTTCGAGCCTTTTTGTGTAGCTTTGCAGACTCCTATATTTCCTAAAATTGAATACTGCGAGACAATTGTCGCTTTATTTCGTTCCGGTAAATAATGGTATCGCTCCGGAGTCGTCGATAATTCCGGTAAAAAAAGTGGGCCGGCGTTCGTTATCGATTACGATGCAGAGGAAATAAAAATGAGTTGGTACAGGCCGAGTCCTATATAAAAATACGTCTCCTCGAGGAGGGATAAAGCTCAACAGCTGGGGCGTGGAAGGAGCACAAAAAAGGAGTATAAGAACGGGAGCTTTTCGCTTTTCCTGTCCTTAATTAGAACGCGAAAAAGGGCGAATAACTGTTTTTCGATCTAAACAATTTCCGGCTATTGATCGACGATGTAATAACATGAAAACCAGTGGCGTAGGTTGGTCGCTAAAAGCTCGACCAACAATGGTAAATAAAGCACAAGAAGAGTGCCATTAAAGTATAATAAAACATGCGTCTTGCTTTGAGCGCTTGTTCCCGTGAGACTGTGTATGTGTGCAATTTATGCACGGTACTACATAACTATCTACGGTACTGCATCTTGCAATGCCATCACGATAGTGCAATATGCGAACTGCACCGGATCAATGCCATCTCCAGGAAATTCTAACAAAGTACTCCAGAACAGATGTTCACAGACAAATAGATTTTTTCAGAAATAAGCAAATGTGAGAAATTTATTTTCGGGCAATTGCTTTCTAGGACTGGAAAACAGGGCCAGGCTGGCATTTTATCTTGTGTCTTTATTCATATCTTTCGGAGAACTCTCGTGCCGCAGCGCCACCATGCCTCCGACCAGTGTCTCTGCTTTATTCCAATTTAAAAAAACTTTTGGTCAATTTTTTTGCAATTTTTTATTGTAAAAAAAGTTGCTTAAAATATGCAATTTTTCAACTGATGAAAGCTGAACGTCTTCAGTAGGCCGTAAATTTGTAAACTGATTTATTACTTACACAGTACGCAATGTACTACTGCACATTTTGAATTAATTCAATTTTAACATAAATTATTTTTTTTTTCACCTGCTCATATTCCTTAGGTGGATAATTAAATATTAAAATAATCAAATTAATTAATTACGAACAGCGAGAAAACCGAATGAATAATAAATATACCGTGAATATATGCATTTTGAATGAAAAATGTTAAATCTAAAGGAAATTGCATGTTATTACAACAAATTTCTTCGGTACTACATGCTCATGATATAATTGTTACATTACACTACTTTTTACAAACAATTCTAGTAGCAAATTTATGAAAGCGGTTTTTAGCGATTAAATATTTTATAAAGAAATAATGAAATAAAATGTTTGTTTCTTTAATATTCAATTTTCGAGGGAAACAATTTTTTATAATGCTTTTCACTCATCACCTGTGAAAATTGAAAAACAACAAAACTTTAAACTAATTAAACTTTATTACTTTTGTAAAAGGTATGAGTACTTGGGGCAGTGTTAAATTATTATTTTTATTATTATTATTTTGACACAAACACACATTTTCTTTTCACTAAGAAATAATACACGTCCCACCTAGTTGAAAATGTCTATTAGTGACCTTTAAATGGTAAATTAAAAAATATATATATATAGGACATTGATAGATACTAATCTAGTCCATCGCCTAAAATTATTATTTTCAACAATACAGCATGTCTCAAAAATAAGTTACAATACAAACTTATGTTTTTTTAAAGAAACACCATATGTTTCTTAATGTTTTTAGGTGTAGATTTTTGTGACAATGTTTTAACTTTTATTGGTCGATTTTGCTTAGTTTTAAAAATAAGACGTTTTTTTGATGAAAACATACACTTTTTAAAAATCTATTACACAAAAACTAAGACATCTAGAAATATTTGTATTTGCAAAGATAAAAAAATGAAGGCGTTAGTTAAAAATTCGATAACTTAAAAAATTTTAATGGAACATCCTATTTAGGTATTGTTTTTGCATTTAAAAGATTATTAAATTGTTTTTCTAAAATTATTTACTTTTAGGTGTTTATAATCTATAACTATAAAGATATTTAACATTAAAAATTAAGAAAAATAATTACTATTGTTTCAGTAGCCAAAAAGTTGTACAAGAGATGGAAGAAATATCACTTAATAATCACATTTGTGTTAAACTGAATCCATTATTTTTTATTTATATTTGTATTATATTCTTTATTTTTTTTATTTAGGCATTGTTAAATGGTAAATATCTTTTCATTTATCAATTCTAGACATTAAAAGTTTATTTTTTAGGTAGACAATTTATCATTCTATTAGATGTAAAAATAAAAACAGGGTGTTCCATTTAAACTTTTTAAGTTATTTAACTTTTAACAAACTTCTTAATTTTGTAATCCTTTCAAATGCGAAACATTAAAAAATTGCTACAGCTTTAAATTCTATACTTTCTTCTCTGCAGAAGCAAGAAAAAATTTGTTCTAACTGTCTTAGTTTTTGTGTAATAAATTATTGAAAAGTGCATGTTTTCGTCAAAAAAAAAACGTCTTATTACTAAAACTAAGCGAAATCGACCAATAAAAGTTTAGCGTAAAAATGTTGTTTTAAAAGGCTACATCCAAAAATGCAAAGAAAAATGCGGTGTTTCATTTAAAAAAACACAACTTATTTTTGGGACATGCTGTATGTTAAAAATAATTTTAGGTGATGCACTAGATTAGTATCTATCAATGTGCTATACATTTTTTTTAATTTTACCATTTATTATAGGTCACTAATGGACTTTTTCAACTCGCTGGGACAGCCTGTACGTTTTTCACGGAAAATTAAGTATGCAATAAACTGTAATTTTATCTCCTTAAAAGTAGTTAGTTAATTTTAAATGAGCATTAAAAGATTAATTTATGTTTAAAATCACACAACATTATCTGTTTAATAAAATTAGAAAGAACTTGAACCTATTTGTTCAGTATTTTTTTCGGAATGAGTTTCATCACGAGAAATTTGTCAATTATCACCTAGAAATCGATTGTCGTTTGAGTTCACAAATGGTTGCATTGCATTACCGTTTCGTTTCTAAATTTCCTACCGATTATCTCATTTCGAGTATAAAATTGTGCATTATTATGTAAACAAGAACAATTTTCACTTTAATTCATTTGGTTGTTTTTCGAATCACAATTAAAATTCTCCACGTGCAAGTTATACAATTAGGTATTAATTTCCTTGTTGCCTAATTAGGAGCAAGTAGTGCAGTTTCGCGTCGGATAAACAAAGATTTAGCAGACATTCAAATCGCGTCTTTGCATAATTTTGCCAATGACACGAAAAGCGTTATGTAAAAACCTCCGGTGTCGTTGACTCAATGACCTTCGATCATGAAGACTTTTCGTGGGCCGGCCGATAAAAAATTGCATCCACGTTTATAAATAAACTCGTTTTTTAACCGAATAAATTATTGAGGATACGGTCCTGGCTACCATGAGAACATTCCGAGCTCTCGTAGCTTATGGCAGATAGCATCAAGAAGTTGACAAAATGTGATTGTCAAGAAATAATTATGCAAAACATTACGCAATGGAATTATGCACTTCCTCTTAATCGGAAAAGCGAATAAACTGTATTTAAACTCGAGTTTACATTTCTTCTATTCATAAAATATTTACGGCGCATTGTTTGAGCGCGAGGGAAATAAAACGAAGACTCTGCTGCACTCGTGGTTTAGATTTAGAGACATTAATTATGAGTTCTGAGAGGTACGACAACGGGAGTTGCTCGTTATTAACATGTTTGAATTCTCTTTCCGTTTTAACATCGGTATTAGCATACGTAATTAGGACGTAATTGCCTAGAATGATTGATTTGAGTTTTGTACAATTTATTGGTGATGGATGTCTCGTTATCGCTGCTGATGATCAGAAATGGAAAAGTTGACGTTCGTGAGAGATATCTTATTAGACGATAGTTGAGTACGACTTTATCAGTAGTAGAAATACACTAATTGTGATCCAATGATGCGGTGATTTTCTCTACATGTACAACATACATAGGGTGTTCCACAAACGTCCAATTATTAGAAATGTACTGGTGGAGCATCGGTTACGCGCAGAAAAGAAATCCCCACTTTTAATTAAATAAAATTGTTAAAATTTTTCTTCACACTTACCTCGGCACTGGATAAGGTACATTTCATAATTTTTTGGTAATTTTTCATTTACAAACAAAGCCAAAAAAAAAGTAATTTTCTCCCAAAAAGTTGAATTCTAATTTTTACACTGACCTACGCAGATTCACTTCCTGTAATTGTTTACGAAATCAAAAAAAAAATACCAATTTTTTACCAATTTATAAATTTTGAATTAAATGCAATTTTCCATCATAACTTTGAAAATCATTTTTATTTATGACCTGCTACTTGTGCCATCGTAAATTTAGGTGACAATGGGGAACAGTAATTGGGGTAGGATTCCAAGATTTACAACAATAAGCGACTTCAAAGTGGTCCGCTACCAGTAAATGATTCTTTTGTTGGCAAATTATACCATCTAGTCATAAATCACGCGTCTGGTTTGTGTTTAAATAAAAAAAGCGGTTATTTAGCTAACTAAGTCAAATTTTGTAATTGTGATATCAAAGTTTGATGCGCTAGCAGGTACAGATTCATTTAGTGTAAAAACTTTGTAGGTAAATTAACAGAAAGTATTCATAAAATACACAAAACTGTTACGGCCTTTATTATTATCAAAAAATATTAGAGAAATTCTCAAATACACCTAATAATTAGTTAGGTAGAGCTTATTCCATATCTGGTGGCGAACTGACAGAAAAGACACTTGCAATGTGCCCACTTGGTTAAGGTAATGAAATACATGGGCGTGCATTTTTTTTCTAAAATTTTCTTAGCTCTCATTTTGCAAGAGTTTGCAATCAGGTGATCGTAAATGAAGACCAATATTTAAGTAGGGAAAATCTTTTAGATGTAATCGTTGATGAACTTATGTATCACAACCGACGATAGCAGCAACGAAAACGAATTTTGCTTTAGTAATTTTGAGGACGAGGATTGCTAAAAATATCATAGTTAAAAATTATTTTTATGCGTTAACAAATTAATAATTTGTTCATGATTCTTCATCGTATGTATGAGTACCTACTTATTATATTTTTTTAAAGAATAACAGTGGTTTTGAAAAATTACTTAATACGACGCCTATGAACAACTAAACGTATGTTTAGTGTCAAAATTCAGTCATTTTTGACGTCAGTTCGCCACCAGATTTGGAACAAGCTCTACAGTATGTCCCCGGATTGGGTTTACAAGAGGAGAAATTTTTTTATCTTTAATTTTAGGCCAAAAAATTAGGCCAAAAAGTTAATTTTTCTCTTGATTTTTAAGTCTTATCACAGTGGCGGTTTTAATTATTTGACAACTATATGTCACTTTGACAATTAATGTATTAATTAAATAACGATAGTTCTTGATAAAAATGACTTTGGTTTTTACCTTAAAGCTGTTTCTTTGAGTTGCTGTTTATTAAAATTATGTTTTTCACAAACCTTTTTTGTTATTTAACTTGCGTAAACTCATTTGTCAATGTGACATCATTGTCAAAATAATAACACCGTCAATGTGATAGGACTTAAAAAGCGGAAAAAAATTATTTCTAAGTCCAAAATCACGAGAAAAATGAACTTTCCTTTCTACTAAGTTAGAATAATGAAGTTTTAATTACAGATTTGTTGGTTTCAAGTAAAGCAAAAACTTTTTTCCTTTGCAGTTTTGGCGTAAAATCAAACATAAAATATTTTTTCTCTTCTAAACTCAATCCGGGGACATACTGTATACAGGCAGGGTGCGCCAGAACTCGCGCCCAGAGAAATTTTTCAAGTAAGGTAAGACACCAGGAACATGAAAAAAATGTTTAAAAAATTCTATCTGTCAAAAAATTTTGAAATTAATTTTTTGACATTTGACATTTTTTTATATCTATTTAATGATATTGATGATCTTGTATATGTTTTTTTACAATTATTTAGTAAAGGGACAAAAATTTTGCCAATAAAAGCCACAAATAACATTGAACAGAGTTACAATTTAGGATACAGCTTCCTTGTTTCCTTTTTTAATAGCCTATAGCAAAAAAAACTAGGAAAATTATTTTTCCAATAGAAATAAATAGAGTCAAAGTGCAAACTTTAAACCCTCGTAACTTCGAAATTTTTATAGATAAAATTTTTTTAACATTTTTTCCATGTTCCTGGTATGTTACCTTATATGGCATTTTTCTCTGGGGCGCGAGTTCTGGCGCACCCTGTATGAAATATCGCTAGTTTTAATTAATTAGAAGTCGAGATTTATCAAGTGCGCGTAACCGATGCCCCTCCCGGTATACAAGTCGAGTCAATATTGCAAATACTGATTCTATTATCAAAAGGGATTAAACATATCTACTTTTTCTTCTTATAAAAATATTTGTTATCAAATAAAATGTATTTCATGTCCAGAATAATATAACTGTGTTCTCAAAAGAGCAGATTTGCACCAAACGAGTTGCATCCCAATCTCATCAAAAATCAAAAAAAAAATTAACTTTAAAACTGATCCATATAAAGTTTTTTAAATTTCTAGAGGTCCTAAAGGCTCAAAAAAGTACATAAAACGTTATTCGGTCGAGTTTGAAAAATAACGATTTTTTTTTTAATTTTTGAGGTGAGCGGTAGTAAAATTGTAAAAATAGTCAATTTACCTTAAAATAGATAGATTCTCGGATAGGTTATATCACTTTGGTGATGGACTTACATTTCTGCGAACAAATGTGTTTATTTGATATCCTTAATTATTAAAAGTCCGAATTTAAACTTTGATTTCTAGTATACTCGTAGTAATTTTTTCTGATGTCGTCCGTAAAGTAACCTAAAATAGACTGTCTAAATTTTGCACTCTATGCAACCAAATTTCAGATTTTTACATGATTTAAAAAGCTGAGATTTCAAAAAAAAACGTAAGAAACTTGGTTATTGGTTATTACAGTGGTTTCCAGCTGTGAATTTTCCATGTAAAATAAAAATATGTCGCTTTACGAAAATTGGGGGTACCTACTTGTTTTAACTCAAAATTAAAAAATCGCCGTTTACTAAGCGTCCACTTCGAAAATAGACTTCAATTATAAACTTGTTTTCTTCCAAAGTATACGATATTATCAATTATTATTGGAAATTGAAACAATAAAAGTTTAATTAACAACAATTTATTATTAACTAATAACAGAACTAGAGCTTTCAAAAAAAGTAGAGCGGCACAAATAAAGTGACATGCAAAAAAATTCCAAAGCTGGCTAGATGAAAATCATTTAGGTATAAGCACTCTGTACTTCTTGATAAAAAGTTCAACTTTAGTGCCTTGTTAAATTAATGCTTGAAATATTAAACATCAAAGCATTTCTTGAACTCGTGATCAAAACTGCATTTTTCTCTTCCTATTTTCGTTTTAACTCACGTTTAAAGGCTTCACAATTGGGATAATGAAATACAAATATAAAATTTCACATGATAAAAGCTGTTAAATTTAAATTCTGTTCACGTTAGGTAGGTGTTACCAATGTGGTAACTTTAGTGACTTTTATCATGTAATGTGAACTTTTGCAAGTTAAGAAAAGAAAATAGAGGAACGAACAAAACCAAACTCGGGTACAAATACGAAGACAAAACTAAGTGTTCTTTCGAAACAAAAATCGTAGTATTTATCGCCTGTAGAGTAAATAATTTGACAATGAAGAGTAATCTATATTACCAAACATTTTGTGGAGGAAAAAAATCACATTTAGGATATTGTTTTCAATAAAATGACACAAACTTAAAAATATTAAGTTACTTACGATGCAAAAGCGGAAAAATATAGCAATTTTGAATCACGAGCGACAAATGAACGAGTGCTTTAATAATATAAAAAAATGAAAAATTTTGTTGAGTCGTTTTTCTAAGAAAAATATTACTTATTATACACTCACTCTATTTTAAAAGATAAAATGACAAAGATATCTTGTTTAAAACATTTATATCACAAGTACAAAAATACTGTTTCCAAAATTTTAAAAATCTTCCCCTACCAGATATAAGCTAGACATCTGGGATTTGATTAAATTTATGCTAAATTATTCCGGAACAGCTTGTATATTGGTTCCAGCCGAAAATATTTTCCATAGATAAAAATATTTTTAAAATTCCAACAATCCTCTGCTCCATCGTATTTGGTATCCTTTTAAAAGCTTCCCTCCATATCGATCTTGTCTGCGGTTCGCAAAGAATTAGTCCACATTCCGGTGTTATTTAATCGTTGAATCACTCGACAGCGGCTGAACTTGACCTTCTTGCCATTTTTATGCACGAAAGTGCCTACTTTCTCCATGAAAGCTTCACCTTGAAACAGAAAGTCAACACGTAAGGATGCTTTTCAGGTTAATTTCATTTTAACGAACTCAATTAATCAACGAAAAACTCGAAACGTACACTACTGAGCATGAAATTTTTACAAGGACACTCTGCTGCTTCTTCAAGGCTTAAATATTGATATTCCATTAAGAAATAAACCGGCGCTGTGAATAAATAAATAGAAACGTCGAAGCTTAAGCGAAATTTAATTCCATTCCGAGTTCTTCCAACAATCGATTTAATTTTTCAATAAATAAATACATTCTCATCAAGTCGGCTAATTTCCTAGTTTATTTATTTTTAGTTTTATAAATTTCCGAGTCTATGTTCAAGAATTCAATTCAGAATTCGCATTTGTATTCCCATGTCTGCAACATGGCGTTGTTTGTCCCTTGACGATTCGACGTTTTAAGAATTTCAGATTGGAAATATTTGACTTGGTTCTAAACTTTGAAAAGATGGCTACAATTTCGGCTGAAAACCGACTAAATCAGTTCAGGCACTGAATAATTTACATCTTTTATGATGTATAAATTAACATAGAAGATTGTATTAAATTTACATCTAAAATAAAATATAGCTCCACAAAGTTAAATAAAACAAACATGGCGCCATTACCCGATTTTTGATGTTCATTAAAATTCTCATTAAAAATTTTGACCATTTTTGTGATTTCTTGTAGTGTCTTTGATTCGTTTCAAAAATATAGCTTTAAAGAATCGAGTGTCTATGTTACAAAAAATTAAAAGTGCAATTAATAATTACAAAATGTAGTTATTTACTAGGGTGGTATTGACAATTTAACGATTAGAAATTGTTGAATGTTATTTACCATTGTAACAACATGGAAATAATATAATTCTCTTTCCTCAATTAGTTTGAAAGATTTAGATTTCCTTAGCTTACTGTAATAAAGCCTAAAAAAATCGAAGAAAAGTGTCTTTTGAAAAATTAATTAAAACCAAAAAAATTAACAACTTGTCGAAAAAAAATCTAAATGCCCCACTGGTTCATAACACATTAAAGTTTAATTATTATTTCTACTGTTTCATGAAAACAATCTCACCAATATTTAATTTTATGGAAGTTTTATTTTTTGTTGAGTTATTAGCCTGGGGACTACCTAACTCGGTATATTGTGATACGTATATGATATTTTATAGAAAATTGTTGTTTTACAAAACAAGTATAAAAAATAATTGGAAAAATATACAGCGTGTTCTAGGCTTTAAAATGCTGTCAATATTACAACCAGTGGTGAAGATTTTTTTAATTTTTAACAACTCCATACTATTTAATATGTTGTAGATGGGAAAATAATAATGAATTGATCGCAACAGGAATCTCACTTCGGCTTCGACTTTGATGAATTATTGTTGCAGAAGACCCTTTCATAACATTTTCGATAAAAGAAAACTTGTTTTATTTTCTCGACAAGCTGAACCGGAGAAAACACGATTAAAATATCATATATCTAGCCAAATCAATGTCTAAATATAATGGTAAAGGTTACATGTTTTCGATCATAATAAATTAAAAAGGTTGCATGTCAGGAAAATTTTCGTTTAGACACTTCTCTCCTTAATAAAAACGCAAGATCGATTTAATCTTTTAATAACTTCATAAATATTGACAATTGGGCGTTTATTTTGATGTTTATGTCTTATTACGCCACATTATTGGATGATTTATGTTTATCGATTGTTTTATGTATTGTGTTTCAATGCTACCACCTTTAAAACAAACATTTATAGCCCGATCGATGAATATATTTTTATACTGCAATTTTTAGCATCAGTTATTTGCAACGTTGGGTTATTTATGGTTGAAGTTTTTCTGTTGTCTGGTAACTAGTTTTAGCGTAGCGGCTTTCTAGCATTTAAATTTCTGATTTCTTAGAATTCAAAATTTTTTTTTCATTTTCAGAACAACATTATGTGGCGGCGGACTCCAACAGTTCATCAACCACCAAATCATTCGTTCCTTGTAAAGTGTGCGGTGACAAGGCTTCCGGGTACCATTATGGTGTGACATCGTGCGAAGGCTGTAAGGTATACTTACACTTTTATTCACGTTAACGTTAACGTAACGCAAACGTAAGGAAACTTTTTGTAACACAAATACGTCAAAAACTTAAAAAATAAGTTACCGAGTGCTAAAGTCATTTAAGATTTTGATCAAAGTGGAATTGTTTCTCTCTATTTCCACATTTCACATTATATCGGATGACCGAGGTTCCACTGTATTTGTTAAATTTATGAAAGTACAATTAATTCATTCATTTTTATGTGCTCTTAATCGACTGTCTTTATAACTATTTTTATAACGTCAAAAAACAAAAGAAAACTGCTAAATACTAAATTAAAATAAAAAGATTAATGTTTTTGCTCTATAAATAAATAAGATATACAGGGTGTTCCAGCGAGTTGAAAAAGTCCATTAGTGACCTTTAAATGGTAAAATAAAAAAAAATTGTACATTGATAGATACTAATCTAGTCCATCGCCTAAAATTCTTTTCAACTATACAGCGTGTTTCAAAAATAAGTTACAATACAAACTTGGGTTTTTTTAAATGAAACACCATATGTTTCCTAGCGTTTTTGGATGTAGATTTTTATGGCAATGTTTTTAAACTAAATTTGTATTGGTCGATTTTGCTTAGTTTTAAAAATAAGACGATTTTTTTACGAAAACATGCACTTTTTAAAAATTTATTACACAAAAACTAAGACATCTAGATTTTTTTTTACTACAACAAAGAAGAAGGTTGCAAGCTATAAGGTTGTAACATTTTTTTAATTTTTGGCATTTGTAAAGATTAATAAATTAAGAAGTTTGTTAAAAGTTAAATCACTTAAAAAAAATTGAATGGAACACCCTATTTATTGTTTTTGCATTTAAAAAACTATTATATTGTCTTTCTAAAATTATTTACTTTTATGTGTTTATAATCAATAACTAAAAAGATATTTAACGTTAAACATGAAAAAAAAAACTATTGTTTCAGTAGCCAAAAAGTGCACAGTTGCACAAGATATGGAAGAAATATCACTTAATAATCACATTTGTGTTAAACTGAATCCATTATTCTTTATTTTTACAATAAAATAATTCGAATTTCAGTATTTTTAATGACTGTTAAAATCTCTGGCTAAATCAACGGATAAGTGGTCCGTGGTGGAATTACTATGGTTGCCATAGTATCAACAATGCTCAGATATTGATAAGCATTGTTGCTACAATTAATATTGAATGTTAAATATCTTTTCATTTATCAATTCTAGACATTAAAATTTATTTTTTTAGATAGACAATTTATCAATCTATTAGATGCAAAAATAAAAAATATTGTGTTCCATTTATAAAAATTTGAAGTTATTTAACTTTTAACAAACTTCTTAATTTATTAATCTTTACAAATGCAAAACACAAAAAAATTGTCCTAGCTGTCTTAGTCTTTGTGTAATAAATTTTTAAAAAATGCATGTTTTCGTCAAAAAAACGTTTTAAAAACATTGTTTTAAAAGGCTACATCCAAAAGTACCAATACGGTGTTTCATTAAAAAAAACACGAGTGTGTATCGTAACATATTTTTAAGACATGCTGTATGGTTGAAAATAATTTTAGGTGATGCACTAGATAAGTATCTATGTCCTACACATTTTTTTTATATTTTACCATTTAAAGATCACTAATGGACTTATTCAACTTGCTGGGACACCCTGTATTGTTAACCTGGGAAGTTTTAAGAGAGACATCCTGTAGATTACCTTACAGCTTATGTGTAAAAAAACTGAAAAACAACTAAGATACGGTGATGAAAAAATTTTAAAGAATTTTTCAGGTAAATAGAGTGGGGTAAAAGCTAGAAGTGCACACCTGGGCCTGTATGTGTAAATGACCAAAACACGTCTCGGACGAGTCCATTTTAAAAAAGAGGGGAGTTCTTCGCAGCAGTGGCGTAGATTCGCTTTATTATCGATATTTGAGAATGGTCCGCGACCCCTTTTATGTTTGAGTGCAATTAGGCCCCGCCCAGGTGTGTTCTTCTCGCTTTTACCCCACTCTACTAAAATATTATTTCTAAAGAGAGATTTCAAATTCAAAATTGTAACGTAAAGTAGCAAAATTCTCATTTTTCAGCATGTCTTCATAAAAAATGATCCGTCGCTTAAGTACCCGTAGAAGATTTTAATCTCTACGGTGTGCTGATAAAATTTACAATTCTGAACATACACATTACCATACCCGCATGGTGCAAAAAACTAAGATACATTTCCAAGGATTAATCACTTCGTAGCAGTCATTTCTCCTATACGTTACGTTAACGACTGTTTCATTATCGATACGTACCCGAAACACGTCTTCCCACACAACAGTCAATCCTTGCTTACAATTTGCAAGTAATGAGCCGAAGCTAATGGCGATTTAATTGGTTTTCAATGTTAGTAGTGAGGATTTCAATTTTTCAATTTTTGAAACTGGGATTTGCAGATTATTAATTGCGGCCACACCTATTCCGTGTTACACCAGTTTAGAGTAACGATTTAATCAGCGTACTCCTAATTGGCTTTTTTGTGTGATGATTAGCACAAATAATGTGTGTATGTGGTAATTATGAGTGTTAACTTGTGCTCACAACAATTACGGTGTGGTGTCTATGACCTAAGACCTTGCACAATATGAAGAATTTTTGTTTCCTGCTAAAAATTTTGAGAATTTGTGGAGAAATTACAAGTTACAAGTTTATTAACCAGTTAAGCTACTCCTACATACAAAAGAAGGAAACGTCGTAATAGATCTATAAAGTTCCCGTTAGAAATTGCAACACTATAAAAATTTCATTATTTAATACTACCGCTTGTAACTAGTGTAAATTTCAATTACGCGTGCCGTTTAATGTTTTTCTTCTACCTCAGTAGGCTGTGACAGACTAATTGAGTTGCTGGTGCAACATGTTGTATAACACTGCAGGCATTTAAGTTTTGTTTAGTAGATTTTGTTTTCAAAAAATAAACAGTCACACACCAAGAATAACAAATCCAATAAGAAATTTCGGATTTATGAGTTTGTTGGGAATTGACAACTTCTTTGATACTTCTAATTTTAATGATAACAAGAAAATATGATATGAAAATCCGAGATGGGACACCCTATATGTTCCTGTAGCAATATTTCTAAAAAAAAACATATGAATTAAAATTTTTACACAGTTACTATTTAGTATAAAATTTAGAAGAAATGCTTCAGTCATTTTCCTTAGTCGCTGAAAATGTTAGAATAAAGCTCTTGATTTGAATAGTTTTAGGGGAAAATTATTCGTACAAGGTTCGGGGAAACTGTCAACAATCGTGAAATAATTAACACCGTTTGTAATTATTGTTCTAGAAATAGTTTCGCAAAGGGAGCGACACAGCCATTGTTGTAAATTATTCAAATCGTTATCCAATTCGTTGTAGACATGAAGCCAATATTTGCTATTTGAGCACCAAGGCTTTTTAGACTATTTCTGGTCGTCACTCTACTTTTTCATAGGGAACAAATTAAATACACACTATATTATTTAAACGAAAAGTATTTTTGATCAGTAACATTAATAAAGGCACAGTAAAAATAATAAATGCCCAGTAAAAATAATAAATGCACAGTAAAGGAAGTAAATGAATGTCTAGTAAAACTAATTAATTTATTATTCACATATTTACAAACAAAATATTTCCGAGCAAAGTCGGAATGTCGCAAAACGTTCAAAAACCAAATTCTTAATTATTTTTAATTAAATACTGATCATTTATCATTTTATACTGATCAAAATCGAATTATTTACTGATCGCTTTATTACTATTCTTTCAAAAATTGAGGTCGTAGTTTAAATTTTACTAAGTTCAGAAATTGTTGTAAAGAAATTTGTCAAATTTGACAAAAATTCAAGATAAGAGTATTTTTTGTAATTTACCTCAATTTGGATTCTCTAATAGACAGATTAAAGAAGACGACGTTATCATGTGTAATGTCTTAATAGTCAAAAGACGACTAGATCCAATTTGACTTTTAAAATTAAGACATAATCAGACGTCACAAGAATCCTTGAATCGATGAACGTAAATTTTTTTGTTTAAACAAAGATAGCAAAATACAAAAAATAGTATAAAAATTTCGTTTCATAAGAGTGGCTAGGCCACTCGTTTTTTAAACTTGTTTTCGTGCTTCAAGACTGGTCCTATGAAACTTGTTTTCTAGTACGAGTGCACCATAGAAAAGTATATGACATTAGTGTTGGAAAAAATAAATAAACGCATTCAAATCCCTCTTTCAGCATTACATTTTAAAATGCAAGGAATAGCATTGCTTACCAGCTCCCGTTCTAAAGTTTTATTGTTATTTTCGAACGTCGCTGCACAAAGAAGAATCTAATTACCGTTCCTTTGTGCATCGATCGACTATAAATGCATAAATTAAGTTTTCCAATTACTCAAACACAACCCAACAATTTAAAGTTTTTCCTTAAACTGGAATTAACAAGTTAGAAAATTGACAGCAACTTATTTCTATGCCTACAAATTTATTTAAAAAATGATCGTTGTAAAACTTTTGATAAATGTTATCACAAAAAACTCAGACAAATGTTGTATGTTAAAAGAACTAAAAAATGCTAGTAGACTCATTATGATGATCTCTTTCCAATTATGAAATATGTCATTATTTGGGAAGGGTCTTCATAAAAACATGAGGTATTTCTTTTCAAAAAAAGCCGTTAGATTAATTTAGGATCATTAAACTCCGGTAGAGGAATTGAAAAGTATGTTTTGTGCACCAACTTCAACATTGTTTTAATGCTTATTCAAAAAAAATATATAAATAAAAAGAAAAAAAAAAGAAACAAAAACGAAATAGTCTTCAAAAACCAAACAGATTCCATCCGGCAAAAGTGGTAATGTAATCGATACCCTTTCGTTTCTCCAAACTAACGGTTCGATCTCTTCCGCTTTCGCGAAACTTGTTTTTGCGCGCGTTCCTAGACCGGCCGTTCATCGTGTTGATACAAGTCAAAGAAGGAGTTCGAAGAACAGATGCCGACACAAACACACCTACCATTTTCCGATAAAAATCTTCCTTGATTCTAATTGTTGCAACTTTCAGGGGTTCTTCAGGAGGAGCATCCAGAAACAGATCGAGTACCGGTGTTTGCGTGACGGCAAATGTCTCGTTATACGTCTCAATCGGAATCGATGTCAATACTGCAGGTTCAAAAAATGCCTCTCCGTTGGAATGTCCAGGGATTGTGAGTATAACGAAGACGATTTATTTGCGTGTGCTTGACGGCAGGTGTTCTTATGACCACCGGACGCGAAATCTTCACTTTCTGACAACAAATCAACTCAAGACTGAAATTCATCTACCAAAAAAACACTGAAAACACAAAAAAGTTCTTTTTTGTCATACAGTCATTTTTTGAGACATCCTCTAATTAAATATTAAAATAATCAAATTAATTAATTACGAGCAGCGAGAAAACCGAATGAATAATAAATATACCGTGAATACATGCATTTTGAATGAAAAATGTTAAATGTAAAGGAAATTGCATGTTATTACAACAAATTTCTTCGGTACTACATGCTCATGATATAATTGTTACATTACACTACTTTTTACAAACAATTCTAGTAGCAAATTTATGAAAGCGGTTTTTAACGATTAAATATTTTATAAAGAAATAATGAAGTAAAATGTTTGTTTCTTTTGATACTCAATTTTCGAGGGAAACAATTTTTTATAATGCTTTTCACCCATCACCTGTGAAAATTGAAAAACAACAAACTTTAAACTAATTAAACTTTATTAATTTTGTAATAGGTACGAGTACTTGGGGTAGGCTTAAATTTAGTTTAATTATTTTGACACGAACAGACATTTATCCACATTTTCTCTTCATTATGAAATACAGGGTGTCCCAGCGAGTTGAAAATGTCCATTACTGACCTTTCAATGGTAAAATTAAAACAAAATTATAAAGGACACTGATAGATACTAATCTAGTTCATCGCCTAAAATTATTTTCAACTATACAGCGTGTCTCAAAAATAAGTTACAATACAAACTTGAGTTTCGTAGCATTTTTGGATGTAGATTTTTATGGCAATATTTTTAAGCTAAACTTTTATTGGTCGATTTTGTTTAGTTAAAAATAAGACGATTTTTTTGACGAAAACATGCACTTTTAAAATTTATTACACAAAAACTAAGACATCTAGAAATATTTGTTTGTTACCGCAAAGAAGAAGGTACAAGCTATAAGTTTTTTTAGTGTGTTTCATTTGCAAAGATAAAAAATGAAGGCCTTTGTAAAAAGTTCAATAACTTAAAAAATTTAGATGGAACACCCTATTTATTGTGTTTGCATTTCAAAGATTATTAAATTGCTTTCTAAAATTATTAATTTTTAGGTGTTATAATCAATAACTAAAAAAAATTAACGTTAAACTTAAAAAAAAATAATTACTATTGTTTCAGTAGCCAAAAAGTGCACAGTTGCACAAAAGTTGGAAAAAATATCACTTAATAATCACATTTGTGTTAAACTGAGTTCATTATTCTTTATTTTTACAATAAAATAATTCGAATTTCAGTATTTTTAACGACTTTTACAATCTCTGAATAAATCAACGGATAAGTGATCTGTGGTGGAATTACTATGCTTGCCAATTCTCAGATATTGATAGACATTGTTGCCACAATTAATATTGAATGTTAAATATCTTTTTATTTAACAATTCTAGACATTAAAAGATTATTTTTTTGATAGACAATTTATCAATCTATTAGATGCAAAAATTTAAAAAAAAATAGGGTGTTCCATTTAAATGTTTTAAGTTGTTTAACTTTTAACAAACTTCCTCATTTTTTTGATTTTGACAAATGCAAAACACTAAAAAATAGCTACAGCTTTAAATTCTGTACTTTCTTGTATGCAAAAGTAAGAAAAAATTTGTTCTGCTGTCTTAGTTTTTGTGTAATGAATTTTTAAAAAGTGTATGTTTTCGTCAAAAAAACGTCTTATTTCTAAAACTAAGCAAAATCAACTAATAAAAGTTTAGCGTAAAAACATTGTTTTAAAAGGCTACATCCAAAAATGCCATACGGTGTTTCATTTAAAAAAAACACATGTTTGTATCGTAACTTATTTTTGGGACATGCTGTATGGTTGAAATAATTTTAGGTGATGCACGAGATTAGTATCTAGCAATGTCCTATACATTTTATTTTAAATTTTACCATTTAAAGGTCTTTAATGGACTTTTTTAAACTCGCTGGGACACCCTGTATACACTGGCCGCCAAAATTAACCGCACAATTAAAATTTTGCGATTTTCAAATTATTATTTTTTGTCGGATTTCGACAAATTTTTGTTCGGCTTAAAGAACAAAATTTGCAGAACATTGTAAGTTAATTCAATAACATTTCTAGTTTCGTCCTATAAATGTTATCCCTACCTAAAAGACGAGAGTATTGTTTTTTTCCTTTTTTTTATACTGAGCTGTAGTGTGCATCAAAGACAAAATTAAATTTTTACTTATTTCAGATTATTGTCCGTTCTTTTATGAATGAGGACCAATTTGTTTCAAAATATCATCTTCTGGTGCCCCAGAGATACGAGTACAAAGCATTGAAAAAGACGTTACTAAATATTAGTTCAGAAAGTAGGCTACATAAAAAGGTAGTTAAACCGAAAATTATTGCTTATATCACCAGAAGTGCAAAATTAGATCTTTGAACACGAAAAATCTAAAAAACTTGGAACTTCAAGGGATTACTACAAGTAAAATGATTATTTATTGGAAGCTTCCATGTGCCTATTTTGACGTTTTGACACATTCGGCCTACTTAACACGAACATTCATTGAACTAAAAAATTTAATGCTTTTTTCGAAGGTTTATATCTCTCATGTCTCAAAAATTAATATTTAATAATTATGCCAAACAAAAATTCATCGAAATCCGACAAAGAATAACAAAAGTATTGCAGTGCGAAAAATCGCAAAATTTTAGTTGACCTGTTAATTTTGGCGGCCAGGGTAAATACTGAAATTTCATTTTGTTCAACAAAATGTCGTTCGACCTTGAAATGTTGTGAAGTTCTCGCGAGAGTGAAGTATCATTTTTCAACGCACGATAATAATCAGGGAGCATTTCACTAAGGAAGCCTCATACATCATAATAAAAGCGACATGACAGTCCACAATAACTACAATCGAAAAGTAGCAACATGATGAATAATTCAACGAAATTACTCTGTGTTGTTTGGAACGAGAACATTTGATGGTTGACATTGTCAGATTTTTTTGTCATGCGTAATCAATTTAATTTGTATTCTGTGACGGGACATGAATTACGACACGTCTTTGAGATATTGTACGTTTGTGTAATTCATGAAAAATTTTTAATGAAAAAATGAGTTAAATAATCCTAAACATAATGCGCAAACTGGTTTTACCATCTAAATTCGCAGTGTGATATTTTATCGAATTGTGATTTTGGTGGAGGCGCCGGGATATTCAATTATGCAAAGTGTTCAAATATCGGTGATTCTAAATCAGATATCACGCCAAATTATGGAAAATATTTCAATTTTGACATGAATCGCAATGAGAATTCTATTTCAAATAAAAATGACAAACTTTTAACATTCGATTGAGAGAAAATTGTAAATAAGTTTTCAATCAAACGCTTCCGCAACTTCGTTTTTCCCATACAGTCGATGAAATTTTCTAGCTGAATACGTATTTTGCGTCTTGGAAATACCTCACCCTAAGATCAAAGAAATTTAATAGTATTAACGGAAAAATGTAACGGGATATTGGAACAACATCAAAGCTAGACATTTATTTCGAATTCAATTTGTCCAAGAATAATATTTTTTGTAATGTATTTTTTCAGTTTAAGTTGAAACAAAAAATAATGAAATAAAATAGTCCGAATTCAACCTTTTTTTTGGTCTTGTCTTTTTGGTCTCATTTTTTATTGAAAATAGGAAAATAAAACTTGATGTACCTAACCTTTATTTTCTTTTGTTATACAGGATGTCAAGTAAAAGTGATCAACACCTTGTATTTTCTATTTTTTTATGTTCTATTTTATTCTTATAGAATTGGTTTGACTGGTAAACATCCCAAGCTATCGTATGGTAAAATACAAACAAGACATCACCATAACCCAGACACAAAAAATAAAACTCGAACTTAGATTTTCTATTATGAGACATCCTGAATAATCAAGTCCCACAATAGCCAATAGACGTTGTAAGATGTCTTGTTTGTTAAACCAGCTTTTTTATGATTACCTGGTCTTTGTGACAAGTCTTATTTATTATTCGACTTAGTACGTAGTAGTAGCAGATAATACAGCCCACAAGTCCTCAGCAGCCATTTAAAGTGGCAATAACAAAACATATTCGTAACGAAATGGTCTGTTGGTACTTCTAAAAAGGGTAAAATGGAAAAACTGTGCTAATATCTAGCATTTATTTACTTGCTAAGAAACTAAATGTTGAATAATTAAGACCTATAAAATTTTGGATATTTTAGTAATTGGATTAAAAACATTTCTTTCAAGAAAAATTGAGGATATGAGGAATTCGACGAATTCGATATGCAGGGTGAGCAAGTAAGCGTTTTTTGCTGAACCTTTTACTTCTTACAAAACTAAAATGAGTTTTTTAAGTTCGGCACAATTTATTAATTTAAAACAAAAAATTGACAAAGGCTAAGAACATATCTAAAAAACAAAAATAAAAAAGTGCCGAAAGTCGATCAAAATTTTGCCAAGAATCGAAAAAATTCAAAACTTTAAAGTTGCTCCAAAGACCTAGAAAAGTGTTAAAACGTTGTAAATACGCTAGAAATAAATGTGTGTATGAATATATTGGATTAGAATTGAAAAACTGTCGGCGGCGTGGTGGTATAGCGGCAGGTAGGTCCGGGGTACGAACCCCAGTCAAGGCAGCAATTTTTCTCTAATTGAAATTCAAATACAATTCAAATTAATGTCAAAAGATGGCGGGAATATAAGGCGCGAAATTAAAACATGTGCACATGTTCTAAAAAGTATAACAAGAAAGAGAGAGCGCATAAACGCAGTAAATAAGAGAACAGAGAATAAGAAAGAGAAAGAGCGTAAGAGTAAAAGAAAGCCTAGCTAGCAGAAGATACACAAATAGTTAAAGCAGCAAAATATGTGAGAGA
Source organism: Tribolium madens (assembly GCF_015345945.1). Lineage (NCBI taxonomy): Eukaryota > Metazoa > Arthropoda > Insecta > Coleoptera > Tenebrionidae > Tribolium > Tribolium madens. The sequence goes on from NW_025400975.1 coordinate 2,927,953, forward strand.
GCACACAAACGCAAAATAGCGCAAACAAATAGAGAGAGTGAGAGCGCATTAACGCATAAGAAAGAGAAAGAGTATAAGAGCAAAAAAGTTTTGTGTATGTAATAGCATTAACATATTGTTATAGTTAGTATTTCTGTATTAATTACATATTCACATTAAAACGTAAATGTCTTAGAATTTCAATTTTTATATAAAAAAATTATAAAAGAAAAACGGTAAATCTAAAACAATTTTCAAATAGTTATTTTTGTATACAGTCCCAAAAGAAGCTATTTTACGGACACTTAAGTCCCTAAAATGTTTTTTTTTTCGGAATAAATAATAATAATAATTAACTGCTCAACAGTTGAAGTGGGTATTAGAAAATACCCGTATATAATACTTTTTTTAACTCAATGTAGGTATATTAAATAAAAAACAGTTGCAATAAACAATTATCTACTCATTCACGGTCAAAATTGAAAATGAAACTACAATTAAAATGAAAAATGAATAAAAGAGGTAACTTCTGAAAAGGTAAATTCTAAAATTTTCACCGTCTCAATAAAAAACCTAATGTCATATGGGACCTCCCCCTACCTCTTATTAGGTTTCTTACTCTATTTGGAGTATTATTAATAAAATCTTGAGATATGGCTTTCGAAGTACTTACTGTACAACCCTACTTCTTATCTTTAAAGAAAAAAGAGATAAAAAATAATGTTAAACAGAACGCACAATGAACTTTCGAAATCGTGTCTATTAACAGTATGTACTGCTATTCTTTAACACACATTTTAACTGCAAATTATGGAAATTTTTTTGAGCAGTTTAGTTATTTTAGGTATTATATGGGGTGTTTACAGTCTTGTAGTTGAAAATTGACCTATTAATAGAAGAGTTCAGAAATACTATAACCGAGGAAAAAAAACTCATGGAATTGTTATTATTAAGAATGTCATTTAACTCCAAAATATTGGTACAGTTGGTGACACGGAATCCTGGGCAGTCTTTTCTTGTCATTTCAAAAAATGTCAATGTAAATGCACCTTTACCGTCATTTTGATTGATATTAAAAAAACTGTCAAATCAACTTTGACATACATTAATTTTAAATGCCAGCTGTATCAGTTTTTGATAAAAATATGCCAAACATTAAAAGGTTGGTTATGAGTACCTAAGGCATAGTTTACAAATTTTGACATCTGAATGATACATCTGCCCAGTTTTCCGTGTCCCCCACTATACACGGTTTGAGGGTCACTGGAATTATTTCCTTGTTCAGATAAAATTGTTTTGTTGCAACAAATAAAAAAATCGTATCTTTGACAATGAACAAGAAAAGTCACTTCATAGTTTTGACACTATCATCATTAGTTTTTATCAAAATTCGAAGATCTTCGGTTTAATCTCTTCCAGCGAAATGGTTTCGAATAGGTTTGATTCGTTTTTCTTAATTTTTTTCCAAATTTATGAAAATGGATGGAAAAAATATTAAAATAATAAATTGATTATTGTTATTATGATTTACGGTGAAATACAAGTTAATGATGCTAATAGCCATTGTTGTAGCCGAAGCAGCAGTTCTCAAACAAATAATATAAAATGAATTATTTCCTTTCACAACTTGAATTTATGTTTGCATCTACCGTGAATATCATCTCATTTAAATTTCAATCCCAAGTCCGTAAACACTCTGTATTTTTTATTTTCAACCTGTATATTCGTAAAAAAAATTATTTTTGTTAAAATAAAAATGTTTCCGGACGAGGCGAAGCCGAGTAGTTTTTCGGGTTTATTTATTTTCTTTTCTTTTTCAGCTGTCCGCTACGGTCGGGTGCCGAAGCGTTCCCGGGAGCGCAGCACCGAGGAGTCCTCCCGCGTGACCACCACCGACGCCGACCAGTCCGATTCGGAAACGAAGCAATTGGCTGTTTACGACGTCATCCTCACCGTATCTCAGGCCCACCATGCCAACTGCGGCTACACCGAGGAGCACACCCGCAACCTGGTGCGCAAACCGGTGGTGGTGCCGCCGTCCAGTCCCGCCGACAGCGAAGTGGCCTCCTCGACGGCCGAATCCCTCGAACAAGAACGCTGCTGGTTGTGGCAGCAATTCGCCGCCAACATCACCCCGAGCGTCCAAAGGGTAGTCGAATTCGCGAAACGGGTGCCAGGCTTCTGCGATTTGGGCCAGGACGACCAACTGATACTCATTAAAATAGGCTTCTTCGAGATCTGGCTGAGTCACGTGGCACGACTCACGACCAATACGGTGATGATGTTCGATGATGGGACGACGGTGACGCGCCAACAGCTGGAGATTATGTATGATGTGAGTTGGTGGGGCTGGGGGAGATGGTGGGTGGTGTTGAGATGAGGACGGTTTCAGGCTGATTTTATTTCATCGGTGATGCATTTCGCGAACACGTTCAATGCCTTGGCCTTGAATGACACTGAAGTGGGGCTGTTCTCGGCTGTTGTGCTCTTGACAGCCGACAGGAACGGGATCACGGATGTCAAGTCCATCGAACACCACCAGGATAAGCTCATCGAGGCGTTGAAGGTTCAGGTATGTTAGCAACTTAAGTAAAAATATTATTTAAAAATAAGGTTCTTTTTAAATCATTTTTTTTTATACAAGGTGTCCCAACTTTTAGGGCGGGCAAAATATTATACCTACCTTACTAAAACCTGGAGATTATTGGAAAATTTGGAAGCACTAAAACTAGAAAACGACAAAAAGTGAAGATTGAGTGAAAGTAAAAAACAAAAATTCAATCGTAATCATAATTTCTCAAGAAAGTCAAACAAAAACGATAGAAAAACGGAAACATACGTTACTGGTGATTTGAAAAAAGCAAAACGGTGACGTAAATTTACAAATATAGTCCTTATTTTTTTATCACTAAGACGATTTATTATTTTTATTGCCAAATGAAGAATTAAATTTAAACTCACCATTTCTGCGTTCATTTGTACAAATTGTCCAAATATTGTCAATTTGTTGGTAATAGTATTTTTTATTGCCAACTGAGAACACACTTTTCAATGCAAAAAATTTGCGATTTTGTTATACTAAACGAGTAAAAGATACGAAGTTTTCAAAGCCAATTGAGGAAACAAATTTAAATTTATCATTTTTAAAAGTCATGAAAGCTTAAATCTGCATTTTTTTTTGAATCCACTGAGAAAAAAATTGGCCAAATAGTCCCTTATCTAACATTCATTTTTCGTGGCTAATTGGAAAAATTAATCTAAATACATTATTTTTGCTTCTTTTTCAAAGCAAATTCGAAATGAATTAAAACAGTTTTTTTTTTTATAAATAATCGGTGAGGTTTTTGCAAAATCTTGAATTTGATTGGTTGGCCACATTTGTTAATTCATTGGTCCGGTTACAAGGGCCAATAATAATCGTTTCCCTTTATCATTATCGTGAGAACAAACCGGCTTCTATTTCGTATTTGCCAAAATCCGACAAAAAGTTGATTGTTATTGTTCAATTACGTCTTTTAAAATCAACCAATCAGAACACGTCTTAGATTTTTTGACAAGAAAAATAAAAATACTTAAAATTTTTGTTTTAAAAATCGGCTTCTTCGATTTTATTGTCAATATAAAAAATAATTATTTGAAGAATAAACGTCAATTAATTTTCTTTACTGTCAAATATCCAAACTTTCAAAATTTGACATTTTGTGTACTAAAACTCGTATTTTGCTCAATTTTTGATTCAAAAACACCAGTTCGAGTCGTTTGTACCGTTGGTTGCAATAAAAACGGAAAATAGAATTTTCTTTAGATTGAAACAGGTTTTGCCCATGTTAATTTGTCATCTGTCGCATTCAAAGAATTTTTTCTGCAATGCCTCACTTAAATGCCGAGAGCATCAAATGCAAATCAAGGTAATCAATTAGTTGAGTACTTACGTGAAAACCCAATGAATAATGAGTACTACAGATCAACTGTCAATTCTAACTCAACCTTTTAGAATTAAGCCATGTTCAAATTAAGGATAAATGTAAAAATATGACACTTTTATGCTTTGACATTTTCCGATTTTTTTGCAACGACGTGTAGCAGTTTTAGCTTTTATTTACCAAATTAAAAATATATATATTTGAAAAATACATAATTCCACAGATTGATTCTTTCCATATAATATAATGGTTCAAAAAAGCATTCAAATTTTCAAACAAAACACTATTTTTTTGTTTCTTTGGCAGCGTTGGCTCACTTAGAATGAATTTTTGCCAACATTAAAAATTTGGACAAAATCGGTTAATAAATAATGAAATTAGAGCAATTTTGTAGTTATAGTGTGCTAAACCAGCCCCAAAATTTACAAATGAGGGCTAAAACCGCCTGCCAAATCTTCGAAAAAAAATTCAAAAGTACATAATTCAACAGATTGGTTCTTTATGTGCATCAATGCAAAATTTGGAATAATTTGAACCAAATCAGGACCGTAATGAACAATTTTCTAATTCAAAATGGTCCAAAAAAATTCAAATTCTCAAACAAAAGACATTTTATTGTTTTTTGCCAACGGTGGCTCACTTAGAAAGAATTACAGAAACATTAAAAATTTCAAGAAAATCGGTCAACGATTAATGAAGCTAAATTTTTTTTTTATTTTTTTAGTTGGGACTAATGAATATTTCTAATTGATTAAAAAAATTCTGCTAGTGACAACGATAGAGGATTATACAGGATGCGCCGGAACTCGCGCCCCAGAGAAAAATTTCAAGTAAGATAAGATACCAGGAACATGGAAAAAATGTTTAAAAAATTCTGTCAAAAAATTTTGACATTTATTTTTTGACATTTGACATTTTTTATGTCAATTTAATGATACTGATGATCCTGTATATGTTTTTTCCAATTACTTAGTAAAGGTACAAAAGTTTTGTCAATAAAAGACCATTGAATAGAGTTACAATTTAGGATATAGCTTCCTTGTTTCCTCTTCTAATAGCCTGTAGCAAAAAAACTTGGAAAATTATTTTTCCAACGGACATAAATACAGTCAAAGTGCAAAATTTAAACTCTCATAACTTCGAAATTTTTATAGATAAATTTTTTTAACATTTTTTCCATGTTCCTGGTATCTTACCTTATATTTTCTCTGGGACGCGACTTCTGGCGCACCCTGTACGGACTTCAATTTGATACTTTAATCTAATTAAAATATTAACAGAAATAATTTAAAAAAGCATATTTGAAGGCCCACCTTTACAGCGTCGTAACTTTCTAAGGAAGCTTTTTTGAACCCATGTTGATACGAACTTTTCTTCATGTTTTGAGATATGGAATTACCCCTAGAAGTTTGTGGACGCAATTTCCGGACATCCCTGTATAATCCTCTATCGATAACACTATCAAAATTCTTTTTTAATCAATTAAAAATATTTGTTTTTTGCGAAGGTCCTAAAACTTGAGATACCCTGTATTAAATTATTTTTTATACATCTTTATTTTTTACCTTTTAGTCTTTATTTTAATTTCAAAAACAAAGATTTGTATTTATTTATTGTCTAGAATTAAATCTGTCTCAAAGAGTAACGTTAAAATTTCAACCCGTAATATCTTCGTTCTTGTGGGAGATAGCCCCAACCCCCATTGGTTTTGCCTTTAAAAACCCCAACAACTCGTAGTTGAAGTTGAATCATTGACAACAGGAATAAAAAAATTGAAAAAAAAACACTTTTTCATGAAGATGTTTTTTCAGGTGGGTCGCAACCACGCCAGCGAGCCGCAACTGTTCTCAAGTCTGTTGATAAAACTGCCCGAATTGCGCAACTTGGGGGCTAAACATTCGGCCCATTTGGACTGGTTTCGCATGAATTGGACGAAGTTGACCCTCCCGCCCCTTTTCGCCGAGATATTCGACATTCCAAAATCGGAAGACGATCTGCAGTGACTATGTTTAGAGACAAAGCGATTTTTTGGCTTATTGCAGTTTTGTTTCCTCAGAAATTGTGATCGCCATTAATCTTGCAATTAATGTAAATGTGGCCGAGTCCGCATGCCTCTTCTTGCTCAAAACGATGAAAGCGTCAAGGCTGATGAATCTCACAATGTGTGGAAAACGAGATCAATCCGTGATTGACAGGGTCTTCAGCTTTTTACTTAGTTAATGTTGTTTCGTTTCCGAATACGTAGTACACAAGTTTGACGTGTCGTATATACATATCATTGTCAAGGTTTTTCTGTGTTTAGCATATTTGTACATATTGTTGCAAACTTTTGGTTAATTTTGGTGTGGAGGCGGTCTCATGCCGTCGGGTTTAAAATAAACTTAATGTTAGTCATGTATCTTTAATAAACTAATGTCGATAATAGTAGCCATCTACTATGCTTATCAAGTGAAGTAACAATCATATCGCGGTATATCACTAACCCTAGTTGTACCTAATTAAATTAGGGTGTTGTTATTTATATATCTATTAGAGTACAAAACGATGACGATGTTTTGCGTTTTTTAGATGTTTACTAAATTTACTGAAATGTCTTACCTCAAATGCGGTTCAATTTGTTTTTTTTTTAAACATCCGACTGAAGTATTGTCGTACTTAAAACACATTTGCGGTTAGTGACTCATTTATTAATTTTTAAATGTATATAATATGTGAGGCTATAATTTACTTCTTAAATGACATGACAAAAGACAATTAAATGTACCTAATTTTAATACTTAATCTGTACATAGTACATTTTATATTGTTAGAGAGTATTCTATTATTTATCGGTGTTTTATCAATTTTCCACTGCCTTATCCATTTTATCATGCCATCTCAATTAATTTATTTGCAAATTATATTTAAGGATTTTTCAATGTGCATAATTCATACACACCACACGCATTTATTGATGTGTTTTAGTATTTATGATTAAATATGTGCTCATATTTGAAAACCTTTACCTATGAATGTTGAAATCGTTGTTATTACTCTTGTTTATTCTATTAAAGTTTATATGTAATAAGGTATTGTTTATGCACTAAATCTTTATTTTAATCTAAATGGTAGAAGTTTCATGTTATTATTATTATGCTATTTTGATATGTCAATATTTAGCATTTTGTTATGAGAGATTGTTTAATTTGATTAAATTGTATATTATTACGGATTAAACCCTTTCCTTATTTTTAGTCGCTTTTTCCTCTCGCCCCCCCCCAAAAAAAAAAAACTCTTGACCAACAGTTACAATTTTTTATTAAAATATATCCTACAAGTATTAACATGTCATAGTTATTAATAAATACATTAAAAAATTATGTATAGCACATCTAAAAAAACATTAAAGAACATACACATTAAATACATAGAAAGAACACAATTAATCAAGGCAATATCCAAGGCACATTATAGCCATTTTAGTAGTTTTAGAATCCACCCTTTTCAACGTTGCATCTTATCCAAAATCGGCACAATCATATCAAATTTGGGCCTTTTTCCAGGATCCTCATTCATGCAGATCTTAATCAATTTGGACAAATGCGACGAAATTCCCGGCTTTATCGTAATCCTTAGTCCTTCCAAAGCAATCTTCATTCCCGCTTCCATAGGATTCAAATCCGCAAATGGTACTTCCCTTGTAGCCAACTCCCATAACAAGATCGCAAAACTCCACATATCCGACGCTTCCCAATTCCGATCAGTGATCTTCTTCTGCAAAGCCTCCGGGGACATCCACGCCGGATGGTAGATCCTCCCCTTCTCCTGAAACGAGAATTTCGCATCGGCCATGTTGATTCGAGCTGTCAAATCATCTTCAATAATCACGTGACGGCTATTCAAGCGATATTCGGGGATTATCCGTTCAAGACTGTGCAAATAGGCCATTCCTCTCGCTATATCAACAGCGAATCGCAAGGCTTGTGCGTTATCAACGACAATCCCACTGCTTTCATGCAAAACATTATAGAGCGACCCTAGTGGCATATACTGACTGATTACGATCAAATATGGCGGACTGTTACAACAGCCAATCACCGGAAGGATATTCGGATGCGAAAAAATCCTCAACTTGGGAAATTCCTCATTAAAATCGCGGGAGATTCGCGAAGTCACCTCACGTATGTTGAGCACTTTGGCAACAACATCGTTTTTCTGCCACGTCCCTCTGTATGTTACGCCACTGGGGGTTGAAGCAATTTCCTCGCGACGGTGCAACTCTTTAATGTTGATGCCTTTATGGCGGGATAGAGTGGCGTCACGTGACCGTGTTTTGAGGCCTAGCCAACTTTGGTCCTTGAAGATGATTTTTTTGAGGTCTTGGCCGGCCTCCACGGCCATGTCGTGGAGGACTTTCGCCAAGTTGCCTCTCGCTTTGTCCAATGGAGTGTCGCCGTATTTGTTCGCAATGGAAACTTTGGCGTCGTGGTGGACCAAGTCTTCGGCGATTTCGCGATAGCCCCAAAAACACGCGTAGTGCAATGGGGTGTTGCCGTGCTCGTTTGTGAAATTCACGTCGGCTCTTTGGCGCAACAACTGGAATAATTTGACTGTGTAAAACACAAAAAAGAAAAAAAACACACACCATTAGGACAATCTCTCGATGTCCGTGGGCAGCTGCCAGATGCAGGGGRGTGTCGTCCCCCCTGTTGGTGGCGTTGACCCGCGCCCCCCGAAGCAGGAGCATCTCCACGATTTTCGTGTGCCCCCTTTTAGCCGCCCAGTGGAGAGGACTGAACCCATGGTCATCCCTAACACAGAAAACCCACACTCAACCTCGCCATTCACCAAATTATTACACAATAATCGCAGCACTGACCAAATTAGGAAATGCCATTAAAGTAACCTCAAAATAACAAACTCACCCCTGATTCATGTCGTGTTCGGTGTCGTCGAGCCATACCCTCACCTGGAGGGCATTTCCGTCCCTACACCACTGGAAAATATCCTCCATTTCGTGTCTTTTCGCAAAACTGGGACAAAAATAACAACAGGGCGTTCACTTTTTTGATATAAAAAACGCGCGAGTTTATATTTATTTACTTGAGGTGAGTGAAGTCACTTATCCGGAAGTAATTAACCGCATTACCTTGATAAGATAAGGATTTTTTGTGTAATTAAAGGAGCACAATTATGTCACTAATATTTTTGTCGCACGGCCATTTTTTTTCGAGCGACTGGAGCGCCCTCTACGCACTTAAGTAATGCCTTAGGCGGGAAATTCAAATACAAATTAAGCGACTAGACGCGGGAAATTCAAACACCAATTAAAGCACAGAGTTTAATAAACTTTGTTATACACATTTTTGGAAGTAAATATATGTACAAGTCCTGTTAGCGAGACCAATTATAAAATACAATCGTAATAAATAACAAATTAGAGGATAAATAATAATCTAGCTAATTTGCACCAAGTTGAATGAATTTGAAAAAAAGGTGCGTCTGTAGAGAGCTACAAGCTTAACATTAATTGTTTTCTATAAAATTTCCATGTCTACCAACTGCTTCACATACACATCCAGACTGTTTGACAGCCATAACTGATCGATATGTTTAGCAAAACTACACATACACTTCCACAAAATCTAATCGGTTAACACTAAAATTTTCTGAAAAATAATTGTTCATATTACGTGCTTTTTGGGAAAAAAACAAATCGTTACATACTAATAAAATGTGACTAATCGATACAAACCCGCACACTAATACTACAGTCGTTTGTCTTGAAATAAAATTGCAAAATATATGATCTCACTGACAGAATCATGAAGGGTGTAAAAAGTGTAATTTCATGTCCTTCACGAGTTATACAAAATAGTTCTTGACGTCGATCAAGAATTACATTGTCTATAAATAAAAAAACAAGTAAATAATAAAAGTATCACTTTGTAACAATAAACAAAAAATAACATATACACAAAAATCTTCTGTTGTATTTAAAATGATACACACAAAATCATTAGGTACAAAAATATCCCACAAACCACCCTCTGCATCATCCAAAACAACATCACATAAATAATTGGCAGTAGTTTCGCAACAATTTTGTACTAACAATTCGTCATTTTCGTAATATTTACAATAAACACAAGTCCTCACATTTACCGATAAGAACACATATCAGTGTAAATACAACAAAAGATACATAGCTTCTCACAGCTCAAAGCAAACAGTGTCAAAACTGCTTCAGACCTATAATACACAAAAATTACTCATTTTTAGAAAATAACTACTGGAAAGGTACAGTTCAAAAATCATATCGAAGCACTCAAAGTGTGACTTTTCACGATATTTCCTAAAAATAAGTGCTCGTTTATAGCGCGATTAACTGCCGGTTTGTTACACCAAGTGCCATCTATTTCTTAGTTGGGGTCCCCCTTTGCGTCAAACCTTCAAACCTCTTGAACGTGTAGTTGATGAACACCCAGTCTTTGTAGATCACCTCACCGTCCTGAGGCATGGGCGCAGAAGCTGAAAACAAATCGGCTCTTACTAAAATTTTCACTTAAACAAATTTAACATTTAGTGAAGGTTTATTCTGGAACAAGTCTTAAAAAAAAATATCAAAAATGAGACGTTTAATTTATCTCAAGCTATTTTCTAATGCTAATTGCATAAAAACTGTGATTTTTGATAATTAAAGCGCAAGATCAAAGTTTTGAAAATATTCTCAATTTTTTTGAATTCCCTCTGAGTTTAGCCTGTGGCTATTTTAGTAATGTTTCCATTCATGTTTTACAATTTTTTTGATACTTTTTGTATTATTGTCCATTGTTCTGGTCTCCTTTGGGCAAATATGAGCACAATTTAGTTTTTCTAATCATTTTAAAGAATGTGTACTTTTCTCATACGTTTTCAGTTGAGAAAGTGGTTCATGAAGAAAGAGTTCAGTTTTCTCCGTACTTGTAAAAAAATTGAAAAAAAAAAAAGTTTAATGTGTATGTTGACAAAAAAAGAAAATACAGGGTGATCCAGGGATGCGTGCAAGTTCTATAACTTTTTTTCTATCCAAGTTATCGTCTTGATTTTTTTTTTAAATCGTAGGTCCGATAATGAAACACATTTTAAAAATATTTTTTTTAATACAGGTGTCCCAAAATAAGATACACAATTGAGTCCTCATTTTTCAAATAAAAACCCCCAATTTTTGTTACATTTTTTAATTCGCCACTAGATTGTCGATATAACTCATCCTGTTTCTTAAACTTATCTGTAATAGTTTTTGACTTATGTCAATTTATGTGTCAAAATAGCGTCGTGCATAGACCCACAGAAAAATTCATAACTTCAGAACCATTCAAGATAAGTTAACCAACTTTTCTCCAGTCGATTCCTTAAACTTTAGTGCATATTTTGAGATAAAGGGGAATTTAGGGTCAATGTCCCATCGCTTACTATAATTTTTTGAAATGACAAATTACAAATGGCAATAACTCGACTTTTTCAAATACAACACCCTATATTTTATCACATGCATGGCATTATTTATAAGCTTTTTGCCAATATAGAGTTTGTGTGATCTACTTTGTAAAATTGTGAGATTTTTGCAAAATAACAAATGTTGTTTTTTTCCGAAAAAAAGAAATCTAGTAGGACGCAAAATTTCATTTTGTTGAAACATATTCTTTTCAGAATTGTACTTACTAGATGCTTTTTTTTCAAAAAAAAAAAAAAACATCAACATTTCTCATTTTGCAGAAATCTCACAAATTTTTTCAAAAGACAAAAACTATTGCAAATAATTCTAAAAAAACTGGGTGCGAAATATCGAGAATTTAGTGGCAAATTCAAAAATGTAAAAAAATTAGGGGTTTCCATTTAAAAAAATAGAACATAATTGTGTATCTTATTTTGAGACATCCTGTATTAAATAAAAATATTTTTTAAATGTGCTTCATTATGGAACCTATCGTTAAAAAAAATTAAGTCGATAGCTTGGATAAAACTTGCACGCACCCCTGAGTCACCCTGGATACAAATAAAATATCAGTCATTATTTAAGAGACTAGAAAAAGTATTAAACTCCTGAGAAATGGCCATTACGATACGAGCCGAAGGCGAGTAGCTATTTTTCTCACTCTTTAAATAATATACTATTTTGGCACCACTTACGAATTTCAAGCTTGACGTCTGGGAAATCGTCGAAATTCGACGTATCATCTATGGACTTAACTTCTACAGGTATCGCGGCCGGCCTTTCCCTTATGTGCTCCCAATCAACTCCCCGAAAGAAGGGAATAATTTTCAAATCTTCTATACCCTTCTGTGAGCCCAACCTTCGTTCAGCTTCACAGCAAAACCTTAAAACAAATAGATTAAACTTGATTAAAAAAAAAAAAAAACACTCAACTCACTTAATAATAGTATCTTTGGCCTCTTCAGAGATCGGAACTTCGGCGGGAAAAACAAGAGTCTCTCTCCAGTTCATCACTTTGCGATAAGTGTCTTGAGGATTTTCGGAACAGAATGGTGGATAACCAATCAACATTTCGTACATGATGACGCCTAATGACCACCAGTCACATGCCGGTCCGTAGCCGGTTTGGAGGAACACTTCGGGGGCTATATAGTCAGGAGTACCAACAGTGCTGTATGCCAACGCTCTTCGGTTTTTCTTCCAACTTTCAGCGCGACGCTTACTATCCATCGGACTAGACGTAATTACTGAAAAAACACTCTAAACTAGAAACTTTTTCTTAAATTGCAATACGATGTTTTAAAAAAGTTACGATTAACATTTTCTTAAATTCAAGCATTTCTTAAAAAAAATTCAAATGTTTTTTGCAAGTCTATAATTTTTTTATTTTCTTGGTCTCCCCCACTGTCTTTTGCAACACGATGTTTTAAAAAAGTCTCGATTGACATTTTTTACATTTAAGCATTTCTTTAAGGAATTTTTAAATGTTTTTTTGCAAATCTAGATATTGTTTAAACCGTATTTCTAGACACTTCCTTAGTCTTCCCCACTATCTTTTGCAACACGATGTTTTAAATGACATTTTTTAAATTTAAACATTTCTTTAAGAAATTTTTAAATGTTTTTTTGCAAGTCTAGAAATTTTATAATCCAGTACATCTAGTCCGGTCAAAATAGACATTTCAAATAACTAAAATTGCGACAGAGCTAAATTTTGGTGGAGATCTTGGGTACATCATTAGGAATAAAGTGTAAAAGTCTCCATCGATCCCATGTGTGCTAAAAAAGTTATTCGGGGTCAAAGGTCAAAAAATGATGTTTTTTTAGATTTTTTTCGAAAACGGTAAGTTTTATTAAAAAAGTAGCCCAGACAAAAATTATAGATCTTAAAATTATCTACAAAAATGGCCCTTATACTTTTTCTCTACGAATCACCATTCCTGAGATATCGCGATTCTAAAAGTTGAAGGAGTCACGTTCTACATGATATGCACATCCAGAGTGCACCAGAACTCCGCTCCAAAGACAAATGCCATGTAGGGTAAAGTACCACAAACGTGGAAAAAATTAAAAAAAAAATCTATCTAAGAAAATTTCAAAGTAATGAGAGTTTAAATTTTGCACTTTAACTCTATTTATTTCTATAGGAGAAATAATTTTCCAAGTTTTTTTGCTACAGGCTATTAGAAGCGGAAACAAGGAAGCTGTTTAATGTTATTTGTGGCTTTTATTGCCAAAAGTTTTGTCAAATCATCAGTATCATTAAATAGACATAAAAAATGTTAAATGTCAAAAAAATAAATGTCAAAATTTTTTGACAGATAGAATTAGTTTTTAGTTAATTTTATAGATAGAATTTTTTAAACATTTTTTTTCCATGTTCCTGGTATCTTATCTTACTTGAAATTTTTCTTCAACTTCATTAAACTTATAAATATCTCGATTCCATTAGAATTAAAAAGAATTTATTTGGTAATACATACAGGAAGTTCAAAAAATCGCGCACTTCCTTGAAAGGGCGTAATTGGGTAGTCCCCAGAGCACTGAAAAAATATTTCAAAAATTCTATCTGTCGAAAAATTTTGACATTTATTGTTTGACATTTGACATTTTTTTATGTCTATTTAATAATACTGATGACCTTGTATATGTTTTTTTATAATTATTTAGTAAAGGTACAAAAATTTTGTCATAAAAGCCACAAATACATAACATTGAACAGAGTTTACAATTTAGGATATAGCTTCCTTGTTTCCACTTTTAATAGCCTATAGCAAAAAAACTTGGAAAATTACTTTTCCAACAGAAATAAATAGAGTGAAAGTGCAAAATTTAAACTCTCATAACTTAGAATTCTTTATAGATAGAATTTTTTTAACTTTTCTGGTGCATCCTTATACTTGAAAATTTCATAACATTGAAATTTTTATAGATAGATTTTTTTTAAATTTTTTCTATGTTTCTGGTTGGGGTGCGAGTTTTGGCGCACTCTGTATGTGCATGTAGAACGTTACTCCTTCAAGTTTTAGAATCGCGTTATCTTAGGAATGGTGATTCTTAGAAAAAAAAGTATAAGGACCATTTTCGTAGATAATTTTAAGATTTATAATTTTTGTCTGGACTACTTTATTGATAAAACTTACCGTTTTCGAAAAAAATCAAAAGAAATTCTAATTTTGACCTTTGACACAGAATAACTTTTTTAGCACACATGGGATCGATGAGGACTTTTGACACTTTATTTCTAATGGTGTACCTCAGGTCCTCACCAAAATTTAGCTCTGTCAAAATTTTCGTTATTTGGCCACTTATGACTAATTTGACTGGACTAATCTGACACTTTCTTAGTTTCCTCAACTGTCTTTTGTAGCACAATGTTTTCAAAAGTATCGATTGACATTGACTACTTGAATACTTACTAAAATCCGACGGCTTGGCTTGACTCAAATCCCTATAAAAATCCGTCCTGTGCGACTTCTTCAGTCCCGTACACAGCCCGAAATCGGACAATTTCAAATGCCCTTTCGCATCCAATAGCAAATTATCCGGTTTGATATCCCTATGGATAAATCCGAGCTTATGTATCGAATCTATAGCTAGTGCCGTTTCGGCGATATAAAACTGCGTAAATTCCTCCGATAACGTGTCTTTCTTCATTAACAGCGTCATCATATCCCCACCCGGTAAAAACTCCATTATCAGATACAAATTGATGGGATCTTGAAAACTATAATACATTTTAACCACCCATTGGTGGTCGGCTTCGACGAGGATATCGCGTTCGGCTCGCACATGTGCCACTTGCTCCTTTTCAAGCATGTCGGCTTTTCGAAGGATTTTCATGGCGTACACATGACCAGTGTCCTTTTTCTGGACTAGGCGGACCTCGCCGAAAGCCCCCCGACCTATTACTTTCAAAGGTTCGAAGTCTTCGACACCGAGACGCGATCGCTTCAGTCGAAGGAATTCGGTCTCTTTCTGGGCGTGCTGGAGGCGCTTCTCATGCTTCTGCTCTTCGGAGAGGCTGTCGTCTTTCAAAGATTCTTCCAGTTTCGCTAACCTGAAAAAATTCAAGAAAAGTGCTGCTATTATTAATTTCTTTCAAAATAAGTAAAAAACATAATTTCAACTGTTAATTGCGATTTTTGTAAAAAAAAGAGAAGAAATGAAGAGAATGTGAGTGAGGTTGTTAAAAGAAAACACCAAAATTGAATAAGAAAAAGAATGAAAACAAAAAACAATAAAAGTATTTGTAAATCTTAGAGATTTTGCTTTTAGAAAACAACATAAAAGTTTTTAGTTCTTTGACCAAAAAAAAGAACAACATCGGAATGAAAGAATGAAAGCTCAAAATTCAAATGTCAAAGTTTCTGAATCAACGATAAAAGCTACTAATGAAATTGTTTAAAAAAAAAAGATAAAAATGATTACCGCAAATTTCTTTGAACATAAGAAAAAAAACGATCTAAATTCTTTAAAAAATTAAAAACTATTGTAATTTTTTTAAAATATGTACAGTCTTACAGTCTGGCGATGCTAACATAAAAAAAATTAAAAAAATTGTTCGTAAACCGCGTATACACTTCACCGCAAGAAGAAATAAATAAAGATGACTAAAAAAAGAGAAAAAAAGTTGTTAAAAAAAAGAACACCAAAATTAAATAAGATAAAAAATAAACTTTAAAACAAGAATAAAATTAAAGTATTTGTGAATCTCTAAAAACAACAAAAGTTTTTAGTACTTTGAACAAAAAAAAAACAAAAAAAAATGCTTCTTCAAAAACATCAGGAAGAAAGTTCAAAATTCCTAAACATTAAGGTTTCTGAATCGACAATAAAGGCTAATGATCAATTTGATTTAAGAAAAAAAAAAAAAAACGAAGAAAGTTGAAAAAATCTAGGTGGAAAAAAACGTAAAAGAAAAGATTTGACTAAAAAATTAGAAATAAAGGTTCTTAAAAGAGAAAATCAAAACTAAGAAAAAAATTCTAAACCATGGGAACTGGATTCCATGGAAGAAGAGCTACAAGAAAAGAAAAAGAACAAAGCTATTGAAATTGTTAACAAACAAAAAATTAAAGGGAAAAACGTTGAAAAAATATAAGTGAAAAAAAATATAAGAAAGAAAACACCAAAAATTGAATAAGAAAAAGAATGAACTCTAAAACCAAAAAAAAGCATTTGTAAATTTCTAAAAACAACAAAAAATTTTAGTACTTTGACTAAGAAAAGAAAAAAAAAAGAAAAATGCTTCTTCAAAACATCAGGAAGAAAGATCAAAATTCATAAATATGTATTAAGGTTTCTGAATCCACAATAAAGGCTAATGATCAAAATTGCTTGAAGAAAAAAGATAAAAACAAAGAAAGTTAAAAAATCGAGGTAGAAAAAGACGTAAAATAAAGATTCGACTAAAAAATTACAAAGGTTAAAAGAAAAAGAACAAAGCTGTTGAAATTGTTCTTAAAAAAAAAATTAAGTGTAAAAAGTTGAAACAATGTAGGTGAAAATAAACTACAAAAAGTGAAAAAAAGACCAAAAATGAAATAAGAAAAAAACTCTACAACAAAAAAAGTATTTGTAAATCTCTAAAAACCCAAAATTTTTAGATCTTGATTTGTCTAAGAAAAAAAACACAAATATAAACATGCATCTTAAAAACACCAGAAAGAATTGACAATAAAAGCTACTGATGAAACTGCTTTAAAAAACAGTTAAAAATAACAAAGTAGAAAATAATGAAAATAGAAAAGACGTAAAAAAAGATTTGACTAAAAAATTAAAAAGATCATTAAAAAAGAAAATCAAATCTGAAAAACAAAGCTGATCAAAATGCTTAAGAAAATAAAAAAGAAAAAGTTAAAGACGTAGAAAAAAAAGAGAAAGAAAAGATTAGACTAAAAATTAGAAAGAAAGCTTATTAAAAGAAAAAAAAACAAAACTAAAAAAGGAAAAATTCTAAAGCATGAAGACTGAATTCGGCTGGAAGAAGAGCTACAAGAAAAGAAAATAAAGAACAAAAGCTGTTGAAATTGTTGTCAAAAAAAAAATTAAAGTGGAAAAAGTAAAAAAAATGTACGTAAAAAAATAAAAGAAGGAAAACACCAAAACTTGAATAAGAATGAACTCTAAAATAAAAAAAGCATTTGTAGATCTTTAAAAACAACAAAAATTCTTAGTACTTTGACAAAGAAAAAAAAACAAAAATAGAAATGCTTCTTAAAAACATCATTGACAATAAAAACTACTGATGAAATTGCTTTAAAAAAAAGATAAGAATGGAAAAATTGAAAAAATAAAGAAAGAAAAAAAAAGAAAGATTAGGAAAAAAACAAAATTGAATGAGTTCATGTAGGTAATCAATGTCAAATAGCAGAATAGTAGTTTATATAACATAATTAATATTATTTATTATTACATAACCTTATGTAAAAAAATTACTTTAGTACTGAAGTATACATTATACGTTTTGATTCCTTGAAATATGTAAAAATATGGCTTATTTTGAGTTACCTAACAACTATTTCATTCACTTTGACCCCTTACCTTTGTTTTCGCTCCACATGTTGAGCTATGAGATTTGTGTAGTAATTTTCTAAGGTGACTTTAGCTTTGGTGGCTTTGTCCAGGGTGTGGACACTGAAACGGATTGTATTCTCCGTGGCAGTCATGTCCAGAACCCCTGTAACAACAAGAAAAAAACCTTCAATTATTATACACCAAACCAAGAAAATTTCCGTGTTCTCTCGCTTAGAAACACGTCGTGACAATGAGAGTAACGTAAGTCGTGCCCGTGAACAAACCGGTGGATCGTCGTCGATGTCTTCGACAAACAACCAGGTACGATTATTTCATTAAACAAACGAATTCATAGACACTGTTTACACAGAGTCCACTTCACTGTTTCCATGTTTGAAGGAGACTGTTTGCTCGTTTTACGCTCACAAACGAAGAACCAGCCAACCCTCAAAATTAGAAATTTTCTCTACTAAAACTTTCAAAAAATATAAAATACCGACAAAAGCAACTGTGCGAGTGTATGGATGATGACCGATTGTCCGTTCAATGCCCGTGAAAAGCGTTATCGCAACAGAGAATGAGCGACGAACACCACAATCTACGAATTGTTCAATTGCGAAGAAACTCGTCGATGATTTTGCGTTTTTCACCACGTGGACCCGACGACAATGGGAACAGGTAAAGACAGGGAGGTGACTTCTCGGAATTGGGGAATTTCGCATGCTTCCACGTCGATTAGAGACTGAAATATCTATTCTGGCGGCACCGAATTGTGACTACAAAGCTAGTTAATTTTAGTTCAAACAGTCAAGGAAAATGGCAAAAAATAAAACGAAAAGTTTCAGGATGAGACGCAAGCATGTGGAAAATCAACGAACAGAATTTCCTACGATTAGACACAAAATAAATCAAATAGTGAGACAATTATTACGTGTAATTTATTAATGCGTGAAATTTTCGCAAGCAAAAAAGCATATTCAAGGCTGAAGCAGTATAAGGATGTAATAAACACAAAATGACAAAAGCAAAAATATTAAAAGAAACGATACCCTTGAAAAAATCCTCTGATATTTTAGATATCTTATAAATATACAGAAATAGTATATTACAAGCGAGAGGGCAATTAAATATGTCATTGCTCCGAGGACTCAAACACACACGTCTTTTGATGAGATTCGGCTGTATACAGATACAGATCTGTAAGATTTACAGATAGCTCTACAGTTACAAGTCTGTAGATAGATATACAGATACAGCACTGTAGATAGATCTACAGTTCCCGGTATGAAGATAAATCTACAGCTAAAGGTCTGTAGATAGATTTACAGACAGATCTCGGTTACAGGTCCGTAGATACATCTGTAGATCGATCTACAGATACTGGTTTGAAAACATATTTACAGATACAGATCTGTCGATAAGTCTACAGTTACAAGTCTGTAGATAGATCTACATATACAGTAATTTAGATAAATCTACAGTTACGGGTCTGTAGGTAGATTTACAGATAGATCTCCGGTTACAGGTCCGTAGATACATCTATAGATTGGTCTACAGATACAGGTCTGTCGATAGATCTATAGTTACAAGTCTGTAGATAGATCTGCATATACAGAAATTTAGTTAGATCTACAGTTACAAGTGTGTTGTAGATTTATAGATAGATCTCCGGTTCAGGTCCGTAGATACATCTACAGATACAGGTCTGTAGACAGATTTACAGATACAGATTTAGATCTACAGCTACAGACCCGTAACTAGATCCACAGAACTTTGTTGAATATTTTTTCACGGAAATTAAATATTATTTATTCCTGCTTTTCTAAATCTTTAATTAATTGAAACTGGAACACGATAATAAATACGTGTAAAAATAAATCGGAGTCACGACATTTATTCGAAATGTCTTATATTAATTCATATTAAAACTGTTATGCTGTCTTTTTATTGCGGCATAAACAAGAGTAATCGTGTAATAAATATTTTATTTTTGGCATAAAAAAGATAACGTCTACTCCAATTGAATTTTAGGTTGTCGACAACAAATGAACATTTATTTATTATGTTTAATTTACTAAACAAACCGCAACGTAACATGAAAATCGCTCTTGACTTTCCTTTTAATCAATCGATTTTTCGTCATCTAAGTACAACTTTCACCTTTTTTATCTCTTTCCCTTCCATGGAGAAATTCACCAGTGTTGTTGCAAAACATGTAGGGACCGTCGGGGTAAATAGAAACTCGGGGTAAGTGACCGAATGTATATTGTATACATTCAAGGTTAACTCGGAAGAACTTACCGAACAGCGAATTTCGTTAATTAACACGCAATTTCGCGCTTTTGACTTTACACAATATTAATTAATCGTGGATGCAACTGTCATATTTTTCTCCTATTGCGGTGTAATAAATAGATCGTGAAACAGTTTCGATCATTGTGTTTGTATTTTTTTTAAACAAATGACACCACAATACACACCTATTACGTTATGAATCACAACGATGACTGACTCGACTTTTAAATGAAAGTTCGTAATCTTGAACTTTCGATGACATAAACAGAAAACAGGCGATTTCCGTCAATATAATACGCGGAGTGTAAATACACCCTTATCTTATCAGTTTGCGGACTGCGTATGTTGTAAACTCACTGCTTCAATAAATGAAGATAACTAGTAAAATTTTATAGAACATTATTTCAAAATTCGGGTGCTGGTTTATTTGTTTTCCAGCTTTCAGATACACAAATAAAACAAAAAAAGTACAGATTTAAGAGCATTACAAAAATATTAAACCCCGATTTCAATATTACTATAGCTCGAGAATGAAATATATTTATATTTGTTTTTATAAAATAAAATTCTATTTTATTAAAAAAAAAACACAATTATCATTATTACAATAATTATCAGAATTGGTTAAAATATAAATAAAAATAAATACTACACCTTCAAGTAGCTTATCACTTTAAAATTAAGTTGGCAACATTAGATAATGTAAAAACAGGAGATATGTAAGACTGTTAACTCTGAAATTGGTTGTACAAATTTTTAGTATAAATAATTTTTTGAACGTGATAATTCTTTTTAAAAATTACGTTGAATTATTTTTGAATTACAAAAATTAAGTTAGAATTACCGGAAATTATTTGAGAATTACTGAAATTTTTGTGGAATTACTAGAATTCGTTTTGGAATTCCGGAATCCTTTTTGGAATTATTTTGAATTTCTTAGAACTATCGGAATTAGTTTGGCATTACAGGAATTATTTTAGAATTACGAAAATTAAGTTGTAATTACTGTAATTATAAGAATTAATCTAAAAACAATGAAATTACGATGGATTTTAAGATTACTGGAATTTTGGTGAATTTTTCTCGAAATTGCAAGTGTTTCGGTGGATTTTTTTTTTGGAATTGGAATTAATTGTACTCACTTTGTTCAAGTTAACGCCCCTTAAACTTAATTTTCATATCTTATTTTCACTCTACATTACTCATTGTAGCCAATTAAATTGCAGTGTCACAGGTATTGTTAATTAAATTCAAAATTCGAAATAAGTCTCGAACAATAAAATAAAATTATAGCCTTGAAGATGAGTTTGATTACAAGAAACAGGTCAACGACTAAATTAATTAAAAGCACGATTTAAAAAAAAGTTTATATTTATTTGCACACAATCAACTAGCCAATCATTTATTAAAAAAGTGGCATTGTTGTACAGGGGGTGTACTAAAATGCTGGAACATGATAAACAATGAAGAGTACAAAAATGACCAAACTCTATTTTAGTCCCTTCATCAATTAAATGAAAAATAAACTACCTTTAGGTTTATAAATACAGTATTTTAACGAGCCATTTACTAAAATCGTCGATTTTTCTTGGCTTCAGCGCAATATTTATGGAAAAAACCTCCATCATTGTGGAATTTTTCATCAACCGTCGACAACATTTTTAATTCCTTGGACAATTTCGACATCCACGGGAGCGTTTAATTAAGAAAAAGATGTTGCGGAAGCATCTTCACTGTCATGGTCGATGTGCGACGCTTCCGTCTACGATGAGATAATATACAGGGTGTTCGTTAACCTTCGTTCCGGACGTTCATCAACCCCCATTCAGACTTTAAAATCTGCCACGATCAATATTGAAAAGCGACGTCTGGACATGGGGGACAAGAAACGGATCGATTGACTTAACCATATTTTATTTTTATCTGATTTTTCACATATTTATTGCATAAAGGTATAGCCAGCGATAGGAAAAAAAGGTCACGGCTCTTACAAAAGCTAGATGTTATCGTAGCAGAACTAATTTCTATGTCGGTGAGCGTGCTGTTAATTATCGCACCCGATGTGATTTGGGGAGGTCATTCGGTAATAATGGCGGAAGACCGGTCACCGTGACCGTATTGTCGAAGTAATCATGTTGAAACGTTTAATTGACAATGTTGGGAATATTGAGGAACGAGAGAGTTGAATAATACAAAAGACAATGCGGAAAAATGACCAAAATAATGGATACTTAGTTCGGTGTATCATTATTGTATTTACTCCTGCCTGCGGCTTAGCTCGCGTGTTTCATGAAAATTGCGCCCATTACAGACTGCCTGAGAGAATATCAGAAAAAATAAGTATGTTGCAAAAATACAAACAATGGTACTTGAGAGAAAACCTGGCAAAAAAATCTTTTTTTTTTTTTTAAATTCAATGAAACAGATCAAATTTCTATTATTAGGAACACAAATCGCAGATAAAACCCAACCAATCAAGTATTTTTCGTGATTCACCTTAATTGGAACTCCACTCTTGTTGTTTTTAGTGAAAATGTGGATGAAAGCTTCTCTTTCGTGTTTTTACGAGCTTAATTGGGTCATAAAATGAAAAAGCATGCCGGTTTTTCCTCTGCAGTCACTCAATCCATTAGTGTAACTACGTAATGAAACACATTAAAGATTTCAATTCTCGTTTTTTTTGGGTCAAAATCAAATTTTGTTTATTTAAATATTTATTATCGAAAAAATTCACTTCCCCTTGCAGAAATATAAGTCAGCCGTTATCTTTTCGGCCGAGTGGCCGCAATGCGGGATTTAACCATTTGTTTAAATTTCTCGACTTGCCAAGCAATACATCATTCCTGTAGTTGAGGTAAAGTTCGTGTTCCGGGCACCCGGAGAAAGTTCAAGGTTCCGGCCGCTCCAACCGGATTGAAATTAAAACCTAACTGCACTTTAGAGGGTGAGGCCCAGTGCTATTCATTCGACGGAAACGGAAGCATACATTGTATGAAGCTTGAAATGTTTATTAATCCGGCAGTAAAACTATTTTTGATCGATCGAAGCACATGTCGCCACAAGTTAACGCAAAAACCTTTTCCTCGTAAAATAAACAGTTCGAACAGGTCATTTCAACAAAATCAAAGCGTTTGAGACCACTCTCACCACTATGCCGTCTGAAATCGTTATTATAGGCCCTCAAGCGGCGCCTTGAGTAAGCCACCAAATGCTCCCCGGACTTGCAAAACTTGCATCTCGTTGCAACAGTCGAGATTATTTAATTTCATCACGATCGAATCGCAATAACGGCACGAAAATTGCACGAAATTATAGAGTATCGGTTTTTCGTTGACTGAGGGATTCCCTCAAACCATAAAATATGTCATAGGTCGTTAACATCACTACATTGTAGTTTTGTGTCTTTTTGGTGTTAACGATGCATCGTAACCTGCTTTTATTTCGGATCGATCTCAAATTGGACAATATGGCGCTGTTGAGGCAATCTGTTACAATACAGGTTACATCCTTATTGCTCGATACACCTCGACAGCTGTTGACCGTGATGACGCAAGTGTGCGTGCGTCATGTGTTTGCTTTCTTTCTTTACCGATTTCATTAACAATGTTTAGATTCTATGTACTTTTGGATTTCATAATGGTGAACGTCTTCACTAATGAGAGATACTAAAAAAAAACGTCAATCAGCGCCAAGATAATTCATACAATCTCTCTCAGTAAATCGTTTACTACAAAAAGGCATTCAATCTCATTTTTGCATGGAAACTGTTTGGGGTCGACTTAACTGAAACACGCTGTATCCATAAAGAAAAGTATTTTTGATATACAGGGTGTCCCAGCGAGTTGAAAAAGTCCCTTAGTAACCTTTAAATGGTAAAATGAAAAAAAAAATGTATAGGACATTGATAAATACTAATCTAGTGCATCACCTAAAATTTTCAACTATACAGTCTGTCTCAAAAATAAGTTGCAATACAAACTTGGGTTTTTTTTAAATGAAACACCGTATGTTTCTTGGCATTTTTGGATGTAGCCATTTAAAACAATGTTTTTACGCTATTAGTTGATTTCGCTTACTTTTAGAAAGAAGACGTTTTTTTTTTTTGACGAAAACATGCACTTGTTAAAAATTTATTACACAAAAACTAAGACAGCTAGAACCAATTTTTCTTACTTCTGCAATTTAAAACTGTAGCATTTTTTAGTGTTTTGCATTTTTAAAGATTAATAAATCAAAAAGTTTGTTAAAAGTTAAATAACTTAAAAATTTAAATGGAACACCCAATTTTTTATTTTTGCATCTAATAGATTGATAGATTTTCTATCTAAAAAAATAAACTAGAATTGATGACTCTCCCAACGAAAACTACAGTAACTCAAAATTTGCAGTTTTGAGGAAACTTGCATTCAATTTTTGATTGTTAACAAAAAATTACTGTTTAATATTATATATTATTGCTGAGGGTCTAAGTTTTGGTAATAATATTGTTTATTCAGAGAAAATTTTTCTCGTTGTTTTTGTATTTTGGGCCCTACATAAGCCATCGTAACTCAACACCAATTTTTATGAGTAGTTTTCGTTGGGAATGTCAAAATGAAAAGATATTTAACATTCAATATTAATTGTAGCAACAATGCCTATCAATATCTGACTAAAATTCAACTTATTTTATTGTGAAAATAAAGAATAATGGATTCAGTTTAACACAAATGTGATTATTAAGTGATATTTCTTCCATCTCTTGTGCAACTGTACACTTTTTGGCTACTGAAACAATAGTAATTTTTTTTTTAATGTTTAGCGTTAAATATCTTTTTAGTTATTGATTATAAACACCTAAAATTAAATAATTTTAGAAAAACAATTTAATAATCTTTTAAATGCAAAAACAATAAATAGGGTGTTCCATTTAAATTTATTCAGTTATTGAACTTTTAGCAAACGCCTTTATTTTTTTATCTTTGCAAATGCAACACACTAAAAAAATGTTACAATCGTATAGCTTGTACCCTCTTCTTTGCGGTAGTAAAAAAATATTTCTAGATGTCTTAGTTTTTGTGTAATAGACTTTTTAAAAGTGCATGTTTTCGTCAAAAAAACAATCTTATTTTTAAAACTAAGCAAAATCGGCCAATAAAAGTTTAGCTAAAAAACATTGTCATAAAAATCTCTATCTAAAAACGCTAAGAAACACATGGTGTTTCATTAAAAAAAACACAAGTTTGTATTGTAACTTATTTTTGAGACATGCTGTATAGTTGAAAATAATTTTAGGAGATGGATTAGTTTACTATTTATCAATGTCCTATATAATTTTTTTTATTTTACCATTTAAAGGTCACTAATGGACTTTTTCAACTCGCTGGAGCATCCTTTTTTGTATAGGAAGTCTCTAAAACACGTCTTCGTTTTCAAAATCATGACTCTCTTTAACTTATAAACAAAAGTCAAAGCCTACTATGATTTAAATGTATATCGTCTATGACAGCAAAGGTATAAATTTTTAAAGATTTTGCTAAAATAACAACAAAAGACAATTCTGACGTTTTATTTGATAGTTTAGAAGGACGTCTTAACATAACATATCTTTATCAATGCGAACACCAACCTTAGTTGAGACACCTTGTATATCACCGATCTCCTAGATGTTTGCGAGTTTATAGACAAGATCAATAATCCGTCTTTTGTACATCATGTCAAAAATGAAATATGAGTTCAAGGCCGGTTTAATTTTCGCAAGGGCGTCTTTCGAAGAAACCGAATCTACATGAATGTCATTTCCGGAGATACATCAATCACGTCGTACTAACAGAATCGTTTTTTATTCACACTTCATTCAATTTCGTCACGTCGAAATCAATTATTGGCATTTTTTCACGTTTCCTTATAAAGAAATGGCATAAATCCTGTTTGTAACTCTCGAGGAAAAAAAATAGGAGCAACAAGTTGATAAGATATAAAAATATCTTTTGTGGTTTCTGAATTTGGTCCAAGACCAAAACACCGTTTCCAGGTAATGACCATTAAAAAACCATATTTTTGATAAGATAACAAGCAAGTGCGTTAACCTCGTCTTTGTCACAATTAACTACCAACGAACACGTAAATGTGTTTTAGAAAAATTTCGACTTTCACTCGATTAGAAAAAATGCTCCGATCTAATTGTTTATTGTCTGAAAAGTTCAAACAAAGTTCACCACATTTTTATTGAACTTTTAATGGTCGGTTTGCGCTTGTAACTCGGTCATTAAACGCTTTATTTTCTAACCGACATGATAGCACTATAGTGAAAGGATGTGGGGAGAAAGTGCCGTTTTTTCATACGCAAACCCTTTCCCAAAGTTCCACAATTCACGGCTAAATAATTTCGCTTACGACAAAAAACGTGTTACACTTGCGGAAATACTAAGCATTTTGTAATTTTACAACGATTACGTAGACCAAGAAAGGGAGATGTGGCAACGAGTTTTCTCTGAGCTGTAGAAATTACATTCGTTTAAGGGAAATGAAAGCTTGGACATTGCGCTCATTTAAACACTTTTCATGCAGATTTGACGCAAAATATTTGAAATTACGTTTTTCAGTATTTATCAATCGCCATAAAAATGGAACGGTTCCAAAAATTTCATAATCTTTTTGCATTCTATTTTCATTCAATTTCATTCAAAATAGTATATTAAAAAACAAGTTTCATAAAACCAGTCTTGAAGCTCGAACTCAAGTTTAAAAAAACGAGTGTCGCAGCCACGTGTCATTTTAAAAGTAAAAATTTGATTCAGTCGCCTTTTGACATTAAGACATTATTAAGACATCTCTAATACATCTATTAGAGAAACGAAATGCAGACAAATTACAAAAATTTAAACAATGAAACGTAATAAATATTTTACTCTTCAAATTACGTCAAATTTTATAATATTTAAGCAAAAAATATATTCCTTTTGTACTTTTCAAATTATTTATTGTACCTAATAGGTCCCACCTTCCCGTTGTCAATCTTTAAATCGTGCGACTAAGCCCTCCCCTAGTTCTAAATCACCACACCACACGCAGTCGCGGTAATTAAGCTTAATTTCAGATTAAAATCGCGTTTAATTTACATTTTAATGTGACATAATAAATATAACCGCCAAAGACGAATACAATTTGCACACTCTTTCGCCACAATGTTCGTCGAACAAAGCAATGATTCATTTTGCGTTTATAAATAATTCACTTTCGCGCCATTTCATCACGAATTAAATATATTTAGATGAACAAAAACCGTAATGTTCGCCGAAATCATTGTTTGAAATTAATTGTATTTGGTAAACATCCTGTACACGTAATGGTTTAATAAGAATTCGGACAATATTTTGTGGTAGACATAAACCAGTTAGAAATTTATCGTTGGAAAAATGTGGTTTGAAAAAAAAAACTTATGTTATTGCCGAGACATTGTTTGTAGTGGCTAGACAAAGAGATCGATATTTTATTTCGACGACAATAATATCTACAGGAGTTTAAAAGAAAATTGAGTCTATAAAAAAGTACACGATCGGAAACTGTTCAAATGTCTTGCTTGATTTAGACCAAGAGCACGTTATCTTATTATCTAATCCGGTATTGGCGAATTAAGTGTGACGTAAATTTCCGTTCCAATAAAAGGATTTTCGCAATATCGAGCTGTTTTTCAAAATTTATTCAAGAATTTGTTCAAAAAACACGCAACTATTTCCTTTATTATTTTTGAGTTACTGCACTTTTTGTACAAAGTAATTAAGGTTACTTATTGAATTAGAATTTTTGACTTTTTTATTTGGAGACTGTATTTACTATAATTATTTGAAAATATCGTTTTTTATAAATGCAGAATATAACAGAATCTCAAAAAAGATAACGAAAAAGTATCCAATGCTTTTTCCACAATAAAATAGGTATAATATCATATAATTCAATCTCAACAAAAAAACAGAAAATGTCAAAGTAATAGTCAGATTCTTAGATTATTTTCTAGTGTAACAAAAGATTAAAATTGTCGATAAGTTTATCATTTTATTACAAAAATAATTAAAAACTAATCAAATCAATTTTCCACTGCGAACAAATATTTTTCAGTTATTTTGACGTCGATTGTATGTATTTTTATGCCTGATAGTAATATGCAGCCGATAATACCATTTTCAATTTCTGTTTATCTTCTTTATCGCTTTTATGTTATTCACTATTAAACAAAGTACTATGTCGATAAGTCAACTGATTAGGATTATCGAGGTTACACTGTATTCAAAAATCTTTTGTTTCATATTTACACCTCTTTCACACATTTTTAAAAATAGCAAAACTTCGATAGGATGACATCAAAATAAATGCTACATATTTACAATTCTCTTTTTTTTTCAAATTTTCAAAGGTAAGTCAAATCTTTATAAGCTTTCTTTGTTATTTCTGTTTCTTGTTATTTTTTACTTTTTTAAAATTGTCACTTCTAATTACTACTAATCAAACAGAATAATTTACGGAATAAATGAATCAAAAACTTATTATTTTTATTCAATTTCATTTATTTAAAACTTCTGAATTTTTCTATTAATACAATATATTAAAAGTTTTCAGTTTGTTCAAAATATTTATGTAAATTCTTGGCCTCTAAGCTGAAAATGAAAAGTTCCAAACTACCCACCCAAGTGCACAAAATCCGTGTCAAGTTTTCATCAAACATCCAATTTTCCTTCAAAGTTATTTTATTTTTGAAAGTTATGCAAGCAACGCCAACGAAAGATCGTTATTGTAATTTAGAAAATTCACGAAAATAACCGTCCCAAGTCCAGAATCTATCTATAAATAAACGTCTGCAACGTCACTCCGTAAACAATTATACGACTGCCATCTCCAAGAGAAAAGTCACAGAAGGTGAACTTAAATTAACACCAATTGTGAACCCATTGAATATTAATCCCGACATGACAATGTAGAATCGATTTTGATTTAATAAAAAAAAATCGACAAAATCCAGTTTCCGGAGCCCTTATCAACCCCGGATTTTCCCTCTCCACGCCAACTACAACAGCTGTTCGACTTACGTTTTACTCAGAACTCAGAGAACGGATGACACATCGACTCGCATGCTCACCAAACTCATTTTCAAGACTGCGAACAGCTGATGTCCGGTCTGCTTTCGGCGAGCTCCTGCGCGTCGCAGGAGACGGTCGCGAGCCGACTGGTGGCGGCGACGATGGCGTTGGAGGCGGCGTGAATGGCGCAGGATGCGCGACGTTGCCACATAAATCAATGTTGTGTGTAACACCGTGGACTCGATGACCCAAAATGTGGGTCAAGATTAATTCCCAGTGGCACGATTAGGCAACGTTACGTAAGGTTAAGGGCTGGGGGTGGTGGATTTTGAATATATTCAAGGTCGAGTCATAACGAAAAAATTGCTAATACCAAATTTAAATTCGCAAGGTTGGCAAGCCTTATCGGATGTCCTCCATAATAAAAATGAATAAAAGACAATGAAAAAGGAAATTTCTGCTGTTTACTGTAACGGATTATTTATAAAGTATACAGAGCACGTGCGTGGGTCTAACAGGAGCATCAGAAAAAAGAACTGAAAATAACGGTTATTTTATTATTATCTATGTACCAAGTGCTTTTTCACGTTTATAACATTGAAACGTAAAAATATTTCAGGAACGCTAACTGAATTCACAACAAAAAAGTTTTCTTTACCACGTCAAAAACTGAGATTTTTTGGCTCAGTCATCTATAATTAAATCAAAAAAATGGGTAGTAATAAAGCGATCAGAAAATAATTCAATTTTGATCAGTATAAAATGATAAATGAACAGTATAATACAGGGTGATTCTTAAATAAACCGACAAAATTTTATCACAGCTTCCCACGAATAAATGGAGACAAACTGTACCCTTTTTATGTTTATATCTTTTAGGGGCAAAACCCCTTTTATCCGTGCCATTTGTGGCGTTTATGAATAGTTGCATTGATCAAGTACATTTTCATCAAATTAATACCTTGGATTTCCTAATACTATTTACGAACACATCAGTGGCGTACGCTTTACCTCGAAAATAACTTTAATACATTTTATTTGGAGAACGGTTAAACAATGATTTTTTTTAATATTTTTTCCAGCATGTTTTGATTTGATACTACCAAGAATAAAATTTTGTCGGTCTATTTAAAAATCACCCTGTATAATATTTTGCACAGTAAAAATTATAAGCAGTAAAGCAGGTACAGTATTTTATTGTAATTTGTTCACTAAAAAAATCCAATTTGTACAGTAGAAATAATAAACAACATAAAATTTAAAGAATTTTCTGTCTTTTTACATAACAATGTATGGCCCCTGCCCAAGAATGTTATTTATTATTGTTACTTATTTTTATATTACTGAATTATTATTATTATTGGAGGGTATGTATTAGCGAAGGCGCCTGCGCAAGAATGTTTTTAGCAAGGGCTGGAAACTGTGCACAAATGGTAATCAATCTAATCAGCGTACGCCACTCCTTCCACTGCTGTGCTCCTGATATACCACAATTTTGTTTTTGAACACTTTGCGATATTCCGATTTTGCTCGGAAACATTTTGCTTGTAAATCTGTGAATATTAAATTAATTAGTTTTGCACACACATTCATTACTGTGCATTTATTATTTTTACTGATCAAGAATACTTCTCGTTTAAATAATATGCAAACTGTGCATTTAAATTGTTTCCAAAAAAATCACCAGACCTGAAAAGAGACTTAAAACTTAAAAAAAACTCTATCTCTCTTTTGGTTGGAATATTCCGAATATTTTTTCTACAATTAAAATTTTTTTTGAGATAGTAGACGATTTGAAAAATCCCCTTTTATTGATTATATTCGGGAAAAAATTA
Organism: Tribolium madens; assembly: GCF_015345945.1. Taxonomy (NCBI): domain Eukaryota; kingdom Metazoa; phylum Arthropoda; class Insecta; order Coleoptera; family Tenebrionidae; genus Tribolium; species Tribolium madens. Next base: position 2,959,013 of record NW_025400975.1, read on the forward strand.
TTCACGTTAAATCAATATTCATTACTAAACTCTACGAGATAAAAACTTGTTTTGCTTACACAGCCTATCTATGATTAATCAATTATCAATATTCCGACCCAAGGAACCTTTCCCTCCCCTAAAAATATCAAAAAATCGTTTGTATTCATGGCACAAACGGAACAGTAATACCGTAATAAGACCTAAATTTCACGGTAATTAATCGAGGTTAAGTGGTGGATGGTTAGATGCGACGATAATGCCTTGTCGAAACAAGCGAATACATCAATTACCGATTGCGTGTCGTCCACCTACGTACATTTTTCCCGATGGAAAGCCACGATTTTTTCTAGAGCGTGACGAAATCGATGCACTTGAATTAATCAAATAGCGGAAAAAATATTATCGTGTCGTCGATTCGTAGCTCAAGGTTGGTGGTTACCCCATAGAATATTAAGCGAGGTCGGAACGGGGGGCAAAATTACATGAGTTTTCTTGTGACAAGTGAAGAGTTGTAGAAAGGCGATTTCTAGATGCTTCAATGACTTTGAAACAATCAAGTTTCGAGTGGATACGCACAATGCGCGAACGTTGCGAAATTAGATGAATATTACCACAAAAACTGTCACCAATAAAAAAAAAAAAATTTTCAATACAAAATTTTGTAAAAAAAAAGCTAGAATTGTGTTTGGTTTGACGCAATCTTTACACAGTGATTCACAAACCTCCGCACCACCTTGAACATCAATTTCAAAACGAGAAGAACTTTCAGCCAAGTCAAGGCTACTAGTACTACACCATAAACACAATACAATTGCCGATTAAAATTTCAAAGTGTTCTGGTGACTCAGAACGTTAAAGTACCGTTTTGAGACGGTTAATACCTCTGTCCTTTTGGCTGACGTTTTGAAGAAGGACTCTACAAGGGTACCACATCCTAAAAAAGGTCACATCTAAACACATTCCACGAACACAATCCAGTTTGTCTACTTTGTTGCTCTCTTGAGGAAAATATCACAAAAATTACACACCATAGAACGGAAATCGATTCATAGACAGCGTCGTCGTCGTCGACGAAGTCATGTCCGTTCGACGTTCGTTCGACAACTGAAATCACTTATCGAGGATGTAATAATAGATTCCTTATTAAAATAACTCGCGAAACTTCATCGTCACCTGTCAATAGCGTTTTTTTTTTATCGCAGATAACAGCGATAAAACGGAAACAGACTGTTTGCCGGTTTGGAAAATGGAAAATGTCGTGATGTGGTTCAGCATCGGAAAAATGATTAATTTTATAATCGATGATGGCGGCTTCTGAAACGTCACTTTCCAGGCGTTATAATTGAACAATCGAGAAGTTGAAGTTGAAGACACGTGTTTGTTATGCAATTTTTCCTTAAAAAAATTTCAGTAAAATAGGTTCAAGCCTTTATAGCAGGTCCAAGCCTTTATAGCTTGCACTTTTCAAGCACATATACAGGATGCGCCAGAATTCGCGGCCCAGAGAAAAATTTCAGGTAAGATAAAATACCAGGAACATGAAAAAAATGTTTAAAAAATTCTATCTGTCAAAAAATTTTGAGATTTGTTTTTTAACATTTGACATTTTTTATGTCTATTTAATGATACTGATGATCTAGTATATGTTGTTTTACAATTATTTAGTAAAGGTACAAAAATTTTGCCAATAAAAGCTACAAATAGCATTGAACAGAGTTACAATTTAAAATACAGTTTCCTTGTTTTCTCTTCTAATAGTCTGTAGCAAAAAAACTTGGAAAATTAGTTTTCCAACAGAAATAAATAGAGTCAAAGTGCAAAATTGAAACTCTCATAACTTCGAAATTTTTATAAATATTTTTTTTTTAACATTTTCCATGTTCCTGGTATCTTACCTTATATGGCATTTTTCTCTGGGGCGCGAGAACTGGCGTACCCTGTATAAACATTAAATTAACACTTATACTTATTCTGTTTAGAAAAAATTCGATAAATGATATATAAATTTTGGAAAATAACACTAGAACCAGCCTGTACTTGATTGTGTAAGTTGTTAACAAAAAAATCCAATCAAAATAACTCTTAGTGATTATTTTCTTACGAGTAGAACGACTTACTAAAATACATTTTTCAACCTGCAATTATTAATAATAGGTATAACCAACTATAATCCTCCTTTATTAGACGCATTTCGACGACCATATATCCGAAATTTGTAAATTATCCTTGCAGATCCAATCTCGTTCCATACTGTTTCGAAAATTGCGCCACATAACAAAAAAACCAAAATTATTACTATTAAATACAACAGAATTGGTTCAATTTAAATTCCGGAACAAGCAGTGAAACAACACCGTCATGTGTAACGAAACGAATTAAAATTGCTTCACGAAAAGTGAGAGGGCTCATAATTATTATTTCGAATGCGCTTTATTTAATAAATTAATTAAAAATAGAACGTTTTATAACACTTAAATTAAAATAGAGGTGGTAATAATGACCGAAATCCTGTTCGGTAACACCTTTCAACAACAGGAAGAGACTCTAGTGGACCCTTTTTCCGGTCGGCGCATCAAATTTAATCACGCGTAATGAGAAAAAATAAATCACTAACAAATTGCTCCACTTGCAAGTGTGGTAATAATAATGTCTTTTTTTTACTATTAATTGTAAAAAGTATCATATAGTTTGTCGAGAGATTGTGAAGTTGTTTTTTTCTCCTAGTAGTCATAATCATTTTCATTATTGACCAAGGGCAATAATGAATTAAAGGTGGGTAAATACCGACATGTATGAAACCAAACGTTTTTTGCTTAAACTATTTATTTTTTGGAAAAACTAATTGATGAATGATAATGAACTATAAAAATGTGATGTTTTATCAATAATAAAATTTTTCGAAATTTTCTTTTGTGTTTGAGTTGTACAAAATTTTCAATTTTTTTTAGGTAATCCATTATAAAACCAACCATTTTACTCATGAAAGTTTATGATCTAAAGAGTACAATTTTTTTTAGATAAATTGCAATTTTGACAAAAAAAATCGCATAGCTCAAAAACAAAACAAAATTCGTTCCAAAAATACGATCACATTTTTTCTATTACATTAATTTATATTAATTATTATTTTCTGAAGACAAATAATTTAAAAAAAAACCTTGGTTCCATACTTTATATTCACCCTGTATATCTAGAATATTATTATTTAAAACTATTATCACCACAAGTACAGTTAGAGACACGGAATTTCGCACAGGACTTTTCTGTCAATACCCATTTAAAATTTGTGGTCTAAACCATTCTTTATGTCACCATGACATATTTAAAAGTCAGAATGACACATAAATGTCGAGATCCCTCTAGATTGACAGTCCTGTCCGCAATTTCGTGTCTTTAACTGTACTAACGAAAGTATTTCGAGATAAAATAAATGTAAAATCAAAATTGCCCTACTGGTAATAGGGCAATTAACAATTTTAAATTTTCTTTGCGGATTCTATAAATATTTTATTAAGTTAAAAAATGACAAACTCATTTACGATAAAAATAAAATAATACTTCCAACTTATAATTTTTACAGACTTTCATTTATTATTTCCCTCGGTGCTACGCATCTCGAGCCATAAACAGTTCGTCTATAAAAAATCTCTTCTCTACCTTGTTATAAAACATCCAATTACCACATATCAAGGCCACAGCCAAAAGGTAGAACAAGCAATTAAACTCGCACCCAAAATGACAAAATATCGGTTCCACCGATGCGTGATGTTAATTTTATTTTTCAAAAAACAAAACTCGACACTAATCGCCAATCAGACATCTGTCTACTAGCCACTGTGGCAAATCAAACTGCTCATACCGTTAATTTGAGAATTCATTATCAATTACATAAGGCAGTTAACGGCTCGTGTTAATTAGTGTACTTGAATTCATTTTTTTCCTATTAAACATCTGTTACCACCAAATTCTGAACATGTGTTTGTTGTTATGATGCTCGATTTAAATCAATTCTCCTCCTATTGCTGAAACTAGGAAGTGACGTCTTCACGTATAGAGAACGTGATGTAGAACATTGAAAACTGATAAAAGCGCAATCGGAGATGAAACTAACGGTAAAATATCGTCGATCTTTTCCTTTTCTTTGGTCTAAATACGCACTCGGGGAATGAATGATCGCAAACAAGCAGTCTGTGATCTCCAGATCCTTGAAGGACAGCTAAAGCTACTTCAGAAAATAGCATAAAAGCAAAACAAACAACCCAAAAATTATGTAAAATTAAATTTTAATGAAGTTACTCTTGTTTGACCTTTAGCAAACATGGTACTACGCGGTACTCGCATATTTTGTTTTGTTATGTGAACCCGCTGATCGAATTATCTCCCGGAGACGGTGCCCACGTCCTTAGCTTATTAGCTTAATAATCTAGATCGACGTTCGGCGCATAAAACTTGTATAACCGTACGTTTTTGCATTAATGAATTGCGTTCTTACATAAGTATTATTAGAATTTTTTCAATGATGTAACACAAAAACACAAGAATGCGTGTGTTAATTATTATCTCTTCACCTTGATGAAAGCATTGCGTACCCAATTTCCACGTTTTAAAAACACAATTCTTGCAAAAACAAAGCGGCTGTTGTTGTACCAAATCGAGCAAATTACCGGGATATCATTTCAAGGTGTCTAATTTTTTTCCACCATTGCGTCATTTTCGCGACCACTTTCACTCGTGGTGGATATGGAGCGCATATCCCTCACGGCTTTCACATTTATGATTTGTCGGGAAATCGAAAGAGATGCACGGACACGCTCTCTGCTTACTTACTCATCAATAAGCATTTTTTCCGTGTGAGATTTTCGTGTCACGATTTTGTTCCATTTGCGATTGGGAAAAAGTGCAAGAGAGGTGAATACACGCCGGAAATGCGTTTCCACTCGAGCAGTCGTTAACCTCGTTTTCCGCCCGCATTGTGTCCCCAAAACAGGATAAATATAACCGAAAGGTTGGTGGTCCTGTGAGTGTCATCGCGGATTTCGTTCCGGTCATCGACGCACTATTTCCGGGGGTAGGAAAATTGCGAAAAACAAAAGAATGGTTTTTGCGCAAGAAACTATTTAATTAAATTAAAACGCGTTTTGAGTAAATTGTTGTTGGCATTTACGTAACTCGTTTCGTTTCGCAAGAGTTGCGTTAATGAGCGAATTTTTCAGTAGTTCTGTTAGCTTTTTTATAAAGCGATAAATCATTGCAAAGTTCATTATCAGGTGAAGTCGCGAAAAACTGAAGTATTTTACGCACAAGTGCCAAAACAAATAATAACCAAAACAAGAAAACCCGTCTGAAACTTTAATCAAATTTTGAAAAAACGTCTTTTAAGCGCAAATTTTAACGTTTTATATTTTTTCTTAGTGTTCCACACTAGGTTTGGGGAAAAAGCCTTTTGTTCGTTTAATCTTTTAGTTTTTTAAAAATCTTTAAAAAGTAAACTGCTTTTCTCAAAAAAAATCTTCAGGACTTTCTACTCTGCAACTTCATTGTGCAATTAGAACCATCGCGTCATTGTGACACCGTTGACATTGCGAAATCAGATCTCAATCTAATTTTATTACACGAATCCTTGAAGTGTAACGTCTTTAGAACCGAAACCTATCCATGCATTGCAAAAATTCGACCTAACCTTCACGACTCTGAAAAAAAAAACACCACAAATCTGATTTATTCAAATTTTCCAACCACACACTCAAAAAAAATCGCCATCTCGTGTCGAACGAATTGAAGGCCATTGTTTTGTTTACTTCAATGCTGTAAAATCGATCCATTTTAAAGTTTTTCCTTGATATATCAATTTCCTTATACTTTCTGATGAGTTTGTTGTTTATGACTTGCAACGCAGGAAACGGAAACGTCAAAAAGCGAGGATGTTGTACAATATGAGGAAAGAAAATGCCGTGATTAGGGACAATTTTCTCGAATTGGTGTTTCTTCGCCGACCGAATTTTAAATTATGCTAATCGACACGAGAGCCATTTAAAACCGGATTATAGTCATACGACTACATATTCACTTTTTTGAGCACTGTTTATGCGGATTATATTAACCCACTGACATGTATCTAGAGTTTGTAGGAAGATTCACCGTTTTATGTGCATTGTTCTCGGTACAGTTCGTGACTGAAAAATTGTACTCGATAGCCTTGTCGCATTTTTTCGCCAATTTTCAAGCAAATTGAAACCATTTTCGATTTAATTCGTATATTGCAATTGAACGCATGACGCAACTAATCACGCAATATTAATTGACTACGAAGTCTCTTCGAAACTAGAACGAATCGATCCAATCACAATTAGAAACATTTATACAAATGTTTGACATTAGTCACCGCGAAAATAGGTTATTCCAATTTAGAACAATACGTTTGAACGTGACATTCTTAGTCACTTCTCTTCACAATGTGTTTTGTTCCTCGACTTCTCCGCTGGGATGGTCTACTCCCATTATACGCAACATAACGTAACAGGGAGTGTACAGGGTGCTCCACATAAAGTATTGCATCAAGAAGAAATTACTGCCTAGGATTTAGGGACATTCGTAACCAGTGTCAAAATTTAGTTTAAGTCATCTGTCAACTTGTATGAATAATTCAACTAATAGTTGATAGCAGATTGAGAGAAAACGTCAACCATCAACAACAAGAAGTAACCAACCATGAACATTGAAAATTCTAGTTACAAACAACATGATAAACGTTTTTTTTTTTTAAGTTCAAATACTGGTGGTAATTTCTTGTTGACAAATCTGTAGTTTATGTAATAATTATGGTAAAAATAAAAGAAAAAAAGATTATGGAACATCGTGTCATCAAGACACACCTCTCCCATTTTCGAGTAGGTTTATGTATAACGGAGACATTAGCAGTGCACGTCCGTGAACTCTCTCCACCTAATTTAAATTTTGAATAATAGTCTATTCTATGCAAACCTATTCAAAATTGAAGTGTATGACAGGAACGTCGTTTGTATCGTAACGTATCGTAAATCAAACTGTGTAGATTGTGTTACACTATCGACTGGTAGAAAGTTTAGTGGCATTTTAGCCAGCGTTCCCCTTGACTTTTTCATGACGAGCAGACATAAAATTTCACGAAAAACAACCCCAACATCATATGAAATTGACTTTGAAAGACGTTTAATCAATCCAAATCACACACAACATTTGTAGTTGTTTTCTGTTAAATCAATCCAAGATTTGTCGAATCAGACTTTGATTTTCCTAGTCAGGTAAAGCATGCATTTTGCATAATTACTTCACGAAACAAGTTTCCTCTAGTTTACCGAAAGATTTCAAAATTGTTACCAAGCACTTCTTTATCGCCATAAAGCAAACATTTCCAACGTTGAATAATCTAAACTTACGTAACATGGTTGCAACGTAGGTGTGCTTGCATTTTCCGATAATGAAACCTGTGGAGATTAACATTTAGGAAAAATGCCAAACCTCGTGTCCGAAACTTGTACTAAATTAACTTACGATAAATCGAAAAAAGAACGAACGTCTGCTCGACTTCTAATCGCTTCTAATTTCGACTTAATTGCTCGATTAAGAGAGCGTTGCTGGCTTAGCAAAATGCTTATTTATTTATACATAAAAGTGAGTCTCTTTGTGTCAACACACGTGTATGACGTCAAAATTTCGTGTGAGAAAAGCAAGTTCTTGACCGCATTTCCAGAAATGGACAGTATTGTCATTTTTTATATATACGAAAATGTGAAATGTCGAAACGTCGTCAAGGTCGACAAACAAAAATCTAAATAACTAATGTGAAATATGAATAAAAAATTGAATCAACAAATATTTACTAGAAAATAAATAAGAAATTACAAAAACACTGGTAGCAAAGCTAAAGTAACAATAAAACCCATATCAAATAACACAGAAGCACAATTGTTGCTAATAAAACAATGACATGATAAAAGTGGTAAGTAGTACGTTAATAGATGCAATTATAAAATCTCATTAGATTTTCATGAATGCAGCAAAACTGCAATTCATTTTCAATTTTTGCTTGTAGAAAGATAAAGTAAAGGAAAGTTTAAATCCTACCATCATCAGAAGATTGATTGTTTATATTTCTCGTCATTTTAGTTTCATCATCAGATATAATGAATTTATTTACTAAATATTTGTCTATTACGAAATTATAATTGTTACACTCTAAATAAAATAGTATATTAAAGGACAAGTTTTATAAGGGTTGATTTGGTGCACGAATCCCAAGATAGAAAACGAGCCGTAGACGAGTTTTCTATGAGATGAGTGCGCCAATGCCCATTATAAAACGAGTATTTTATGCTATTTTTTCTAATTTGAGCCCCCTTTTTTCTTATTTTAATTAATATATATATATATATATATATTTGTCGTCGAGAGAATTTTGTGTTAGTTGGTATCGGCTGATTTTTTGTAATCATTTCTGCCGTCTGTCATTAAAAATAAAATTTATAAATTATTACTTATTATTATTAAAACGTAATAATAATAAATAAAATATGAGCCAATAGAATTTAGTTTGCACTCCGCCCGAAATTCGCGAAATTGCCGAAGCAACAACGCAAAATTTGTTACCTGACAAGGCAGAGGCGACATACAAAAACTGAATAACCCTAAATTCATTAAAGTACAGTGTGCTTTTATAGATAGCCATAAACGACTCCTACTGCGAGACGTTAATAAACGTACTATAAACGCAAATTAGAAAAAAGAATTTTTGAATAGAAAGTAAAAAATGCCCGTCTGGAACATTTAAGCTTACCTATTATATTGCCGTTAATATACACACTTCTATAAAATACGTCGTCAATCACATCGTATTTTATAAGTATACAGGGTGTCAGAACTCGCGCCCCAGAGAAAAATTTCAAGTAAGAAAAGATGTTAGGAACACGTAAAAAATGTTCTCTGTCAAAAAAATTTGACATTTATTTTTTGACATTTGATATTTTTTGTGTCTATTTAATGATACTGATGATCTTGTATATGTTTTTTTTTATAATTATTTAGTAAAGGTACAAAAATGATGTCAATAAAAGCACACAAAGAACATTAAACAGAGTTACAATTAGAAAACGGCTTCCTTGTTTCCTCTTCTAATAGCCTGTAGCAAAAAACTTGGAAAATTATTGTTCCAACAGAAATAAATAAATAGCCAAAGTGCAAAGTTTAAACTCTCATAACTTCGAAATGTTTAAAGATAAAAAAAATTAACATTTTTCGGGCGCGAATTCTGGCGCACCTGTATAAAAGACACTTATCTTGACATTTTGTCAGTTTTGACAAATTTCTTTACAACAATTTCTGAATTTAGTAAAATTTCTGATCCAATATTAGTGTTCAAAAAACAACACAAGTCTTGTGGTTTAAAACTCTCGGTTTATTAAACTACGACTTGGATTTTTAACTGTCTTGTTGTCTTAATAGCAGTTTTACACAGCGTTAAAAACCAAATAGAATACATAATTTTATGTTTAACAGCGAGATAATAACGTTTATCAAAAAATGGCAACAATAAAAAAACTGATTACTGATTGTTAACTCAGGAAGTTGTAATGCTCCAAATCCGGAGAAGCATTAATTTGTGCAAAAATTTGGAGAAAATCAAACGATAGACTAGACTCGACAAAATAACAATAAAAAATACTTTTCCAATTTCTAGAACTCAGTGATTTATTTGATATCGGATTCGATCACTTTGACCTTAAAAAAGTAACAAAATCTTTGTATAACTCGTCTCCTCACTCATATTTTCCCCAGAAAAGGCTCGATGTTATTTTTACATAAATCAGTCGTGCGAGATAAAAAATCAACGTCAAAGTTAAATTTATCTTTGAGAAATGACAATTCCGGTATTTTTAAACCCGGACTTTTCAACATAATTGACAGTCATGCCGCCAAAATAACCGGAACCACACAATTTCATATTTTCTTTCACACTACAACACAACACTTCTTCGCACCTCACCTAATGTCTGTTTGTTCACCGGTTGCGGACTGAACTTAGATATCCATCTGAGGAATCGGCATGCCGTCGGTGGCGTCGGCCGGCATCCCGGCGGCGTCTGCAGCACCGAAATTCCATCAGAGCCCGGCAATGGCCGGTACCGACTATAAGGCGACATCAAAGGAAAACTTCACATCACCACCTTATTCACAAACACAAAAAAAATCGAATTTTGGGGGATTTACTCGTATCTCCAGCGATCGCAGCACATGTTCACCTGTTGCACGACCGACGAAACAAACCACGACGCGAATCGCCGACTGCACAAGTGGTCGACGGTCCGATTAGCGGTACCGTGTTCCATTCTCTCACCACGTCCACCACGCGATGGTAAAACGACGCGCAAGCGCCGCTCCACCACGACGTGGAGGAGACGCACTGTTTTATTGTTCGCAGGAGGTGACGTCAATGGATAAAGAAAAATTTCGACTTTTGTGTCGAAAAATGACGCTTACCTGGCGATACAAAGAACACGGTATCAGCAGTTATGCTCGTTATGGGCAGTCACGACGAGAAGTCTTGAATTTCCTTTAGCGAGCAATTTTAACGCAAAGCTTGCATGTCGAGAGGGTAAAAGGGGAGCTCTTTTGCACTTGACGGGCTTGAAACGGAGATTGAATACAATTTTTTGCATTCGTGTTGAAAAGAATAGATGCTTTCTAAATTCAATATACTTTACCCAAGTTTTGTCCACTAATTACTAGTATTTGTACTTTTTAAAATACCTATTCAATTATTTTACCTCATTGTCAACTCAAACAGACAATGAATTAATAATAATGACTATGCTGCAACGCTAAATTTTCCAACGAGTGAATTTCAGTTCGAAAAAATAGCCACAATTTGGTACTTAATTTGTTGAAATTTTCCCATTTGTGGAAACATACTTTTTTAAAAACTTGTTTTACCCTTTCACTTAATAAAAAATCAGAAATAAATACATGTCGTTAAGGAAATCATATAAAGCCGAGGAAATATTCAACCAAAAATTCAACCAAAATCCGTTGTTTTCAGATTAATACCTACAATTCCAAATTAATTCTTAAAAAAATCAACGTAATTAAAAAAAAGTTATCTTCGATAATTAGTTAGTAATTAATTAATAATAGTATTCCCGTAATTCTAAAAAAATTGCAGTACCTAATTCACAAATAATTCCAGTAAATTCAAACAAATTTCACCGAAATTCCACTAATTCCAATAACCTATCATATAAATCCAAAGGGTCGTTAATTTAAAAAATGCATAGGACTAATTACAATTCCACAAAATATCCACTAAAATTCCAAAAAAATTCAACCAAAATCCGATTTTTTCAGATTAATTCCTATAATTTCAAATTAATTCCTGTAATCCCAAATTAATTTTCGTAATTCCAACATAACCTTTGTAATTATTCCCCAATACCTCCTGTAATTTCAAACTAATTTCGATATTTCTAAGAAAATCAACAAATTTTTGAAAGAAATTACTTACGATAATTTTAAAAGAATTTTAGTAATTCTACAAAAATACCAGTAATT
>NW_025400975.1:2970650-3042345 GCF_015345945.1 Tribolium madens
TAATTCCAAAATAATTTCTGTAATTTCAATTTAATTCCAACTTAATTTCCATAATTCTAACATAATTTTTGTAATTCCAAATTAATTCCGATAGTTTTAAAAAATTCAACGTAATCTTCATAAGAAATTATTTTCGATAATTCCAACAAAAATTTCAGTAATTTTACAAAAGTTCTAGTAATTTCAAAATCCATTGTAATTCTATTTTTTTCAAATTAATTCCTGTAATGCCAACAGTATTTTCGAAATTCCAATATTATTTTCACAATACCAAAGTAACTCCTGTAATTCCAAATTAATGAAAGAAACTCAAACTAATTTTCAAAAAAATATATTTCCAATAATTTCGAAAGAAATCTCAGTAATTTCACAAAAATTCTAGTAATTAAATAAAATGACCAAAATTCTAGCAGTTCTAATAATCCATCGTATTTCCATTCTTTTTTAATTAATTCCTACTATTCTAAATTAATTCCTGTAATTTCAACATAATTTTCGTAATTCAAAAATAACTCATGTAATACCAAATTAATTCCGATAGTTCTAAAAAAATCAAAGTAATTTAAAAAAGTTAGTATTCTAGAAAAATTGCAGTAATTCACAAATAATTCCCATAACTTCCAAAAAATTTCACCGAAATTCCTGTAATTCCAATACCCTATCCTAACGTAATTCCATTCTTTTCCGATTATGTATTTCCTATAATTACAAATGAATTCACGTAATTACAACTTAATTTCGTTAATTCCAACTTAAATTTCGTAATTCCAAAATGATTTAAAAAAAAATCCGATAATTCCAAAAAAAATCAGTAATAATTCCAAAAAAATTAAATAGTTCCAGTACCTAAATCAAAAATAATTCCAATAATTCCAAACACATTTCAAGCAATTTCGACTAAATTCCAAAAATTTGTACAACTAATTCCAGAGTTAACGGCCCCTCCTCGTATAACCCTACAAAAAAATACAAGTTTTGAGGCAAAAAATATATTTCAGCTGGAAAACAATACGATTTGAGTCTATTTTTCATATTTTCCGTACCAATGAATCTCTTATAACTATATTTTTAATATTTTAGCCTGTTTACGAAGGATATTCGAGATATATCACCAAAAAGAAATTGCTTTGTTTTCCTTCTCTTGGTTTGAGTCGAATTATTTTGATTAAAGTTGTTTAGGGAAAAGAAAAATACAAAAAACAAAAAATTAAATAAATCATTTTCCACACACACATCAAGTCATAGTCCTGAAACAACGAAAAAGCAAAAAGACAGAAATTTTAACAAAGTATAATGTGTCACATGGACTTTCAATGCTCGTCTGTCAACTAAAAATTGTTTGCATTAACCCAAACAAAATCTCATCTTTCGTGAGAACACTCAAATCGTGTGACAACTTCGCATTACTGAAATTCTTTACGGCCTTTAACCAATTAATTTTACAACCTGACCGTGGAAACATCCGACTTTTTGCACACAACTCGATATTTCATTGTATCAACACGATTCTAAATCGAGAACTGAATTACCAAGAAAAACGGAAAACTCCAACAAAACACATCTAGTACAAATATCCGAATCGCGTGCCATCCATCCATTCGGGACAAACAAAACGATAAATCAAAATCGGGCAAATGCAAAAATTCAGCCACTTTCTAATTAAAATTTTTATTAGAAAAAAATTCGACGATTCTGCCCGAGGACGACGAAACAATTTCACTGTCATTTACATACCAACGTGAAAAAATTAATAGCTAAAGAATCAGCACTTTCCAACGTAATTAATTGAAATAAAACCGAAGATTGCGTCAAGAAAAAATGAGAAAGTTGTGGTCAAATCTGCAATATAGTCACTCACATTTCCTACCTTTTCTGGAAATTGTCCTCAAAAACAATAACAAACACACACACAAACGCAACAAAGGAAGTGTGCTTATCAAAATCGCCGAGTCGAGAAAAAGAAACCGCAAAACGTTCACGGTTTGCAGATCTCGAATCCTTTCGTTACACAAAACGATTTCAATCTGCGAAAATCTGACACGTCAATAGCGCACCGATTTAAATTAATCGAAGAAAAGTGCGTAGGTGACTTATTGTATTCGAAATCTTGCGGTTTACAAAACAAATCGACCATTCTTTCACCCCGATTGCCGTTGCCAACATAAAAATTACGACTTCGCCTCCGCTTTGCTGTTTTATAGACGTATACTATAACTACATTTAGAATCACCAAAAACTGATTTACGAGCGCATTAATTATGAAATAAGACAAACATGCCGTCATTTCCACTTATGAATATTCAGTTGAATGTCACAATTCGTAAAAAAATTATTTATTGTTTGAGTATTCACTCATTCGGTCGAAATGGTCGTGTGGTAATGTGCACAAAGTGCAACGTTATTTCCATAATAAGTCAGTTTTGCAATTTTTTCTGGGTTAGGTAAACATGTAAACATGTTATTAGCCATTACAGAAGTAGAGAACCGGTCAAAATGCACGAGATAACAATGCGAGCACAAACAAGAAATATTTATCAACAGTGGCTATGAAAAAAGATGGAATGTAAAAAATCTACGGGGAGTAATAAAATATGCAAATCTTTGGAAAAACGATATGGAACCATGTTAATTATTATAAGAATTTACGTAACGGGGAATCCCCACTGTTTTAACCCTCAAATTAAGTATCGTTCAATGCTAGAATTCGAAGAAATGTTTTTGAACAAAGTTATTTAAATCTTAAATAAATATCTCCATTTTCTTATATAGGATGTCCCAGCGAGTTGAAAAAGCCCATTAGTGATCTTTAAATGGTAAAATTTAAAAAAAAATTGTATAGGACATTGATAGATACTAATCTAGTGCATCACCTAAAATTATTTTCAACCATATAGCGTGTCCCAAAAATAAGTTACGATACAAACTTGTGTTTTTTTGCATTTTCGGATGTAGCCTGAACAAAAACAATGTTTTTACCCTAATCTTTTATTAGTCGATTTCGCTTAGTTTTAGAAATAAGACGTTTTTTTAACGAAAACATGCACTTTTTAAAAATTCACTACACAAAAACTAAGACAGCTAAAATAAATTTTTTCTTACTTCTGCAAAGAAAAGAAAGTACAGAATTTAAGGCTGTAGCATTTTTTAGTGTTTTGCATTTGTTAAGATTAAAAAATTAGGAAGTTTGTTAGAAGTTAAACAACGTAAAAAAATTAAATGAAACACCCTACTTTTGATTTTTGCATATCTAATAGATTGATAAATTGTCTATCTAAAAAATTAACTTTTAATGTCTAGAACTGATAAATGAAAAGATGTTTAACATTCAATAATAATTGTAGCAACAATGCCTATCAATATCTGAGCATTGTTAATATACTATGGCAACCATAGTAATTCCACCACGGATCACTTATCCGTTTAATTTATCCAGAGATTGTAAAAGTCGTTATAAATACTGAAATTCAAATTATTTTATTGTAAAAATAAAGAATAATGGATTCAGTTTAACACAAATGTGATTATTAAGTGATATTTCTTCCATCTCTTGTGCAACTGTAATTTTTTTGACTACTGAAACAATAGTACCTAATTATTTTTTTTAATGTTTAACTTTAAATATTTTTTTAGTTATTGATTAAAAACACCTAAATGTAAATAATTTTAGAAAGACAATTTAATAATGTTTTAAATGCAAAAACAATAAATAGGGTTTTCCATTAAAGTTTTTTCAGTTATTGAACTTTTAGCAAACGCCTTTATTTTTTTATCTTTGCAAATGCAACACACTAAAAAAATGTTACAATCGTATAGCTTGTACCCTCTTCTTTGCGGTAGTAAAAAAAATTTCTAGATGTCTTAGTTTTTGTGTAATAGATTTTTAAAACGCAAAAAAAAAACAACCTTATTTTTAAAACTAAGCAAAATCGACCAATAAAAGTTTAGCTTGTCATAATTGTCATAAAAATCTACATCTAAAAACGCTAAGAAACATACAGTGTTTCATTAAAAAAAAAACACAAGTTTGTATTGTAACTCATTTTTGAGACACGCTGTATAGTTGAAAATAATTTTAGGCGATGGATTAGAAAAGTATCTATCAATGTCCTATATAATTTTTTTTTAATTTTACCATTTAAAGGTCACTAATGGATTTTTTCAACTCGCTGGGGCACCCTGTATGTACAGGAAATCTTCGTTTTCAAAACCATGACTCTCTTTAACTTATAAACAAAAGCCAAAGCCTACTATAATTTAAGTGTATATCGTCTATGACAGCAAAGGTATAAATTTTTAAAGATTTAACTAAAATTACAACAAAAGACAATTCTGACGTTTTATTTGATAATTTAGGACGTCTTAGTTGAGACACCTTATATCACCGATCTCCTAGATGTTTTCGAGTATATAGACAAGATCAATAATCCGTCTTTTGTACATCATGTCAAAAATGAAATATGAGTTCAAGGCCAGTTTAATTTTTTTAAGTTATTGAACTTTTAACAAACGCCTTCATTTTTTATCTTTGCAAATGCAACACACTAAAAAAATGTTACAGCGTTATAGCTTGTATCTTCTTCTTTGCAGTAGTAAAAAAATATTTCTAGATTTTTTTTTGTGTTAAAAGTAAGCAAAATCGACCAATAAAAGTTTATCTTAAAAACATTGTCATATAAAACTACACCCAAAAACGCTAAAAAACATATGGTGTTTCATTTAGAAAAACACAAGTTTGTATTGTAACTTATTTTTGAGACACGCTGTATAGTTGAAAATAATTTTAGGCGATAGATTAGATTAGTATCTATCAATATCCTACTTTTTTTTTTTAATTTTACCACTTAAAGGTCGCTAATGGACTTTTTTAACTCGCTGTAACATCCTGTATATTACAAACAAAAAAATCCAATAATTATTGCGTGTGACAGCAAAACCAAGAATTCCAGAAAAAAAATTGTACTTATTACTGTTCTAAGCTGTATATTCCAATAGATAACAAGAGGTGTCAAAGAATAGTTTAGATTCTAGTTATTCCCTTTTCCAAGTTTCATTAGGAAGAAAACAACTCAAAACTTAAAAATATACCAAGAGATAAAAAAAAACTTGAATTTTGCTACTCATGATACCGCCTCCTTGCTAAAGTTGCAGCTGCGAGTTAGATGAATGTGGCTTTTCCGAGGTCAGCTGCCCACCTATAGCCCTGACCTAGCCCCTAGCAATTTTTTACCAATTGAAAATTTTAACACGTCGTTAAAAATTACATATTTTTATGCGATTCTTGTGAAATACTTACACATGATAAAAGATTTAAAAAAAAATCCTGTTGTTTCTCCGGCATCCAACCAAGTTTTTTTGATATAATCAAGCTATTTGTAATTAAAAAAAAATTGCTCTCTGACGTAATAATTATTCAGTGATGCTAAATAGGACACCTAACAATGCTACTACTCATAAAACCAAAAAACGAATAGTAAAAATGCTTATTTTCCCACTATTGTGAAAATTAGAATTAATTATTTGATTATTCTTGGTGAAAATCATGTACGAGTAAATTCATTATGTGGAATTGCCCAACCAAATATGCAAATTTTGTTTTTAACGAAGATCCGATGACAAATCTGCCCCTATCTTTTGTTTCCCTCTCCCCAAAAACAGCGCGGAAAGTTCATTAAATTCCAATTAACGCTTCTTGTAAAATTAATGAAAAACTCCGCTGTCTCTATTCAAGACACTGATGACCCCCTTTAGTAGTTTAATTACTCTTGCGCAATGCGGCCGACACCTCTACTGGCGCCTTCCTCTTTCAATTTACACTTTTCGGTGACAAAATTTATTTTCTACTTACAAACTTGATTGTAATCGATAGCTCAAACATTTTTTTTATGAATCATTTCAAAAGTACACACCACTGGGCCGTTATTTTAATTCGGTGTTTACATTTGAATAAAATGCAAATGTTGTGTTGCTCGACTTTACGACGACCGAGGATAAATGAGGTGTTGTTTGGGATTTTTATCAAAGGATGAAGTCTTGTGAAAAAATAAGAAAAAACTCAATACAGTTTTGTTAGAATAATCATGCAAATATTAGAACTTGTGATGATTATTTCGCAAACAGAGCTGCTTTGATAGAAAATGCTGAGGGTTGTCTGTATATCGACTGAATAAACTATTTGATCAGCTTTGTCGTCAACTCGTAAATTTATTAATGTATTATCGCTCTTTTATTGATTAATAATCCAAGAAATGTGTGAGGAGGCGAAATTTAATTGCTGGTACTTAAATGTGTAATAAACTACTCGAAAAAACAATTATAATAATAGAAAAAGATGCTGAACTCATAAAAGCAAATTATGAAAAAGTTAAAGCAAGACACAAAACTGGACTTTTCTAATTCTGAACCATCAAATCTTTGAAAAACTTAAAAAATAATATTTTTGGATTTTTTTGATTCTAGTAAAATTCGTGCATACAATTTTTACGAAAATTCAACATGAGTCATAAAAATACAGTGAAACCTCGATAAATCAAACCTCTATTATATCTCGAAATTTCGATAAGTCGAAGTGATTGCCTGATCCCGAGCTTTTACTAATAGAAATCAATGTAATTCTCCCTCGATTTCTTGAATTCCTCTCTAAGTTGAACAGATTTTCGGTTCCCCTCATCTGTAAACTTCCGCAAGTCGTTTTTTTTTAAATTCCCACAATTTTACGTAATACTCATTGAATTAATTTCTGAAGTATGCATCTGTTTTCCGTAAACTTCAAAGCCTGTGAAAGCATTTTCAAAAAAAAAGAAAGATAAATCAGTTTTTAATATTTTTTCCGTCACCCCGAAGACAAATGAATAAAATCTGTATCTACATCTACATACATATACAGGGTGAATATAAAGTATGAAACCAAGCGGTTTTATTTTTAATCATTTGCCTCCAGAAAATAATAATTGATATAAATTAAAGTAATATAAAAAAATGTGATCGTATTTTCAGAACGAAATTTTGTTTTGTTTTTGAGTTATGCGATTTTTTTTGTCAAAATTGCAATTTATGTGAAAAATTTTTTTTGAAAAAATTAAATGTAAAGCAGATAGTTGTAATCCTTAGTATAGCTTTTATGAGAAAAATGATTTTATAGTGGGTTGCCATTTAAAAAAATATTTTTTTTTGTAGAACTCAAAAACAAAAGGAAATTTCGAAAAATTTTATTCTTGTTAAATCATCACATTTTTATAGTACTTTATCACTCATCAATTAGTTTTTTCAAAAAATAAATAATTTAAGCAAAAAATGTTTGGTTCCATACTTTTTATTCACCTGGTATACAGGGCGATTCAGGTAAGATAATGAGCCTGACGATCTGGCGATGCAACCCAAAAAACAAATTTCATTTACGTTTTGATCTAATTTTAATTACGATTTAAATTTGCAATCTAAGTTATCTTATGTTGCTCTGATAGTGTTTTGACATGCAATTTATGATTTTTAAAAAAACTGTTTGCCTACCTTTAATGTTTCATTGTTTCATACATTTTGTATTGGGTTTACACCGAAATGACTTCTCTAATTTCTCTATCATTCAGCGAGAACTGAATGGCAATAATAATCGTTCTCTGCACTAATGTCAGAGTGACAGCAAGATGATAACTTGGATTCAACTTGCAAATCCTAATTGAAATTGGAACAAAGGCGTAAATGAAATTTGTTTTTTGGGTTGCATCGCCAGATCGTCAGGCTCATTATCTTATCTGAATCGCCCTGTATTTTATGCCATAAGAAGCTAAGTTTTGTATATACATATTATTATGTATTAAATAAAACAATATGCATATTAAAAAGCAATCTATATCTCGAAATCTCGATAACTCGAATATTTTTTTGGCAATAGAAAATCCACTGTATCATCAGTAACGTTCCGATTCTTTACATTATGTTAATCCGTTATTTTAATACAATTTTTTTTTTTGATATACAAATATACCTACACAAATTGATGTAAACAAATTAAGGTTTTCTGTTTCAAATAAATCAATTTTCTCATGCTTACTTGCTAATTTAGCGTTTTTATGAGCAAAATATGTTTTTTGTGGTAATTTTGATCATTTCCAGTCTTTGAAGTGTTTTTAGGTTTAATCCTACTAACAGAGTTACAAATAATTTATAATCGAGTCGTCTATTTGCAAAACCAGTTAAATCCAAAAATGGCAAATACCTTATTTTTTCATACGCTTATTTTTTATATGACTAGTAGAATCAGTCAAATTAATAAATGATTTTAAAAACACTATTTCAAAAGTGGAACTGTGAGCAACTTTGTACTAAAAAATTGCAAAAAAATGAGGGTTGCATTATTTTATTAAAAAAAAAATATGAAAAGTCTTAAAAATTTATTTTATTAATATTTTCGATTTAGATAAGGATCCTTCTACGTAGCTACTTTTAAATACGCTCCAATGTTCTTACAAGTGGAAGTGGAAAAAAGCCTTTCACACTATAAAAATGTGCTAACCGATAAGAAAAACACAATTTTCTAGTCGATAATTTAGAAAAACATTTATCATTATTTTTTACAAATAGATGAACAATAACTTATATTTTACTTTTTTCTTAATTTTTTTGTTAATTTGTTGTTTTGAGATTTTTATTTCTTAGAAAATAAATTTTGTTTTGAATGGCAGTGAAGCTTTCCGAACTCTAATGATCAGTGTAGAAGCGTCGACAGTCTTTACGTTTACGTTAAAAAAATTTTGACAAACGACCAAAAATTATCCAAAAACAGGCAAAAGAAGAAAACTATTTTCATCACCTACAATGTCAGAATTCAATTGACTAGTCCTAGATCCTACCGGCGCCAACTTCGGAGATTAACAATTCCTTCAACGACGCTAAAAACAAATTAAATCTCCACCGAAGGCTTTAAACCTGCAACATTTAATGGGCACGCAGAAAAAGACGATAGACGACGTCTCGTATGGTGCCGTAACGGCATTACGTATATGGTCAACCGTAATCGATAGAGTTCTTGACCGTTGACGATGAGAGAGGACAGTTCTTGTACAAGTGCAACATCTGCTGCCACAATCAATTATTACGATCGACGGCTTAATTGGAATTGTTTTAACGGGAATAGTTACGTGTCGACTTCTAACCCTGCCATGTAAACACACAAAAAAACAAGTTTGTCGTCGAAGAACTTAGTTTGAGAGAGGTCAGGTTTAATTCCCACATTTACGCTGGCAAGCGAGTTAATTAACCTCCTATGTTAAGAACAGAACTAATTAACTTATTTAATTAACACATAATTCGCAAATTTCGCCCGATTATTTTCATTACTGAACTTAACTTTGCACTCCCGGATTTGTTTAACTCTGTAGCAAATTGAGCAACAACGTCGGAAAAAATCGAGGCCAATAACACAAAATAATAAAAAACCGACGAATTAAAACGATAAATATCACGTCGATTATTTTAATAGAACATTGTTCTTGTTGGGTAAATGCGGCACGTCCTAACTGTTTTGTCTACACTTACCCAACTCGTGACACACTTGCAAGAAAACTCTTTTTTCACGTTCCAACGAGAGTATTTCTTCTTATCTAGATGGTAACAGCAGTTTCGACGACTTTGACCCAAATCGGTATCGAACAAGGAAACCAAAACGACGTTTTATCGAATTATTCTTCAGTTTCCTTTTGATTTGTGGTTTTCGAACGAACACTTTTCAACAACAAACACGATCTGAGAGAAATATTCACCGAAAATGAACATGGCCAATAATTATCGTGTTATCGCTTCACTTTGAATAAATAAAGAGATCGTAGCAACGACTTTGTCACATGTCACATTCCGGAGATTCAGATTAAATAAAATTGAAAAATAACTAATTTAAGTAATTAGTGTAGATTTTCAAAAAATAATGAGTTAATGCATGAATTGAGGTAATTTCATTCACTATACTACTCAGTACTTACGATCAGATACATCAAAGACAGAAATTGTCAAAGGTCAAAATTTAATGATTATTAAATCACTGGTTGGAATTTTTTTTCTTTACGTAACAAGTTAAGGGAAAATTGATTATTCACAATGTTAAACATTATGAAAAATGAGAAACGAATAAAAATTATGCAACTTTTAAATTGGTGAACAGCTATTTTTACAATTTTTGTAACGGCCTTCGTTTTAGAGTAAAAAAATAATTTAAGTAGACGTGGCAAATTTTGGACGTTGGCCATTTATTGCATTGTTTTTAAAATTGTATTAAAAAAATTAGGTTTTAGTAATTGTTATTAATTTAAGCAAAAAAAAATCATAATTTCACTGATGTCCTCTAACTTTTAAACGGTGTAACTTGGTTTAGAGATAAGTTGAGTTAAATCGTTTTATTTTGATATGAGGAATATCAAGTTACTTTTTGTTCCCATCTTTTTGTTACACCTTGTACAAATGTGCTTTGATAAAATGAAACCACCCTTTTCTATGTTGAAAAAATTCTGTAAACAAACATTTTTGAACGGAACATTAAATATTACATTAAAAAATCAATCAACGAACATAAACAACCAGTAAAAAAATATTATTAACCCTGCGATTAAAACCGAATCGTTGTTAAAAAACAGCTAATTTTTTATCAAATGGAATTATTTTGTGCACCCATGCTTGCAAAATTAATGAATTGCTTCAACTTTTTGTTTTTTTTTACAACACAAATTCCTTTATTGTTATATCCGGCTGTAAATTTCACTTACTGTTATTAGTAAGTAATTAAATAAAAAATACCATAATTTTTGCATTATTCTGATTTAATTGTTTCACCATTTGCTTTTATCGCTTTCTGCAAATTAACAACACAAAACATTATTTTAAGTGAATAATTATTACTCCTTTATTTATTTATGTGCAATTTCAATTGTTACAAAACGTCAACTTTTCATTTAATCTAAATGAAAAAATCATCCAATGCTCATTATGTTGATAATTACGCATCCAACTTTCACTTTGACCGAAAATTAACATTTCACATGAGTGCTTCAACCCAAACCAAGAAAATCAACATTTCGACCCAAAACATTGAAACAATGGACTTAATTTAATTATTATTATTAAACTAGGGTCTTGTAACTCTAACGGTATCTTGTGGGTAAACCGAATAAAAAATTCCCAGCGAAGAAATAACTTGATTAGTGTGTCATTGACATGATCTGGAAATTCAACTTAAAAATATCATTAAATCGAGCACACGCTAATTATTAATTACTCAGTATTTCTAGCGATGAAAAATAGAAAATAGAACACCAAAAACACAACTCACACAAGAAGATAAAATGCGTTTATAATTATCTCGATTTTGAGTGAAAGCACCAACATTTTATTGTCTCCTATACAAGTCAAACAAAAAAAAATATCATTAGTGGAAAACCGGCAATTGTTGAAGAATTGTCGGAAAGAAGAAACAACGGTACCGCTGCAGCCATTCACGACGTCTATTAATTATAGAAAAACGAGTTATGCCGGAAAGAGGCTTTTCTCTAACGATTCCGGATTTTCCGGGAAACACGTTTATTGCGTCATTTATTGATCGCATTAAATTGTTGGCAGTGACACTGAACGCGAATCAATCTCATCTGGAGTAATACGACTCGACGTCAAAATTTTATTGTATAATATTGATGAAAACGCACAATTTGTCATAAGTCATAACACTAAAGCAAGAAGAATGAAGATGTCCATAAAAACACAATCTGTTTAAAAAAAAAAAACTGTAAGAACCAGAAGTACCAGAACAGTTGCTGTTTCAAACTAAACTTTATAATTCATTATCAAAAATCATACATAAACAGCGCATTATTTAATTAATTTCTAAGAAACGAGTTGGCACTGAAACGAAATTCATAAATTTACATATTACATATTACTAAGTTACATTTTATTGTAATCATAATAGTTTAATTAGTAGTTTTGTTTTTATTACTAAATAAAAATTCTTTGCGCAAATATGGAATAAGTAATAAATGCAATTATTACTTGACAATAAGCTAATAATTTTACAACAATTGAATTAAAGCAATAATTAAAATTAATTTTTAGGAAATAAATTAATTCCATATTTTTGCTGACTAGTAATGGAGAAAACCGTTATTCGGTTTAATGTAATGTTTTTTTTCAACCTATGTCTGATGTTTTCAAAAAACATTTTATAAAAGTTCTTTATTTTTACAAAGATAAATACCCAAACATAAACATCATTTGTGCGTAATTGGCAACACAGGTTTACACAAACAAAAAACCTGAAATATTTAAATTTTGTTGTATTAAATAAAAATAAAAAATGAAGCAAGGTAAACGTAAGAAATAATACTTTTTTCGCAAATTTTCACCAATTCCGTATTTCTAGTTTCCTTTTATTAACTGTTTTGTTTGTTAAATATTTAAATGTTGTATTTTCCGTATTTCTTTGTTATTAATAAACTTTCAACTTTTTTTCTGTGAAATGTGTGTTCTGGCGTAACTCTACAATAAAACTATTGAAATAAAAATTTTGTACACATCAAATTTCCAATTAAATTTCTGATTAAAATAAATTTAAAAAAATATGATAAAATTAAGTTGCCAAAATTAAGTGTGTAAAAGTTTTCAATAATGCTGTATAATATTAGGATCACAGATTACTTTATTAATTAAAACTAAACAAATCACGTTTTGATTGAATCAAATTTTTTGAAGATGAATAATAAAATAAAAAAAAATGTATTTTTTTTCAGTAATGAAGAAAACGGTGTAACAAATTATGAAAAACATGTTTTCAAAGTTACCTACATGTGTAAAAAACAAATTACTATTTTTTTATTAAAACAATAATTGTATAAAATGATTTAATTGAGTTTGTGTTTTCTTCCTTAACGTTGCTACATTTTTTATTTTTATTTCAGGAATTTCCAGGTATTAACAGAAATATTAAAAAGTCATGGCTGGAACAACCTGTAGTATGATTCATACAAAAAATTATATATAGTTCACTTAACAACAAAAAAACTGTTAATTAACAGACATGCAATGCTCATCACCTGATCGGTAATTTATTTAAAATAGTTAGGCAACAAAAAATTGCCAACTTCATTAGTATTTCTGCGACAGAAATTAATTAGAATAGGTTGCGTGGGTAAAAAAGTAAGATCAATATCAATTAATTAGAAAATGTCGTAGGCTTATTTATTAATAATACTACAAAAATTGCACTCCAACCCTGCACACAAGCTTTATAGATTTTCCCCTTTCAGTAGCAATAACACTGACATTTATTTCTACAGTCCCGACAAACTTTACGATTTTCGTTTTTCTCCTGAAATGTGCACTTAACTCTTGTGCAATTTTACATCCCCAATTCCCACCGAACAAACTTTATACACCTGCTGTAAATTTTCAACCCTTATACAACTCCCTCCAGTCGGTTTGTTTCATTTTTAATACGTCTAGCGCTCTGCAATTCCGCTAATGGTAAAGTCTGGGTTTTTAAACGATCATTACCATGTCAAAATTTTGTGGAAAACTACTTCTGACCGTAAAAATCTCATTAAAACAAATTAGGAAAAAGATTAGCGATTAATTCGTGTAATTTACTTCAGATAAACTCAAAATTCATGCAAGTTGAAAATTTTTCTTTAGCTTCAGTTTAGTTCAGGTCATTTTTTTTATTAGAGGAGTAAACAAAGAAGTTGTATGCTGAATTATGGCTTTTATTGACAATGTTTTGTACGTTTACTGAATAATTATGAAAAAACATTAAATAGATACAGAATGCGCCAGAACTCGCGCCTCAGAGAAAATTTTCAAGTAAGGTAAGATATCAGGAACATGAAAATTTTGACTTTTATTTTTTGATATTTGACATTTTTTTCTATCTATTTAATGATACTGATGATCTTGTATGTTTTTTTGCAATTATTTAGTAAAGGGACAAAAATTTTGCCAATAAAAGCCACAAATAACATTGAACAGAGTTACAATTTAGGATACAGCTTCCTTGTTACCTCTTTTAATAGCCTATAGCAAAAAAACATGAAAAATAATTTTTCCAACAGAAATAAATAGAGTCAAAGTGCAAACTTTAAACCCTCAAATTTCGAAATTTTTATAGATAATTTTTTTTTTAACATTTTTTCCATGTTCCTGGTATCTTACCTTATATGGCATTTTTCACGTGGGCGCGAGTTCTGGCGCACCCTATATAGATGGGTGAAATGTCAAAAAATAAATATCAAAATTTTTTGACAGATTTTTTTTGTGTTTCTGGGATGTTATCTTACTTGGTAAGGTACGAGTTATGAAACATCCTGTATATCATTATTTTTATGTTTTTGTTTTCAAATTAACATTTTTATCGCCAAAACGAATTTTACTCAAAACGGTTGTTGAACTTCCCACAATTACTGAGCCCATCTTCGCGGAAATAATGCAACGTGGGGTCACGACAAGGCGGAAGAATGACCGACTCACCTTCTTGGTTTAGCGGGGTAATGGTGGTGGTTGAAGTGGGAGCCAGTGCAAGAAAATTGGGGCACAGCAAGCCCCATCCAACGCTCTAAGCCCCCCGGAGCACCTACGTGAAAAAAACGTTCAAAATAGTCAATTTCGTGCTTCTCCAAGCGTTCACAACTAACGGTTTTTGACACAATGAAATTTAGGTGCCTCGAATGGACGCTTGGACGATCATGGGGGCTTTTTCGCCAAATTTGACGTTTTGACAGTTGTCATCGAGCAAACAAAAGCCACCAACTGGGATACTTACAACGTGATTTTGTCGGGAAATTCGGATGATTGTCACACTAAAACATTGTCAAGCGCGGAATTTAGCGCAAAATCGACTATAAACAACGTTAATTGGGAATTAACTGGGCCCCCAATAAAACAACAAAAAAGCGTTTTTGCGGCGAATCAAGCGGACACAATATCACAATTTTTTATCACTGCAAATTACTCTTCAAATTCAAATTTACTTTGCTTTATTTTAGACACAATAAACAAAATTATTGTCAAATATGAACGTGATATATTGACTGAAATTCGACACTAGCGCCACCCCGGATTTCCAAGCTACTACAAAGTTGGCGCTTGGCCACCACCAGAGGGCGCATCTTCTGTCAAAATATCAACATAACCTCACTTCATTTTAAAATAAAAAATGTGAAATTGTTAAAAACACAAAGATGGACCAGATTTTTGCGAAGCCCCCAGCTTCGACGAGTCAAATCATCAAAGCGGACCCCAATTACGAGTCCATGGACGAAGACGACGACTCCACTGTTGAGACAGTTAAAACCGAACTCGAATCGTCCGAAATTCACATCAAGGACGAAAATACCTACCTGGAATCGGATATAATAATGCCGGAAGCCCCCCAAAATACCACCAGTGTTCCGGTTAAGAAGAAAGAGGTGAAGACGAAGAAGGAGATGGAGGAGGAAGAGCGGGAGAAAATGCAGTGAGTAGAGTCCTGGGGGGAGTGTGGGGCTCACTGGTGATTTTTCTAAGGGTTCTAGTTTCGAATTTCACCGAGGACCAATTGGATCGGTATGAAATGTACAGGAGGTCGGCGTTCCCCAAAGCTGCAATTAAGAGGCTGATGCAAACCATTACGGGGTGCTCGGTCTCGCAGAATGTGGTGATTGCGATGGCCGGAATTGCGAAGGTTTTTGTGGGCGAGGTGGTGGAGGAAGGTGAGAAAAAAGAGCCCAAAAGAATTATCCAATTCTTAACTAATAATTTGTTACGAGCAACTTTTTTAAAATTTTAAACATATAATTATGAATTATAATCCCACAAAGTACTTCAAACAAGGCTAAAAAATGAGGTGAAATAAATAACCGAGATTCAGTTAAATAATCGCAAATTCTTTTCTACAATATGTATTATTTTTTGTCATTTAATTAATTGTATTTTGTTCAAAAATACATGATTTGGCGTAAGAGATTACAAAAAACTATCATATGAGTTTAGTCAACTTTTGAAATACTTACTATAAATAAAATAATAAACGCTAGTAATTATTATACAATACAATTTACTTATGATAAAAAAAATAAGCAAAACTTCTAGTAAAAAATACTCTTAAACGCTTTCGTTGTATATAATTTTATTCGTAAACACTTTTGAGTAATCGTTCAATAATATTAACAAATTTTGTTACACATTTTTTAACTAAATTAGTAATTTTATTACCACATTCGGGATGTGTTTCTAAAATTTCGTGATTTTTATAGACTCATTGCATAATACACTTTTTTCATCAGCAATCGTTGATTTTTACATTTTACAAATAAACTTTCATAATGTTCGCCTTTTAAACTCTTGAATTTTCACTTTTACTTTCTTAATCTTAAATGTTAATCTTCTTTAGGTTATTTAATTTTGTAATTTGCTTGTTTTTACAATACAATTTATACATCTGAAACTATTCACTATTTGTTAATTCTGACAAAATATAATGTTGAAAAATCTGCAACTTTAACCATTTCAGGGCCGTTGATAAAAGAAAAAATTTGTTTATCCCCATTTGTAGAGGATTTAATTCTCTACAATTTCTTCATTTACATTTTCTTAGTCATTTTTACGGTTTTGCACTGCATATTTCAATTACATACCAGATGCATAAAAAGTATTGAACGAAACGTTTTTTGCTTAAACTATTTATTTTTTGGAAAAACTAATTGATGAATGATAAAGTACTATAAAAATGTGACATTTTATCAAGAATAAAAATTTTCGTAATTTTCTTTTCTTTTTGGGTTCTACAATTTTTTTTAATATAAAATTATTTTTCTCATGAAGGTTATGATCTAAGAATTACAACTATCTACTTTATACATATTTCATTTAAAAAAAATTACATAAATTGCAATTTTGACAAAAAAGATCGCATAACTCAAAAGCAAAATAAAGTCTCGTTCTCAAAAACAATCACATTTTTTTATAATAATAATAATGTTTATTGTCAATAAAGGTCATATACATAATTATATTATTTTAATTTATGTTAATTATTTTCTGGAGGCAAATGATTAAAAAAAACACTTGGTTCAATACTTTATATTCACCCTGTATACATTTTTTTAAATATTTCCGTTTCATTATGAAAATCGATTTTTCCGTAATTACTTAGAATTTTTTTTATATAATTCTAAGATTCGTTGATCTCAAAAATCTAATTTTGCTCAGCTTCCAACGAGATAAAACATTTAATAAAATGAAATTGGGTTTTTTTAATTTTCATAATTGTTGAAAAAAATGTCATAGGACTCCTTTTCATTATTTTATTATTATTAATTACCTAAAAGCCAAATGTGTTTTTCCCCAAGTTCAGAATTATTGGTTCGGAAATGTAAAAAAAATTAGTATGTAATCAAATTAGAACTAATAAAATCAGTGTTAACACAGAGATTTTGTTAAAATTAATACCCGGCGTGAATATCATCTCATTTAAATTTCGACCACAAGACCGTAAACACTCTGTATTTCATTTTATAGCTAATGTTTTGAATTTTTCGTGTTAAAATATTGAATAAATTTTTACATTTGGATTTAAAAGCTAAACAATAAAATGCTAAAACAATATTTTATTTTGGCAAAAATGCTCGAACAGGTCAAGTTTTCTGTTAAAAAATACATACACAATTTTTAACTTAATTTAAATTTTTACGCTATTTGGTTTTTGAGTAATAACGTCATCGACATTTTTTTTAATGAAAACTCTTAATTCATTTTAGCTGGTTCGATAGATTTTTTAATTGTCGAAATATTAAATATTACATACAAGTTTTCGAAAAAAAATTACCAAAAAAGTGAAATAATATCAACAAAAAACAAACATACAAATTGTTGAAAAAAATGCCAAATGTGTTTTTCCCCAAGTTCAGAATCATTGGTTCGGAAATGTAAAAAAAATAGTATGTAATAAAATTAGAACTAATAAAATCAGTGTTAACACAGAGATTTTGTTAAAATTAATACAACATTTAAAAATAACTTAACTACTTCCGGATGTCCTTGGAAAACAAAATATCTTATTTATTTTGTCAAATACTGTATTTATGTAATTGATTAATTTTGAAAATGAAATAATTCGTGTTTATGTGTAACCATCATTTTGAGATAACACGTTAACAGTAAGTTACTCTGAATTTACGTTTTCTGAAATTAAATTGATTAATAATCCGAATTACATGTGATGGTTCTGAATTAGGCTTAAAAAGGTGTAGACAAATTGAACAAACTTGGAAATGTTTTTAAACAAATTTCGTAATGCAAAATGTAACTTTTATTAAAAAAAATTGATGCACCGTTTATTTTTTACAATGTTGCAGCGATAATCGTAGCATTGAAATAAATATTTATTTTAAGATCGTCAAAGGAAATTTTAAGTCATTATTTACAAACAAAATAGATAGTTTTGAACTTATGACCGCCAGAAGTTTAACCATTTGGATAAAAAACCTGACCAAAATTGGCTTTTCCAGCTCTGGACGTGATGGAAGAACAGTCCGAATCGGGCCCTTTGCAACCCAAGCACCTGCGAGAGGCAGTGCGGAGGATGCGCCTCCAGGGGGCCATCCCCAGCGGAAGAGACTACCGAACTCATTTCCGCCTCTAGATTTACGATTTGTATTATTTTTAGACGTAATAAAAGTCTTTTCTATTTTAATGTTGCTTTACTTAAGAACAAGCCCGGCATTATCAGGAGAGTGGGAAGCAGAGGCCAACGACTCTCTTATCACAAGAGGGACGCTCTTAGTCGCTGGTAACCTTCCCTCGCGTATAGTGGGACCAAAATGCTGATTGGAGTTATTGTGGTGTTTGTTTTAGGTAAGTGTCGAAATTTGGGATTTTATCAATGAAATCGTTATCTTTCAGGCCTGGAACTCTGCACGGCCTGTGATATGGACCAGACTAAGCAAGGGTGTCGCATACAGAACAAAGCATGTTCCTGTGGGTTCGGCTGCATATCTGAGTATCGTTACGACACGATGGCGGAGTGCCAGAACGCCCTTCGAGGTGATTATTTCCACGTTTCCACGATGCGCTAATGGCACATTTCCAGGCAAGAGACGCGACATCTGTAACCCCAATCCGTGCCTGCATGGGGGCTCCTGCATCCAGATTTCGCAACGGCCCAAATACAAGTGCAGATGTGAGGGAACGGGCTATTTCGGACTACGATGTAGCAGAGGTACTGATAACCTTTGACACGACAACAACCACATTCAAATGGTTTTTAACAAGTGAAACTTGCTCAATGATTTTCCTAGTTCGATAAAATTGTTGACAAAACTAAATTGTTTTTTTCTAGCATGTCCCACGCCCGGGGTTGGCCCCACTGACGCGGTGTTCCCCTACGAATGTATAGAAATATGACGACGTGCCTCTGTATTGTACTTTTAAATAAAAAGCGTTTTTTTAATAGTATTACTTAGTATATTTCCTTTGAAATTAAAACAATAATTTACAAATAGAAAGATAATCCACATTTAATATTGTAGTTAATTTGAAAAACTGCATCACAGTACCCACATCAACATTTGTAAAAAAAAGTCACATTCAAGTGTTTAAAAAAAATAAAATAAACCAAACTTGCGTAAAATTTAGGCACTATAATCAAGAGGAAACTACGAGACTTGTGATTATCACAGAAGAAAAGCGAAGAATGAAGGCTGAGACACACCAACTAGATCCATTACAAATATGGGATGTTGCGGGTACTGCAGAGACTGCAAACTAACATTACACCTAAATGGAGTCTAAATAAAAGTTACAAAAGGTCTTATAATGTAGAGTTTACTTATCGATGCAGTCTTCTCTAGATCATAATCTAATACCTTAACTCTGTATCCTAATAATAAATTCATTGTATTCATATTTGTCAATGGATTATCAACTTTTTTTAAATTTTTTTGGTTTGTAAGCAGTGTTTTAAGCACAGTAAAACTGCGAACGACTTTGTTCAATTCAACATGTATGAACATAGCTACGACTAATATTGGTGTGTAATACAACCGAAAAGGTTTTTCCTTGCCCTAGTTTACCATAACAATTTTGCAATTTATCAATAATTTAATAACCATACGTAATAGGACTTATGTAAAATACATTTTAGCCAACTCCACTGCTAAGACAAGAGTAAGTTAGTTGCTACGGTAGTATGACATGAATGAGAATGACTCTCGTTATTCGACAACGATTCCTGGCACACGTATGACACGTGCCTCAGATGAGAAACCCTTAGAGCCGTCGGGACCTTTCGGCTGACGCAAAACCGTCAACTTCGGACCCGCATCGTCCACGGAAACTGTACGCAGTCTACTAATCAACCGCTCTGGTCGCGCTTGCACATCACTGAAAAACAAAAACAAAAATTAAACTTTTGCCTCCCCCTTAACTTAACATCACCTCACCTGACTTTCACTACACTACAAGCCGAAGACTTGCCACTCCTATGATTGGTAACAAGTACAAATTCGACAGTGTCGCCAACTTGCAAATTGACATTATCCTTAACTTCCGTCATGTGGAAGAACAGCTTTTTCCCCTCTTCCACCTCATAAGCCAGAAAACCGAAATGACCCTTGATAGCATCCACTGTCGCTCGTAATTTCTTTCGTACAGCAATAATATTGGCAGCCCTGCCTGTCGAATCCACTTGTAATTGCACGTGGTCTCCCACTTGTAACAATTCTCGTTTATTCACAAGTCCCATTATGCCGAATTCATATTCCAGCGCTTTCTCTTCGGGATCTTCCGTTTTTATTCGAATCAAACCAGAGTATTCCGTCTGATCGGGATTTACCGAACGCAGAGGACGTACTACAGTTCCATCGAGAACATCGCCTATGACCGGCGGTAAATTGATCGTACCTTTCGGTATTATTTTTACGTTTTCGGCTGAAGAACACGTGCCCGAATTGCCGCGACTACCCAAGTTGTACTCAACTTCTTGGCCCAGTTCTAGACTGTTGGGCTCACCTTCGAAATTGCTACGAAAAAAAAATAACCGAGAGACAAAAAAACGAATTTTAGCTCACCTAAAATGGAAAAAGACTTCTTTATCATGTTGAATCGTTTCAATGAATCCAAAACCGTCTTTCAACGCTGCTATGAAACCCTGGTATATTTGACAATTGTTGCTAATTCTATGTTTAATTCCATTGGTTTGTGTGGCCGGTTGCACCACTTGAATGTCAACTGCTATCAACTCTTTGTTTCTCTTCACCTGATTTACGTTAAATTCGACCTAAAACAAACGGAATTTGAATTAGAATTATTTTATCTAAAGTCGCGGTCAATTCATAGTGGCCATTTAATTTATCTCAAAGTTGGCAGCACTTAGCCCGCCACTTCTATTGTGTGGGTTTTGTCAAAGTTGGTCGAAAAAATGTCAATAATTGTGACAGGGGCAATAGATTTTATATGTGAAGTATTCTAACCCGACTTTTTTAGAATTGTCATTTTTGATAACTGTCACTAAAAAAAAAACAATTGGATGTTTAACGTCGGATTTACACAACTCAATTTTTACAAATTTACACAGGGAAGTGGCCACTATGAATTGACCGCGACTTTATAGAATATTATTATCTTAATTACAAATTTTCATTTTGAAAAAGTATTTACAGAAACATTCTTAATTGCAATAAAATTTTAATTCTCTATTAATTTGATGTTTGAAAAAGAAAAGTAACAGACAAAATTCGGATTGTTTAATCGTACGATTGTAAAGGGCGCAAAAAATGATAAACGTGTAATTGTGTAATATTCGAATTATTTTGTGACGTTGCGAATGGGCGGGATTATGCAGCCCCGAACAAAAACCTTTTACACCGGAATTGTTACGAAATGGTTTTTGTGCCGTTTTTAAGGAAATTATTACAATAACGAATCAGTCTTAGTCAAGCTCCCGTACGAGTTACTTCAATTGTAATAATTATCCGCATAAAATATTAATTATTTGGTGGTTCAGTGCAAAACTGTGTAAAAATGGGGCCTGTATTATGAATGCGTGCGTGTTGGGTATTTTCGGATGCCTAATAGACGCGGTTTTAGAAATTTCGAGTGATTAGTGAGTGCCAATGGGGAAATGGACAAGACAATCGTGCTACAGAGGTCCGGATGAAAGAGTAAGTCAACAATAACTTTTAATTTTTTATTTAAATTGTTTGTATCCAATATTTTCAACTAATTTAATAACACATTAAACTAATTTTGAGTTTCTTTATTTTCAGTAGGTCCGTGTAAGAAGCAGAGGCAAATTGGGACAAAGGGTAGCAGAAGAAGATGCCATAAAGGTTAGTGCATTTTATTTTTTTGTTTATCGCCAAGTGAAGTGTGTAAATTTGTGATTTTTGAGTGCAACAGTAAGTATTTATTAAATTATGAATAGAAATTAATTGTGTTTGAGATAAAATTATTTATTATTGCCAAATTCTTTTTCAAAATTTGAAGAAGATGAGTGCAAATTTACTTTGTACTTTTTATGTAATAAAGAAACATCAGCAAGAACAAGACTAAGTATTGTACGAAGTTAATATTTTTCCAAAATAAATGGAACTTTTGTTTTGTTTCAGAATCTTCAATGACCAGTTAGTGCGAGTTGTCTTTTTTCGGGTGCCTAATAAACATTTAGTAGTGCGCGATTTTTAAAATTTCGAGTGTCAATGGGGGAAATGGAGAAGACAATGGTGTTACAAGGGTCCGGATTAAAGGGTGTCAACAATAACTTTTAGTTTTTTTAGAAAACTTACACTTTTTAAATTTTATTTAATATTTTCAACTGTTAGAATAACACATTGAACTGATTTTGTGTTTCTTTATTTTTAGTAGTTCCGTGTAAGAAGCAGAGGCAAATTGCGATAAAGGGTAACAGAAGAAGATGCCATAAAGGTTAGTGCATTTTATTTTTTAAATTTTTAAAGTGAAGTGTATATGTGATTTTTGAGTGCAACAGTAAATATTTATTAAATCATGAATAGAAATTAATTGTGTTTTAGACAAAATGTATTATTATTTCTTTTTCAAAATTTGTAGAAGATGAGTGCAAATTTACTTCATACTTTTTATGTCGTAAAGAAACAGCGGTTAGAACAAGATTAAGTATTGTACGAATTACACTTCTTCCAGAATAAATGGTAATTTTTGTTTTGTTTCAGAAACTTCAATGACCAGTAAGTGCGTGTTGTGTTTTTTCGAGTGCCTAATAGACATTTAGTAATGCGCGATTTTAAAAATTTCGGGTAATTAGTGAGTGCTAATGGGAAAAATGGAGAAGACAATCGTGCTACAAGGGTCTGAATTAAAAGGTAGTCAACAATGACTTTTAATTTTTTTTTAAACTTACATTTTTTAAATTTTATTTAATATTTTCAACTGTTTTAATAACACATTGAACTGATTTTGTGTTTCTTTATTTTCAGTAGATCCGTGTAAGAAGCAGAGGCCCATTAGTGTAGCAAAAGAAGATGCCATAAAGGTTAGTGCATTGTATTTTCTTTTTTCTTTTTTGCAAAGTGAAGTGTGTGATTTTTGAGTGCAACAGTAGGTATTTATTAAATTATGAATAGTAATTAATTGTGTTTTAGATAACATTTTTATTTCTCAAATTCTCTTGTAGAAAATTAATATTTTAACTATAAGAGTCTATAATTGCAGAAGAAAAACCACAATTTGTGTTTGGTAATTTTACAAAACTTGACACTTGGTCTTGTCTAGAGAGAATATCCTGGAATTAGAAAGCAAAAAAGTAACAGTTTCGTTCAAATGTGTTTTTTTTTTAATTATTGTGTAAATTGGTAAACTTATAATGATTAAAATTCTTACCTTATCTCCAAGTCTCGGGTAATTCTTCATATCACAATCTTTCGAGTAGAATGGTATAGTCTTTTTGACTCCGTTCGCTTGATAAGTGATCAATCCCGATTCGGGAGCATGTTCTCCATTTTGATTTTTGGTGGGACTCCTATTCAACCATGTCGTCGTCGGAATCTCTTTAAATACAATCCCCGTCAAATCATTCTCAACTCTCGTCTCGAACTGCACAGTTCCGTGCGGCAACCACTTCATTCTAATGGCACTTTGTCGATTATTCGAAAACGTACTTGTCTGATCCTGTACGACGGTAAATTCATACTCGTCATTCACCACCACTTCCCTATCCACGTCTAAAATCTCATTGAAATGGAAAAATAATCTGGCCTCGCGTTCAACACACTTCAAAAATCCAAATCCTTCCTTCACCGATGCGACAACTCCTTGTTCTCTCTTCTCGCCCGACACCAGAAAACTCTCATCCAAAAGCGAAATGTGTGTGGCTCTATTGAGTCCATCTCTGCGATCTGTTGCGATTTTAAACTGCACCCAATCGCCGTGACGAAGAGTAAAATCACCACGTTGGTCCTTATCGCCGAAGGAGATCTCCACTTCGGAGTGGTCGGGAGCGCGATATCGGATACGTCCCGGGAGGGCGTCAGTTTGATGACGTGCATTGGGGCCACGATCGAGCGGTTTCAAAACCTGACCTTTGAGAATCTCGGGCTTGAGGTCCTCGAAGATGACGGTGCCTGACGGTAAACGCGTTATATTACATGCGACTTCTTTACCGTTGCGAGTTTGAATGGTAAATTCAACGTCATCGCCCAATCGTAACTCCTCTTTGGTTTTCGCTTCGGAAAAATGGAAGAAGATCTCTTTAACGACATCTGCTCTTTCGATGAAACCGAAACTTTCCTTCATCGAACATACGACCCCTTGATACTTCACTGGGTGTGCAGGGTTCTCTAGACGCACATGACACGCCCCCAAGTTACCCCTAAGAATAACAAAATCAATTTTTTTTTTCACCTTCTCCAAGAAACAAACCTATTATTCGTCGCTATCTGAAAACTGACTTTATCCCCCGCTCTCAACGTGACGTTACCTTCCACGTCGTCTTTGGTGTAGGGTAGAAAGAAACATTCACCTCGATTTTCATAACTGATCCTCCCAGTTGAATCTCCACCGGAACCTTCACCTCGAAGTTCGGTTGTAACCGTTCCGGTTACCCTTTCTTCGCTCATAACCTATTGAACCGGAACAGAATTAGTTTTGTTAAAAAGAAGGAAATAAAAACACGACTCACTACTTCCGGTGCTATTTTTGTCACGGCACTGGCTATTGGTTTACCGGTACGTCGGTCATACGTCATTTCAAATTCCACCGGATCGCCAATTTTCAAATGTTCAATGTTACCACTGAACTGACTAAAATGGAAAAACAGACGGGCCTGTCGTTCGCAGCACTGAATGAAGCCGTAAGAGTGCTAGGAAAAAAAAAAAGAAACAATTGAAATAACAGCTCACTGTTCACACTATTATCGCGATCCTCTCACCTTATCATTACGAAATCGCGAAGCTGTGTTACCTGATTTTAATACAAAAAGTTGCAAACGTTTTAGTAAAAAAAGGCTCGCGTCAATACGAAATGGAAATGTCAAATAATCACCAGAATGATCTAAACTTATTTGTGTTTTACTAGTTCGTAATAAAAAATAAAAACAAAGATAAAAATTTAATTTTAGTAGTACCATACAAAATCAGGTTTACCTTATTTAATTTTTTAAGTTACCTGTTTAACACATTTATAAACAAGGCAATTTTCCTTTAATTTAACGTTTATGTTGACTAATTAACAAAACAAAACCTCTAACAACAGAAATTGTAGTAAAAAATGAAATTATTTCAACTAAACTGTACTTTTTAAATAATTAAGATAGTCGAAATATTTTTTAACAATCCAAATATACTGAAAGAAGCTCTAAAAACCAGGTAATATTCTTTTTGATACCTTAAACATCAGTTTAAAAATAGCTATTTATTGTAACTGACGAACTGACGTTCACGCCGTTAAACATTCTTGCGTGGATAAAACGAGACTAACACACGACTGCAATATAACGTTTTATCCACAATCACAGGCCCAAATTATTCCAAACTTAATTAAAAATTAAACTGACATTTAAACGTCACGCCAAATGTGCTTTCGGTTAAACGTAGTAAGCTGTTACGCGGTGCGCTGGTTACTAACAGTGGAATAAAGTTACTTTATTCCACTAGTAGATAAAGTGGTACTTTATACGCACCTAAAGTGTGGAATAAAGTCTCTTATAGAGTGATTGTGGATAAAATATATTTATCTCTCTTA
The DNA here is from genome assembly GCF_015345945.1 of Tribolium madens. Classification (NCBI taxonomy): domain Eukaryota; kingdom Metazoa; phylum Arthropoda; class Insecta; order Coleoptera; family Tenebrionidae; genus Tribolium; species Tribolium madens. Next base: position 2,996,865 of record NW_025400975.1, read on the forward strand.
CCAGTACCTAACTTTTTTTTAGACAAATGAAATTATTTCAACTAAACTGTACTTTTTAAATAATTAAATAATTATACTGAAACAAGCTCTAAAAACCTAGTTATATTCTTTTTGACACCTTAAACATCAGTTTAAAAAAATATATTTTTCTCGCTGTTGCCAGTACATAACACTTTTTTTACAATTTTAGAAGTTTTCTGGACTATATTCAACATTCTAATTTTAAATTGGGACCTACATTTTTGTCTTCATTATTTGGTACAGACAAGTGCATAATGTTGTACCTTTACTAAAAATTATTGTTCAAAAAAAATATCAAAGTTGAAAAAAAAAATCCAGTTATGGTGGTGTCAAAAAGTAGCAAAGGAAAAAAAATTGCCAATATTTTTTCAAATTTTTTATACGAAGTGACAATAAAAATGATCTATAACAAATCAAAAACATCTAATTATGTGTTATTAATTTATTTTATTATTTATTTATTTTGTTTGCTTTTAATAAGATTATTGTTGACGTAAATTTTTTATTGACACCGTGCAACTAGATTATCTTAACTTTTATTCTTTATTTTTTTCAGCTTTAATAATTTTTTTAAACAAAACTTTTTGGTAAAATCAGAACAAAGTGCACAAGTCTGTACAAAAAGAACTAATAATATCTTCAAGATTATAAAAAAAATTGAGACAAATTAAAAAGTTAAAACATACTATAACATTTTGAAAAAATCTAAAATTGTCAGTTAATACAGTTTGGAGACAAAATACTTTGGTCGTCACTTTTCTGACACTTTAATGTAATTCAAGCTTTTACGTTAAAATGAATGACAATTTTAAATTAATGACAGCAATTACATTTTCCTATCAAAAACTTGTCAACTATGATTGACAGTAGCTAAAAATAAGGTTAACAGTCCTAAAGCATGCTTTACAATTTAATGTCACTCAAGTGACATTGACGACCAAAGTATTTTGTCTCTAACTGTACCGTGCGATCAAAGAAATAAATAAATTAGAGTAGGCGACGATTACTATTCCACAGTTGGTAACACGTTGGCTGGGAATCTGGGCTGGAAAATTTTCACACAAACTGAAGTTGAAAATGACCAACCACTATTTACTTCTTGTACAGCATTTTTGTAATAACTTGCAACAATAAAAAATTTCTGCTCTAAATGAATAAAACGCACACTTGTCAAAGTTTCCGCTGACATTTGATGTCAAAAATCAGGATTGCCATCTGAAAGACTTTAATCACCGCCTACTCTAATTTATTTTTTATTTTTTTTTGATCGCAGGGTACTAATTAAAATCTATTTAATTTAATTTTTTAATTTCTGAAATCGGGCTATAAATAAAAATTCTACAGCGCCTGTCGTTTTTTAAAATCACCCTACCGTTTTACTATTTTTTTATAGTTCGTAATAAAAAATAATAACAAAGATAAAAAATTTAAATGTAGTAGTATCACACATAATTATGTGGTTTACGTTTATACGTTTATTAACGTTTATATTGACAAAACAAAAGCTCCAACAACAGAAATTGTAGTAAAAAATTAAATTATTTCAACTAAATTGTACTTTTTAAATAAATAAAATTGTGGGAATATAAAAATCACGCTAGAAAATCGCATTTATCTCGCTGTTGCAAGTACCTAACACTACCAGAAGTGTCTGAAAACCCCGCTAAAAGCTCTCGATAAATCAATATCAAATCACAGCCTGTTTGTGTGTCTTTTATGTTAATTTGCGCACCGACGTGTGTTTATAAATGTGACATCATGTTTACCAGCAGCTTTTCGATGATGCCCGTTTCTCTGGTGCCCAAATTCGAGGAGTTGGAATCGTTGTAGCTGCTGTTGTTTCCGTTTGAGAAAACGTTGTTGGTGAGGGTGCTGTCTCCGCTACTGTTGAACATGTTATTCGAATCGAGCGAGAATGTACCAATCGGGAAACGAGAATTTGTATGGGTGGTACTCGACGATCCGTACAGACCGTTGCTGAATGAAGAAGACTTGTCCTGTAGCAAAGGAAAGTCTTGCCCGAACCGTGAATTTGATGTGGAGCGATTTGTAAAATTAAATGCTTGAGAAGATGCTTTGCCTGTAATCAATTGGTGGCTTTTTTTTTACAACGATTATTTCAAACTTGGTTAAAATTACCGTTGCTGGTCATAGGTTTGAAATCGATGATGGCAGAGTCTTGATTCATGGTGTCGGGCGGCTGGAAGGATTTCCACTGAGGATTCGTGGACATAGTCTATCAGTACAATGATTTATCTTTTCACTTCTTATCGTTTCTTAAGTGTAGTGAATATCACAGAATGGTTAGTGGTATATGTAAATACCCCACAAAAGTCAATTATGGCAGCCGAGACCGTACTAATAAAATTATCACTCCTACTTTGAAACCAAGTCACAAAGGTACAATATATGTTCAACAAACTTCACAATAATATATCGTTATTACAATGTTACTAGAAAAACAATCCAATATGTATAAAAATTACTATCCACAGTCACTCAAAATTTAATTATAACAGAATATATAAATAAAAAAATCCTCAGATGTCTTCAATGCGTGCTGGGTGCGTATTGTGCTGTTATGCTCATAATTTGTCAAGGCCAGTGGTTGCGCTGATACTGGTTTACTTTAAATTTTCTATGCTAATTTTGAAGGTTTTCTTAGTTACACAAGCTGAAAAAAGAACAAATCGACATTAGTAACACTTTTTCACATACGTGTATAATTAAGACTACACGAAAGCACCTCAAAAACTAGTAGAAACCAACAATTTTTACTCACTATTTTAACCCGCACTGGATGAATTATATAAATATAAAATAAAATTTTTCAATAAATAATTGAGTTGTTTAACCTTTTTCACTAAAACAAAAACATTTTCAATATTATTTTTTAATACAAACTTTAAATTTTAACACGCACTGAATGAATTATAAAAATATGAAATTTTTCAATAAATAATCGAGTGTTTAACCTTTTTTTACTAAAATATAAACATTTACAATATCATTTTTTAAATATAGTATGACATAAATCCAGATAGTTGTGCAAATAAAAAAAAATACAGTTATTTATTATACAAGACGATAAAATTGAATTTTATCTTTGAGAGCAATTTAGCGTTGAGACGCTAATATGCTCGAAAAGATAATGAAAATTTTATCGTCGTGTACAATATAAAATTTTATTCAATCCTCACTAATTTTGTAGTCAATTTGGTCGATATTTATAATAAATATTTATAATATTTATATTTATAATATTTATAATAAAATTCAACAATGAAATCTAATGTCAAAGATCGTTAGCAACTAACAACCACAGATATACAACAATGGATGTATTTTTTTATCATCTAGATAAAATTTCATTTTAACATGAAGAAAAGAGTAAATAAAATTCATTTTTAACATAGAGGATTGAATAAAACACATTTTTTTTATTTCAGTGATTTCTAAATTAAACATCTTTTGGGAAGCTATATTATTTAATAATGAATTGACAATTGTTTTTCCGGATTGTTATCATTTCCCATTTCCTGGTTTTCCCCTCAAGAAATTAAAAAAAAATAATATTCCGTAAAAGTGCATTTTTGCTGAATTCAGTGATGTAACGTATTTGAATTAAAAGGTAAAATACACATTTACGACTATTAAAAACTTGAAAAAATCCCATTATCAACTGCGTACAAAATTATTCAAATGATCATATTTTATAAGCATTATTTTAATTTTTATATTACTCGTGTTACAAAAACGTGCTAATATTTATATCACTGCACCAGATAACATCCACAAACCACCAAGTTATTTATTTGTGGATGTTTCGATAAAATACGACCTTGACTTGTATTATCTAACGTATTTTTAAGCTTTTCTTTTTTGAGAAAAATAACAACATTGAAGTGTCTCTTTTTAAATTTTTATCGCTGTTGATTTCATAGTTTCAAATCCAGGATAAAGTAAAAAACGTCCTTGCATCACATTTGTTTCTAACAAATCGATATTAACAAACTAAGCGGAAAAAATTGGAATTGAAAGCGTGCCTCCAAGTACCTTTCAAATAATAAAAAAAGAAAGATATCGACGTAATAAGACCCTTAAAACATGACGAAATTTATTCGTAGGTTATGAAAACGGAAATTACCGAGGAAACATCTAAACCAAATAAAAGAAATTGCCTAACTTTGTTTTTTTTATGCGACAACTGGTGGTAAATGATAAAGGAACACTGCACACTCAGCTGATTACCCAACAAGGATAAAAACGAAGCTCATTTTTTTAGAATTTATGAGTGTAAATCTCAGAAAATCTTCAAGTAATGGCAATAAATAATCCTAAAATTTCCATTCCCATTACGTTACGTCTTTATTACAAACGACGTCACTAAAAAATTAACAATCAAATCCAGGCAAAGATTTCATTCCGATGTGTGACTATTTTTAGTTTTAATAAAACTCCTGTCAATCATCCCTCTATTAGCACCATTTATTTTTTCAACTAATGAATCAATATTGATTTTGTTTGGTGGAGGTTTTCAACGATTTAAAAATTCCAACCACCAATGCACAAATAATCTCATCTATTTTGTTGATTATTATTATTATTATTATTATTATCAAGTGTGGCCTCGATTAATTTACTCGATTGGGTACTTGATGGTAATTATTTTCCGCAAGTTTCAATTTGGCTAAAACCGTAAACAGAATAATTAATTCCTACCGTTAATATAGATTTCATATAAGAGGAGGAAAAATGACCAACGTAAATTTATTAACTCATTTCCTTTGTTTATAAATTTCGGGTTAAAATCTGAAACAATGCCAAATGAGATCGGACCGCAGACTGAACGCTAATGAAGATTATTAAAATGACGAGAGAAATGCAAAGGGGAGTATTGTATCGAGCGAACGACGAACGAGGCTTAATTAAATGACATTTAAATGACTTTTATCCTGTTTTAAAGTAATATCACGCAATTTCTGATTGTAAATAAGCCGACAATTTTAAGTTTTATTTATATAATATCACAACAAATCACCTACAATTGAAAACTCTTCGTTTAAAACAACATTTTGTAATTACTTTTGTCCACACAATGAAAAAGTTCATGAATAACCTTCGAACTCCCCCAATTAAAATCTCCAAAAGTGCCTCAAGGTTATAATTTTAACTTATTTTTTTTTACCCTCCTCATCAAAGCTTGCGTCTGGTCTAATTTAACGCTCGATAGAGTCTACATTTGTTTAAATAATTAAGAAAACTTCTGCTCGGTTTTTAATTTCAGCACCGAGTGATTTGTGTAATTTGCGAATCCGGCAACGATAACCTCGATATTTCACAACTAATATTTGTTTTTTTAATATCTGCAATAAATTAAACCTTCGACGAATTTCTCTAGAAAATTTTGATATACCTTAGGTTTATAGCATTAAAATCACTAATTGAAATTAATCGTAAACTTGATAACTAATGTAAAAATATAAAATTACGCGAAAACACAATCTTTGTTTATTTTCTTTTTGCTAATTTTAACGTTTTTATAATTCATTCATTTCATAAAGATATACTCAAATATATTTTTATAATAGAATAGTATATTACAACCGTAGTGAGAAATATTTAATTACCTCGAGGGCTCAGGTGATCTGACCGAGAGACAGCTATTTTGTTGGTACTTTAATATAGTTAATATGCAAACAAATTGCGTTTTTGACATTTGATTGACAACTTTCATATTTTCCGACCAGGGAATGTAGTGACGTATTTTCCAACTTCTAAAAGGATAAAAATTCGGCGGAGTAATAAAAAATTATAGGTAAAAACTCTCTTTTTTCGAAAATATACAAAAAAAAAAATATAACAAATTAAATAAGCCATTGTAATCCTAAAAAACATTAACTATTTATAGCTTATGTTATTTAACTCTGTCCAAAAGTTATACAGGGTGAATATAAAGTATGGAACCAAGCAGTTTTTTTTTTTAATCATTTGCCCCCAGAAAATAATAATTAATATAAATTAAAGTAATATAAAAAATGTGATTCTATTTTGAGAACGAAATTTTGTTTTGTTTTTTAGCTATGCGTTCTTTATTTGTCAAAATTGCAATTGATGTAAAAAAAAATTCAAAAAATTAAATATAAAATTTATAGTTGTAATCCTTACATGACCTTCATGAGAAAAATGTTTTTTTAGAAAGTTTTCAAAAATTTTATTCTTGATAAAACATTATATTTTTATAATATTTTACCATTCATCAAATAATTTTTTCCAAAAAATAAATTGTTTAAACAAAAAACGTTTGGTTCCATACTTTTTATTCACCTGGTATGTGTCGTTTATCCTTAAGTTTTTTCTATGGAAAACTTTAGGTATCCGTAGTTTTTTCATTAGCTTACATTTCAAAACAACTTTACTATTGAATACCACAAACCACAACAATTTGATTCATTGTTTTATAAGTGTCGTAAATTTTAATTTGACATAACTTTTAACTTTCTTGTCTACACGAAATTTTGCGAGTCTAGTTTAAGACAGTTCCTGTCGACCGAACAAGCTTTGTTTTTTTTTTGCTTTTTAGTACATTTTTTTAAATAAAAGATGATTTTTAAAAAATATTCCACCCAAATTTCAGAAAGAAAAGTGGCCAACTACACTTCAAAAATAAAAAAATACTTCCCTCTTCTGTCAAAAATACTATAAAAATACACAAAGGTGTCCCAGAACACGCACCACAAAAGAAAAATGCCAAGTAGGATGTAAGATAAGATACCCGAAACGTTTAAAAAATTATATGTCAACAAATTTTGACATTTTACCTTTCTTATGTCTATTTATTGTTACCGATCACCTTGTATATGTTTTTTTTTTTTTTATAATTATTCAGTAAAGGTGGAAAAACTTTGCCAATAAAAGCCACAAATAATGATAAATAAAGTAACAATTTTATTAATAGCATTCCGTAAAAAATATGAGAAATTATTTTTCTAACCAAAATAAATAGCATCAAAGTACAAAATTTAAAACCACATAATTTGAAAATTTTTCTAGACAAAATTTTTTAAACATTTTTTTATGTTCCTGGTATCTTATCTTACTTTGCGTTTTTCACTAATTCGCAAATTCTGGGACACCTGTGTAACCTCTCAGAGAAGTAAAAATTTTACTTCTTCCATCGAAAAACACACGGCTAGATTTAATAGTAATATTGAAATTTCAAAAGAAATTGTTACTTTTAAAGTTTTTCTTGATGGGTCGTAGAAAAAAATTATATGATTACACTGAAGAAAACTGTCGTTTCTTCCCTTGATGGTTACTGACTTTAACTTAAGGGAGGAAAGGTACACTTTCCTCCCGACGGTTACTATGTTTACCGCTATTTCTTTTTAGTTGAAACTGAATGTTATATTTTTTTTTGTCGCAAATGTAACTCGTCACATTACAATTTTAGTAAAAGCATCAAGTCTGAGACGTCCGTCTCTATTTATAATTGACAAAAAGAGCCGACACGTGAAGACGTTAAAAATAAGTTGTATTTACAAACTCCATGTTGGTAATGTAATTCTCTGTAAAATTTTCCATGACTTTAGATAAACGATCATGCTTTTTTATTAAAACAAGAGAAATTAATACAAACTGAAGGCAATAGAATCGAGCGCCGACTCCCATCCAAAGCTCGACGGTAATTATGGTATCCTTGTAATTACAACAGATCTAATTTAATTAAAAAAGTGTGATATTTTAGCTTCGGCGGCACAATAGCCCTCTTTAACTCACAAATGAGTGCTCGTTAATGAAGTGCCTCAATGTAAACAAAAACAAACAAAATGGGAAAAAGTTGTTAATTGGAAAACTCGACGTAATAAAATATTTAAATATAGCCCCCGGTACGGCAAATGTTTATCACAGCTTCACCCATTAGCTAACATAGCTCCCGATTTAGAACCATGTGCATTTGGGGCAAGGGGTAAAACAACGGTCAAATTATTGATTTGCTTACAAACCGTCTGTTGAAAGTTTCAACAACCAAGCCGGGGCCGGCCCCGTCCGCCCCGAAAGCCCCCAATTGGAACACCCCGTCGACTCAACAGCCTAAATCCGAAGATTACTGCGTAGATCGAACCGCACAAAAGATGTAACAAGTAAGGGTTAGAGGGACAAGTTTCGCACAAAAACTACCATTTTAAGCGGATAAAACAACTGAAATCGAACATATTGGTGGTAATAATGAAAATTACGTACTTTTTGTAGCGGTTTTGATGTTAATTATACGAAAATTTACAAAAATTTCAACTCACCACGACACAGCACAGCACTGACGACATGCCGCCATGTTGAATGTCAACATGATCGAGAAAAACAAAACGAACCAAAAACGAAGCGCTCTGATTGGTCCACGCGCCATTACCAACCTAACATAATTAATTCATTTTTGTTTAGTTCCCAAACTGTCATTACGTTTTTGAGAAATTTTCGAATTTTTTCGAAACTTGGACAAGTTCAAGTATTCCGACCCGGTTTCGTGCATTCCCTGGGCTTGATTCAAGCCATGTCAGCATTTTTTACCACAACTTTACTCCTAACCTAAAAGTGCTAAAAATTTGTATGGATTTGGTTGGGGTGCTCCCGCTTTGACGATGGACTCGATTTTCCACGAGAAGGTGAGCTTTTGGGGGTTTGATCAAACCTAACCTCACTTTTCAGCAAGAAGGTTCTCTATGCGCCCAACACTGCCTCAACTCCCTTCTCCAGGGCCCTTATTTCACCGCCGTGGACTTGAGCATCTTGGCCGAGAAACTGGACGAGGAAGAACGTGTCAGGATGGCCGAATCGGGTGAAGACTCCGAGGAGTACCGAAACTTCCTCAAACAGCCCTCAGGCAACATGGACGACAGCGGCTACTTCTCAATCCAAGTCATAAGCAAAGCCCTGCAGGTGTGGGGGCTGGAAATCGTGCCTTATACCGCCGACGACGAGCGCGTCAAAAACCGCGATCCGAGCAAAATGCAAGCGTTTATCTGCAACTACCAGAACCACTGGTTCACGATACGCAAAATAGGGAACCAGTGGTTCAACCTCAACTCGCTCTTGGCCAAGCCCGTGCTCATTTCGGACACGTATCTGGCGTTGTTTTTGGCCCAGTTGAAAAACGAGGGCTATTCGAATTTCGTTGTCTTCGGGGAGCTGCCCCAGTGTTCCGCCGACGAGGTCATCAGGAGCAACCCCGTGGTACCCACGCTGAACACCCAGCCGTCGGAGGAGGACCCCGAGCTGCAAGCCGCCCTCAAATTGAGCCTCAGTCAAGACTGCCAGGAGGTGGGGACTTCAGTCCCGAATACCGACGACGAGGAGCTGCAAAAGGCCCTCTTGTTGAGTCTCTCGTGTGAGAATGACGACGAGTCGAACCTGAAGAAAGCGCTCATTTTGAGTATGAGCAATGTGTGACCTCGATTTTAAGTTAGCGTAAGAGCAATGTTTGAGGGACTTTTAGGTGTAATCGATTTTTACTAACATCCGACGCATGTTCTAGATTTAGGTGGAAATTTTTCTAATAAAACTAACTGTAAAAACTGTTATTGTTGTTATTGACCAGAGTTTAATAAATTATGAAATGTTTTGGTTTAAACTTGTATTTATTTAGGCAGTGACGCTTTTTTTCTAATATTTTTTAGTTATTTGTTATACATGTAACCAAGTACCTGCAATATTCACGTCACGGTGACCATTATAGGTATTTTTTAACTAATTTATTGTGAAACTTCATACTGTGTACTTAATTATTAAAAGTTTGTTATTATTTAGTGTTTGATTTAGTTATACAGGGTGGCGGAAAAATGCGTTAAATCATTTTAGGGGCTGATTCCTTAGGTCAATAGAGAAAAAAAGTTCCCATGGACATATGTCCAGAAATGATTTCTTAAGAAGTTAGAACGATATTTTGATTTTATATAAATTCATTACGTGGGTTGCTTTTAAAAACGTTTTAACATTTTATTGTACAACGTTTTCCAAATTACAATTATTTTTTATAGGAAAGTCGCGGTCAATTTATAGTGGCCATTTAATTTATTGCACAGTTGGTAGCCCCTCTTGTAGGCGGATTGTGTCTATGTTGGTAGCACATGTAACTAAACTGTGTCATTAATTGTGACAGGCGCAGTATGGATTTTATATGTGAAGTATTCTAACCCGAGAGAATTGTTACTTTTGGTAGATATCTCCCTAAAAAAACAATTGCAGTCAGATTTACACAATTTTTACAAATTTGCACAGAGATGTGGCCACTATGAACTTACCGCGACTTTGCTAATGGATTCAGGGCCAAAAAATTACCCCGAATGCAAAATTTTGTAAATTTATCTCAACCCATAACTGAGATAATTGATAATTGAAAAAAGAGACCACCGAAATTTTGTAACGTTTTTTTTCGGATATTCTGTGTAGTATAGGCAGTAAATTAATATGCAAATAACAAAATTTACTGTGTCGTTAATGTAATCAGAACCAATTTCATAGAAATTACTTCTCGTTAAGTTTTAATCGAGTATAAAAAGTATTATTAGATTTTTAACACTAACTTAATTGTCTTGATTTTTTGGAAAATTGAAAATTTGCTAAATTGGAATAACTTACCTTATCTCTTTTCATTTTCGCCTCTGCTATCAGTTTTTATCTTTTCTTTGTAATTAATTGGTATTTCAGGACCGCCAAACGATAATTGAAAAAATGAGAAGCTTGCAAAAACATTAGCGTATTATCAGCAAAAGCAAATTATGTAAAGTCAATATTTCTAGAATTATGATTTCGAAAAAAATGTCACAAAAATTCTGTAACTCGTTTTCAAAATAAAAACGTTTTAAAAACATTGTTTTAAGAATAAGAAGATGATTATTTTGTATATTTGTATCAAATTCAAGAAATCGTTTATTAGCTAATAAAAATCGACTAATTTACGAGATTTAGATTAAAAGTTATGATGTTCTATAAACAATATTAATGAAGAAAGTACATCGTTTTTTCAGTACAGTTAAACCTCTGTAATCCGAACACCGATAGCAAATATCCCCACTTCTTATAAACCAGCTCCATATACACAGTGACTCAAAAAAACCGGAGAGTCTCTTTGGTGATTTATTTTTATAATTTTATTAAATTATGAATATTTGAAAATACCACAAATTGACAACGCTGCATTTTGAGCCATATTTTAATCTTATTGTGCCTAAAACGTTGTTACTATGGAAACAAACAAATTTTTGATGTGCTGTTTCCAATTTATCCCTTTTTTAGGTTTTATGCACATTTTGCTTATTATTATTAAAACTGTTTTTTTTTTAATCTTAGATGCTTATTTTAACGTCTTTTACTAATAAAACACAAAATTACCTTCGCGGATTAATAAAAAAATTATATTAAAATTGCATTTTTAAAAAATTGAATCAAAGGAAACTGCCAGTAGTGGTACGCTATCTGATGTAATAATTTATGTATACAAAAACTAATTTCCATAAACAAATTTTGATCAAAACCTTCGTAAGAAAAGATAAAGAAAAGTCCCAAAAGGCTCTGAGAGAGTTAAATTATTCATTCTTTACTTGCAATAAATTCACATATACGATAAAATTATACATTTTTTAAAATTTGGTTTTACTTAAAATACTTAAAAAAATGTAATTATTTTATTACATTTTTTTTTTCTAGCTGCTGTGCTTTCTCTCACCTTGTTGCACCGTGGTTATTTTGTCCCAGCTTCCCCTAATAAATTGGGCACCGTCATTTATCAATTTTTATCGCTCGCTTATTATACTCCTAATCTTTATTTGTGCTATTGGACAAATTACTATCATTATCAACTAATCAATATCTTTTAATTCAATGTTAATCATTTTTACAAAAAAAAAGTATGGAAAGTGTATCACTTTCGACTTTCTAAACAGCTGTCATAACCTGATCTGTCAAAATTATGACAATTGTGTACGTAAACAACAGTCAGTTCATTCACTTTAAATAATTGAATTACCAATAAAAGTGCAGCAAAGCTCGCTCCTTATCGTCGTAATTATAAATCCCATCAAAATCCTTTCTCAGTACATTCGTGAACGTAGTGAGTGACGTGTGTGGTTATAACCTCAAAACAAGATGCAAAGACGGTGCACCCTACTCGCCCTCATCCTCGCCCTGTCAATCCACCTCGTGAACAACGCATCTCTCTCCATTTACGAGCAAAAAAAATACAAACAATTTCTCGAAGGCCAAGGTCTCTACTCCCCCGACGACGACGTCGTCATCCTCACAGTGCACAACTTCAAATCTCAAGTAATGGGCAGCAACCACGCCTGGCTTGTCGAGTTCTACAACAGCTGGTGCGGCTTCTGCCAGCGCTTCGCCCCCTCGTGGAAAGCCCTCGCGACCGATGTGAAGGGCTGGAGCGACTTGGTGAAAATCGCAGCCTTGGATTGCTCAGTCGACGAGAACACACCGATTTGTCGCGAATACGAGATCATGGCGTACCCCACATTGAGGTACTTCCACGAGGGGTACCAACCCGGGCCCCAAAACCTCGGCGTGGCGGTGCAAAAAGGCGACGATGTGGTGGCCCACCGACATTACCTCATCGAGAGGCTTGTGACCGAGCAAAGGGAGCACCGAGGGGGGCTTTACCCGAATTTGTTACCCTACGAACAGTCCACTCTTGAACGAGTCTTTGACGGGAGTGAGGCCCAATTTGGGTTTTTGGTGGTCGAAAAACCGGGGAGTTTTTTAGGGGCTGAGGTTACTCTCGACTTACACAAAACCCCCATCGTTATCAGATACACATTTGATAACAATACAAGTCTTTTGAACAAGTTTGGGATTAGTACAATTCCGATTGTGATCAGTTTTGATCGCAATTTGAATTATCAAGTCCATACAAGTGCAAGGTCAAGACAAGAGATCAAGCTTGTGATTGGTCAATTTTTGCAAAAGAAACATGTGAGAGTCACGGATGAGACTCCGAAACAGGAGATTTTCACGGGGAAGTGGCTCGATGTCGAAGTCCCTGACATGTCTTCACTGATCCAGGAGCGTGCAAAGCAGGCCTTGAAAGAGAGGATTAAGAGTATGGGTGATGTCGTGTTCCAAATGGACCTTGAAACGGCCCTTCGCTACTCCCTTAAACACGAAATCGCGACAACTAAACTCATCGAAGGCGAGAAATTGCAAGTTTTGCGCTCTTATTTAAACATCCTCCGGAAGTACTTCCCCTTTGGCCGCGGCGGCCAACTCTTCCTCACCGAACTGGCGATGAAAGCTTCGGCCGATTCCGTCCCCGGCTCGGAACTAGCCGAAGTGATAACCCGAGCCGAGGGTGAGACCAGTTACGTGTTTTCCTCCCCCCAGCAATGGTTGGCGTGTCGGGGGAGTTCCCCGGCTTTCCGGGGCTACCCTTGCGGTTTATGGAAGTTGTTCCATTTCCTAACGGTGAATTCAGCGGAGCAGAATGTAAATAACCGACGCGCTGACCCGTTGGAAGTCCTAAATGTGATGCACGGCTACGTGAAGAACTTCTTCGGGTGTCACGATTGCAGTCAGCACTTCCAGGAGATGGCGTTGCGGAGAGAGATGCACAACGTGTCGTCGTTGGACTCGTCGGTGATGTGGCTGTGGATGGCGCACAACGAGGTGAATAAGCGTCTGGCTGGGGACCAGACGGAGGATCCCGAGTTCCCGAAGGTGCAGTTCCCGTCGAAGGAGAGGTGTCCGACGTGTCGGAATAACAATAATTGGGAGTTGTTGGAGGTGTTGAAGTATATCAAGCAGATGTATAACGGGATTAATGTGAGGTACATCGGGTCGGACACGACGCTCCTCCACGTCGGCTTGGAGGGGGGGAAGGCGGCGTCGAGCGGATCCAGCAGCGTTTTTAGACAGTTAGATATGAGTATGTGTTTTATTTTATATGTGTTTTCTTTTTTATTACTAGCTGTACTAATACGTATATTTCTAAAGCGAGGCTATCGGAAAAAGCCGTACGTTTACGACCTGTTGGGTAAAGTGTGATTGATGATGGTGGAGGGGCCCTGGAAATGGACAACGAACATTTGTGATTTACTAGGTTTAAGTTACATCACATTCTTTTGTTTACCAAAGAATACTACTTTGTTATGTAAATATTTTAGTTGTTTAGTCGATTGCATTTTATTTGTTGGGTAGGTACAAGATCAAGGTTGTTTTATATTTTTGCAACAAAACGTGACTGATTACGTATTTTAAATTTTTTGCCGGTTTTTTATTGTATTTATTGACTATTTTATACAAAGTGTTTTATGCTTGATTAAGTGAAATGCATGTAAATAATAAAATACAATTGAGAGTACAACTACTTTCTTATGTAACTTTGGTGTTTGTTCTTATCAACCTCACAACCTGTAATCATTCTTGTTAACAACGTTATACAGGGTGCGCCAGAACACGCCCCAGAGAAAAATTTCAAGTAAGGTAAGATACTAGGAACATGGAAATGTTGACATAAATTTTTTGACATTTGACATTTTTTTATGTCTATTTATTGATACTGATGATCTTGTATATGCTTTTTTACAATTATTTAGTAAAAGTACAAAAATTTTGCTAATAAAAGCCACAAATAACGTCAAACGGAGTTACAATTTAGGATGTAGCTTCCTTGTTTCCTCTTCTAATAACCTGTAGCAAAAAAACCTGGAAAATTATTTTTCCAACAGAAATAAATAGAGTCAAAGTGCAAAATTTAAATTCTCATAACTTATAGATTAATTTTTTTAAACATTTTTTCCATGTTTTTTTCTCTAGGGCGCGAGTTCTGACGCACCCTGTATAGGATGTGCCGGCTAAACCTCAAACTGGAAGCATTAATTTTTCTAATAAATGTCGAAGGTTTACGTTTTTTTACATTTGCTTGAAGTAGGCCAACATTGGTCTAACTCGGTAATTGTTTATATTTTTTTCGAAATATTTACGTTTTTATTTAAAAAACATGGCGAAACACTTGAAAAAGACAAAAAGAATGAATAAAGTTAAGTAAATGATTCTGCTTGTAATAGTAAAAGATAGACGTAATTTAGATTTTATGCGAAAGAAAGAGACAAGACTATAGTAGTAAATAATGCTTTTGCTACAATTAATTCATACCACCCAATGACTTGATTTGGTGTTTTTGTGTGGGTTTGATTTCGCAAAATTCCGCAACAAACAGATTTTGGTTCAAAAACGTGCTTAAAGACTTAAAAAAAAGATAAAGTAACACATTTTTTATGCAATTTTGAGTTTTTTCGGTTTATTTTTGTTTTAATCTTGTTCAGAACCAGTTAAATCGAGTGAAATTAATAAAATAACATCAATATCTTTTTTTGTAACTTTTAGGTATATTTTGACAAAATCTTTGAAAATAAGTGAGTTTTCTGGTTCCAAAACGAAAAAATCGAGCAAAACAATCTAAAATAATATCAATTTTAATCTGATTTGGTAATTTTTTAGTCAGTTTTCGCAAAACGTTGAATGTATTTCGAAAACGTGCTGAAACACTCTAAATGAAAAAATAACATTATTTTGGGTCTGATTTGGTGAATTTTCGGTTTGTTTGTAAAGAAACTTTGCAGAATAATAGTGTTTCTAGCTGAAAAATGTATTAAAACGCTCTAAAAAAGACCAAAATAATATACTTTGTGGACAAATTTAGCGATTTTTTGACCCTTTATGAGTGGAATCTCATAAAAAAAAAACAAATAAAATTATATTCTTAACTAAATTGATGATTTTTTGACATATTTTTGAAAAAATGTGGTTAAATAATTGAGTTTCTGAACAAAAAACGTACAAAATGTTCAAAAGGATCACTAATTAAAAAATCAAATTTTGTTTCTAGACGATTACGCAGAAAACTTAATTTTTCAAAGGTTTGGGCAAATTTTATTCTAAAAGAATAATTTCAAAATATACCTTTTAATTTTCTGCTGTAACTGCAGTTACAGATTTCTAAAAATATCGTGAAAAATATTCAATTTTTACAAAAGTTTTCGCCAAATCTACCATAAAAATCACCTGATATAGTGAAATTTCACCAGCCTTGGCAACACTGATAGCGGTTACATATACCGGAAATGGGTATCATCTTTGTTATTTTAAATGAAAGCGTTGTTTTATTTTTTTGATTTTCCGAGTTATTTTGTAAAAGTTATGAAACTTATATTTACTATATTTGAGATCAGCCGTTTTCGAGATTTTTAGACTTCTTTATTATTTATTTTTTTATTACTTTGATTTTTTTTCCACAAAGACTGATTTCTGTTTGATGTTGCTAACGTAAGGTTAAATGAAAAAGTTCAGTCGTACGTAACGTCGTTATTTGAAATTAAAAATTGTGGGAGGCAATTTGATACGGTCGATTTATGCAAAATGTAGACATTTATTATTACGAAACGACTTAATCTGCATTGTTTTTGTTGCATGTTTGTGAAAAACGATAGAATGGTGTTTATTTACTCGTGGGAGTACGGAAAAACCTTGTTAATGAGTAATTTCTTTCTTCAAGTTAATCAATTTTCGCAAAGTTTAATATTTCACTATAAATATTTTTCGTTTCAAAATCTTAACAATTACTCCAACTGATTATTTAATCCAATAGTCTAAAAAATTAGATAATTTCACACATCAAGTGCCTAATTTATCATGAAAAAATACCGAAAACAATATTGTTTTTGGAGGAACATAAATGTGGGAGTTGTACGGTGTGTTTTGAATGAATTTATTTACTTGATCGCACTTGAATTGAATTTTCTGATTAAACGATCCGTGTGATATTAAAACGTAATTTTCTATTTAACCCACGTTCCCCCTACGCAGGCTTTGGGTCATTTGTGAATAATTATTTTTGCTAATAAAATAAGTGTTTTTTTTGTATGCATAAGATAAATAAATACTTAACTAAATAAATAAATTGTCTTTTTCTAATATTTACATTTTTCTGAAAAAATAGGAAATATTTAATTTGGACCCGAACAACAAAGTTTTTATGTACTTTTTTGCATTTGTGAAATGTATTGCAAGTTTTAGCCTAATGTATATGCAACCAACTATACAAACTCCTGAAATATTTAGCTAAATCAGCCTATAATTTAATTTTTTTTAGCACGAGAAATGTCTTAATTATTGACTAAGTAATGTTTGAAAAATTGTTTTATAATTTTTATTTACTGGTCAGCTTTTACAGACTTTAATACAAAGCAAATGGTGAATAGTGTAAAAATTAGACACGAATGAGGACATATTTGGTGTCTTTGGGTTTTTTCTCTACTTTGGGTGGAATTTGGTCTAGTTTTTTTGGAATGATAACACCTGGTTTGATACCTTTCGATTTTAGATATTTTGTAAGAACCCACTTCATGCTTTTGGTTCCATTAATACCCTCTGAAATAATCTCCACATTGTTGTTCCGATCTGTGATGACAATTTGGGGTAAACTTTTAATTTTCTGTTTCTGTTTCTCGGTTAAAAGCACGGCCGAACCCCGTTTGAAAGCAACATTAGGAGTTCTGCGAAAATGCAACACCATTTCGGCCCCTAATGGTCTTACGTAATCTTCAATTACCAAGATAACATAGCGGATATTTTTCTTTTGTCCTTCGAAAAGTTTATTTTCATTGGTGTCCATCGTTGGTATTATGCTTCTTGGGAATTTTAACAACTCTTTTCCGTGACTCTGGTGGATGGAAAGTACTAACTGGTTAATAATACTTTGTTTAATTATATCCAGTGGCTCTAAAGAGCTTATAGAAATTCCTGAATTGAAGCTACCTTCAGACACACTATTTTCGCTAAAGTACAAGACAGAAGGGTATGAAAAAACATGGAACATGAAGCAAATTCTATTGTTTCCCTGGGATGAACAGTCGAAAACTCCCACTCTCATTAAGTCCCTCCAGGACGCTGTATCTGTAGCAAATTCCTTCCAAGTTGGGGCAAATTCTTGACTGCGATTAGACAAACTGCTGTAAAAATTGATTAACCATCCAGTTGGTGAGTTGTAGACAAATTTCTTGAAATTGTGCGAATTGAGAATTTCAACATCGTCGTTGGGAGAAAACATTTCACGGAACATTGTACCTTGGGCACAAGCAATGCCTAAAAGAACTAACACAAGAGTCTTGTTCATGATGTAACGTAGTTTCTGAGTGAAAAAAATTTGACGTTTATTTTTATAAAGCCGTAAATGTGCTGAAATGCGTTTATCGCAAATGATTTCTTTGTTTTAGGATATTATGAGGTAGTTTTGAACATAATGTTGACCATTAACGATTTATTACAACGTTTAGTATCAAATATTTAACACCCAATTGGAAGTATAAAAAAACGAGTTTTTAGGTTCAAATATCAAACAAAATTTTGTTTTATTCATTAGTGGATTAAAAATTTCAATAACTGGACACATATTTTTATTACTGTTGAAAAGTATTATTTTTTAATTTTGAAATTTCAGTCTAACAGTCTAATATTACTTTTCTTATTAAAAATTTTGTTTTATCCAAGCTTTTCTTACATAATTATTATTTACAGCTGATTCTTTTAAAACATATTTTTATATTTTCTACTCTTTCTCTTTCTTTTTTCGATTTTTATCTACATTTCTTTATTTGATTGTTTTGAAGAGTTTTTTTTTTAACTTTAACAGATAGTTAAAAACCCCTACAAATGCTTTTGTCGAGGTACAAAAGTACGTAAAACGTTGTAAAAATGCGAAAAATGTATTTTGCGTTTGAATGATTATGTTGGATTAAAGCAGAGACATTGGTCGGGGGCGCAGAGTCGCAGCGGCATAAAGTCATATAATTCAAATTCAAATACTAACAATTCAAGTAAATGTTAAAAGATACCACAAGAGCTTTAGAACATGAAGAAATATGAAATATGTTGACAGAAATTATATTACAAAATTTGTTTATTAAAATAATACAATCATTTCAAATGTGTAAAAAAATGATTTTTTAGATTCAAAAATCAATAAAATTCTGTTTTATTCACTAGAGTGGATTAAAAATTTCATCAACTGGACACGTATTTTTATTACTGTTGACAAGTATTATTCTTTAATTTCGAAATTTCAGAGTCTATCAGTCTATTTTTTTTATTAGAAATTTTGTTTTATTAAAGCTTTTCTTATGTAATTATTTATAGCAGATTTTTTTTAAATATATTTTGATATTCTCTACTCTTTCTCCTTGTTCTTCGATTATCATTTACATTTCTTCATTTAATTGTTTAAAGAGTTTTTTTTACTACTAAGTATAATTTTTTAATTCCGAAATTTCAGAGTCTAAAAGTCTAGTATTATTATTTTTTATTAAAAATTATGTTTTATTGAAGTTTTTGTTATATAATTATTATTTACAGCTGTTTTTTAATAGTATATGATTAATTAAACCAAACACAGCAAAAATTTCGTAGTTGAATAATTTCATTTGCGTTAGACCGATTGACACTGACAGTTCGATGGAAAAACGGTTAGGTCGCCAACATTATAAGACTAAATTTCCCTCTTTTTAGTATAATTTTTATAGCACTGTTTTTGTTCATTACGAAATCCAAAACAGTTTCGTAATGGATCTTAGTACGAACGCAAAGTAGAAAAACATATTTTCATATTATGTACTCTTTCTCTTTGTTCGTCAATTATCATTTACATTTCTTTATTTATTTATTTGATCGTTTTGAAGAGTTTTTAGCGAATTCGTTCTTTAGTTCTATGTGCTCTTACTTTAACAAATCGTTAAATACCACTACAAATGGAGTTCTCGGGGTACAAAAGTACATAAAACGTTGTAAAAACGCGAAAAATATATTTTGTGTTTGAATGATTATATTGAAATAAAGCAAAGACACTGGTCGGGGGCGCAAAGTCGCAGCGGCATAAAATCTTAAACAAAATTCAAATTCAAATACTAACAATTTAAGTAAATGTTAAAAGAGAGCACAAAAGCTTTAAAACATGAAGAAATATGAAAAATGTTGACATAAATTATATTACAAAACTCGTTTATTAAACTTATACAATTATTTTTCGTTACCAATAAAATTTTGTTTTATTCACTAGTGGATGAAAACTTTCATCAACTGGACACATATTTTTATCACTATTGACAAGTATTATTTCTTATTTTTGAAACTTCAGAGTCTAATAGTCTATTTTTTTTATTAAAGTTTTTTTTCCTACATAATTATTATTTACAGCTGATTTCTTAAAACATATTTTCATAGTCTCTACTCTTTCTTCTTCTTCGATTATCATCTACATTTCTTCATTTGATTGTTTTAAGGATTTTTTAGCGAATTGATTTTTTAGTTGTATGTGCTCTTACTTTAACAAATTGTTAAAAATGTCTACAAATGGACTTTTTGGGGTCCAAAAGTACATAAAACGTTGTAAAAACGCGAAAAATATATTTTGTGTTTGAATGATTATATTGAATTAAAGCAGAGAGACTGCCCGAGGGCGCAAAGTCGCAGCGGCATAGTACTAACAATTCAAGTAAATTTTAAAAAGTAGGACAAAAGCTTTAAAACATGAAGAAATATGTACTAAAATATTGACAGAAATTATATTACAAAATTCGTTTATTAACATAATACAATTATTTTTCGTTTTTATAAAAATGTAAAATTGTATAAAAGTTTAGAACATCTTGTCTAAACCGGGAAACAAAACTCTGGTGTCAGAACCAATATATCTAACATTATACTTCCCATACATTTTCTTCAAATATTCAAACACTTTCCTCCTCCTCCACGACCCATCTTCTTCATAACACTCTGGACACTGTAACCTCGCCGGAAACTGTTCTTTCCGAAACACCGGATCTTCAGTTATGTCACCTTTCAGACGCTCATTCACAACATTATGAGCCTCCCATAACCACAAAAGCCCTTCTTCAAACGAAGAAACACCCTGTAAATTTCTCTCAATTGCCATTTGCTGAAAATGTTTACTGCAACCACCACAACTGAAAAAATACTTGATATAACCATGCATCGCATTTAGGACTTCTCTCGGATCTTCAGAATTGACAGTTAAGTAGTGGAAGAGCTGCCATAAGCTGCAGGGATATCTTCGTTTTCCCTTGACACTCCCTTGACACCCTAGATAGGTTTGAGATGACGAAAACGAGTGATTTTTTTCAGCTTTTTCCACAAGTTGGAGTATTTCAACACCTTGAACTTTTTCACGGTTTGACGTAACTTTGATTAGGTTGGTTACCAAAGACGAGTTTTTATAACCAAAAGGGAAGTATTTTTCAATCACAGTTAAGTAAGCTTTTAATGCTTCCAAACGCTCGTTTGTTATCACTTTAACCACTGAAATCTCCTGTTTCAGGGAGTATCTCAATGCAGCTTCAAAGTCCACTTGGAAAATAACGTCCCCCATTTTTCTAATTATTTGACTCAAAAGCGATTGTGTGGGGGCAACTTTGCTACTTTTTCTGGGGTTTGTTTCAAGGATTTTTATTTCTAAACCATTGTGGACCAAAAATGACTCAATCACATCCTTGGTATTTTCTGTGAACCGTTTTGAAACGTTTTTGTAACGGTCTAGAACAACCACTGTTGGAAATTTCGTGATTTGTAAATTTTTCATTAACTCAGTGTTGGTACTGAGAGAATATTTGATAGAAATATTTGGAGTTTTGTGTAAATTCAAGGCGGTTTCAGCCCCCAAACACTGATCCGGGGATTCCACCACGAGAAAAACATATTTTACACTTTCACTCAACCCTTCGAACAAGTTTTCAAGATTCGAGTGCTTGTATGGTGACAAATTTGGATACATTTGACCTCGGCCTTCAATAATTTCAGTCCTAATTCTCTCAATTACTCTTTCTTTAATTGACTTGACATCCAAGTGTTCGCCTTTGAGTATTACTGATCCTAAATTTAAACTTGTGTAATTTTCGGGGAAATACTTGACTGTGGGGTAAGCACTGATGTTGTGATCCACGCAAATTGGTGTATTGACAGGGTCTGAGCACGAAATAGCCCCCACATTGACCAAATCTGTCCATTGGATGATTTCATTGCGAAATTTCTTCCATTCACTTGAAAGTTTTTGACAAGTTCCGCACCAGCCGAGGTAGAATTTCACTAACCAAGCAGTTTGGGAATTTTCAACTTTGGTGTTGAAGTTGTTGACGTCGAGGATTTCAACACCGTCACTAGACTCGTACAATAATTCATCACTTTGTGTGCTAATTGATAGGAAAAAAGTGAGGAGGAAAACGGTGATTTTCTTCATGGTGTGAAAATTACTAAAGCACAAAGAACGCTTTATTACTGTTAGAGATATTTGTCTTAATCGAATTTGGTTATCAAGTGACGTAAGATATGAGTTGTATAAATTGTGACATTGTTATCATATGTTTTTTCAAGAGCACCAGATATCAACTTTGTTTATAAGATAAACAAACATTGTAATTTTTAACGAAAAAAAAGTTTACAATTGAACATTGAACTTAAAAAAATGTTTTTTAAATGTATATATAATTTTCAATACAGGGTGCTTCAATGTCTACAGATGATTTTGAATGCAATATCGCTATAATTATAAAAAAAATACTAAGGTCATTCATTAATCACTCATATTGTATCAGTTTTCATAGAAGCAAAAGTGAGATTCCACAATTTCACAATTTTACCTCACGCCGTTTGGAAAAAAAATAGGAAAATTTTTGGCTTTCTGAGACCCCGAAAAAATGATATTTTATGGTAAATGAAGTTCATTAATACAAAGAAAAGATATCGTACTCATTTATCTGTTCAATATTAGAAATAAACACCATTAATTTTTCTTCGTAGTGAAGTGTTAACAAACCGAAAACAATATATTTTCAAAACAAAAATGCAAAAATGCAAAAATGTCTTTTTTTGTCGAAGATAAAAATTTTCTCTACATTTACACATAAATTCTCTTTTTCCCTAGAACAGATAAAATTCCGTAACCCTGGGGTTGGCTCAATCAAGGTTCCATGCATAGAACCTTGCTACACATTGAAAATATTTTCAAGGGTTGCCAGCTCAAAAAATTAAATTCACCAGATCTGAGCTGAAAAGTTGCTACATTTACAAGTATTATTTTTTCTAGATTACAAGATTGTGATTTAAATTTTTGTAATAAGTGTCGAAGGTTTACGTTTACGTTTTTTTACATAAATCTCGTAAATTTGTTCAAAAACGTGCTTAAATGCTTGTAAAAGGCAAACATAACACGGTTTTTGGTTTAATTTAGCTCAAAAATTATTGAAATCGAGTAGAACTAAAAAATAACATTAATTTTGGCGTAATTTAGGAAGATTGCGGCTTGTTTTTAACGAAATTTTACAAAATTGTTTTGTTTCTAGTTGGAAAACGTACTAAAACGCTCTGAAAAAGTCCAAAATAATATACATACTTACTTTTCGACTAAATTTAGCAATTTTTTGACTCTGATAAGTGAAATCACATAAAAAGAGAACAAATGAAATTATTTTCTTAATGAAATTGATGATTTTTCGACTTGTTATATATAAATTATTATATAATCTAAAAAAATACAAGGAAAGCTTTTTGATAAAAAAACTTAAAAAAATTGTTTATTAGAAGTGTTTATTTAATTATTCACATTTTTTTACAACCTCTACTATCTTATAATTTATAATTAATTCAAGTCGACAAGAGTTTTGTTGTAAAAATTGTGTTTTTTAATAGGAACCTAATATGCAATTTTTTTAAATAAAAACTTTGATTTAAAGATGACCTGCAATTAAATGAATCTATTTTTTTATTTAGTAGGTTTTTTAATTAAATTGTTAAAGTTGCATTCCGGGCACTGCCTTTTTTTTAGGTACTAATTTATTTTTTATACTTTTTTATTAAAGTTAATTTAATATAAAATAGTTATTCACATTTCTTTATGACAAATTAATAATTTCAAACTACATTCGTTGTTGGACAATTCTTAATACGCTCCATAAAATAGTATGTTGCCTATATAGTAGTAAAATACTAAAGTTTAAAGTGACAATGTTTTTTTAGTTGTTTTTTGTTAATTATTTATTTTAACAAAGACTTAAACTAGGGATAATTTTTTTTGCTATAGGTTTGAATCCAATATTTCACAACTCATTTTTGGTCCAAAAATTAAAACGTCTAAAATTTTGGACGTAGTATCGATTTCGGGGTAACTTTACTTAGACTTGAACTCTTGATTGGTATTGAAAAAATCGGAAACATCGATTTTTGAAGTTTAAGAATAAAAAAGCTTTGTAACGGGACTTAACACTTGAGTATTGCAAAATGAGCAAAAATGAAACAATTATTTTTTTACAAAAACTATTCAATTTTTTTTCAATCATTAAATTTTACGAGAATAAATAACACTCCCAATAAAAATAATCTTTATTTAGACTTGTCACACTCTTGGGTACATTTTTTCCACTTTAGCTGGAATAATTACATAAGGCGTTATACCCTTACTCTTCAGAAAATCGCTAATAATTTGCTTCATTTCGAGACTTCCGTTTATATTTTTCTCAATTACCACCAAACTATTTTCACGATCTGCAAACACAATTTTCGGAAAAACACTAAACGAGTTTGGTTGTGAACGCCTGAAAGAAACCTTTGGTGTTCTATGAAAGTGCATAACCATTTCAGCCCCTAAAGGTCTAAGAATATCTTCAATCACCCAAACCAAATATGTATTTGTCTCTTCTCCAATAAACAGTTCTGTTGAATTAGTGTGAAGGTATGGTACTAAACCACGGGGATAAATCCTCCCTCTACCCTTCATAATTTCCCCCACGATTGTTTTAAAAATAAAACGTTTTGTAAAAATAAGATTGATCCCAACTGAGATGTCCAGTCCTGGATTATTGGCCCCAAACCGGGACTTTTCGTGGAAATATCTCAAAGTGGGAAGTGAGTCGATTTTGAATTCGTCACAAAGCTTCGTGTTTTTGGTATCTGAACAATCCACAACCCCCACTCTTACAATGTCTCTCCACGGTGCTGCTTCTGACGCAAACTGTCTCCAAATCGGGGCGAATTCGTGACTGTGTTTGCACGTTTTTCCATAAAAAGTCACTAACCAAGCAGTGGGTGAATTCTTGATGTAGTTGAAGTTGGTGACATCGAGAATTTCCACGTCATCGGTGGGGAAGTACAAAACACGGGGAGGCACCCTCTCGGCACACAGGAGCCCCAAAAAAAACAGTGCAAGTGTTTTTTGCATGCCAACTAATGTGTGATTAGAAAAACGAAATAAAAAACACATTAAAGTGCTATATTTGTTTTATGGAAATTGAATTTCTCACATTTACAATCACACGATATTTACGTTTTTACTTTAAAGGCAAAAATAATGACGTAATTTGATGGTTTTTTTGGTTTGTTTAAGCAAAATCTTGCAATGTACACCATTTTTGACGATATTTTTTAATGTTTATTTTATCTTTTTGACAAAATTTTACTTAAAAAGAGCTAAATCGAATGAAACAAACAAATAAGATCAATTTTGATCAATTTATTTTTGTTGTTTTTAAGCATATTTTGACAATATCGTGCAAAATAAATGAGTCACTGGTTCAAAAACGAACTAAATCCAGTGAGACACGCTGAAATGATATCAATTTCAATCTAATTTGGTAAATTTTCAGTCAGTTTTAGCAAAAATTCAAATGTGTTTTAAGAACGTGAACTCTAAAAATTCAAAAATAACATTGGTTTTGGTCTAATTTGATAAACTTTTGGTTTGTTTTTAACAAAATTTTGTAGTTCTATTTCAGGTTAAACACATAATAAAACGCTCAGAAATAGACAAAATAATGTACTTTTTCACCCATTTTTGCGATTTTTTAAACTTGTTAAGTAAAATATCATTTAAAAACAAAACTGTTTCTCAATTTTTTAACTTGTTTTGAGAAAATTTAGCATTTGAGTTTCTGTATGGATTAAAATACGTGCAAAATGCTCAAAAAAATACAAAAAAGTGTCATTATTTTTGACTGAATTTACTACAATAATTAAAAAATCAAATTAAAATTAATTTTACTAACATTTGGGCAAATACTCAATTTAAAAAAATTATTTCAAAATACATTAATTTTTACAAAAGTTTTCACCAAATTAAACTAGTATAAAAATTACCACATCTGGTGAAATTTTACCAGACCTGGCAACACTGATCCAGAATAACTGCTTCTTAATTCTATATGATTTTTCGGTTTGTTTTCAACAAAATTTTGCAAAATATATAATTGCGTTTTTAGCTGAAAAACGTGCTAAAATGCTCGAGAAATGCAAAAATAATGTAATTCTAGACTTACTTTATTTCTTCATTTTTTTAGTTTGTTCTAGCGAAATCTAGAAAGTACAAAACTGCGCATTTTCGGTCAAATTGTGTGGTTTAGTTTATTTTTGTCTTAATTTTGCTTAAAAAAACAGTTAAATCGAGTGAAATAAACAAAATAACATCAATATGAATTGTTTATGTGATTTTTAAGCGGGTTTGAACAAGATTTTGTAAAATAAATGAGCCCTGGTTCAAAAACGAAGCGGAACAATCTAAAAATTATATTAATTTCGAGTTAATTTGCCTGCTTCAATGCAATTTTTTAAACTTTTAACTTTTTGTGTTTTTGTCTCTCAAAAACATCCTTAAACACTCGAAAAAACGCCGTATTTGGGCTATTTTATTGAATTTGTGGCTTGTTTTTGACAAAATTTTGCAAAATAATTGTGTTTCTAGCTGAAAAAGCATTCAAAAAAACTAAAATAAGTTTTTTTAACCAATTTGGTGGTTTTCGATTATTTTTTCTTCAAGAAAATTTAAGGAAATAATCAAGTTAAAGCTTAAGAGTTAGGTAAAAATATTAAAATATAATATTTTTTATAACAATGTAGCGATTTTTGACACGCTATAGCAAACTCTCACAAAAAATAGAGTTCTTAGCTTGAAAATCTGTTTGAACATTCGAAAAAGGAAAAAATTATATCATTTTCGACCTAATTCTTTGTTTTTTAACCAATTTTGCGAAATAATTGAGTTTCTAGCTAAAAAAACATGCTAAAACGCTCAAGAATAATAATAATAATAATAATGTAATTTTCGAATTAATATCTTGATTTTTCAGTTCGTTTTAGCGAAATCTCGCAAAAAACTTGAGATTTTAGTACAAAAACGTGCTTAAAAACATTCTCAGCTTATTTTGGTCTTATTTTGCTCAGAAACAAGTTAAATCGAGTGAAACAAACAAAATAACATCAATAACAATTGTTTTTGTGATTTTTAAGCGTGTTTGAACCAGATTTTACAAAATAAAGGAGAATCTGGTTTTAAAACGAAGTAAATTGAGCGAAACAAGCTAAAAATAATATCAATTTCGATTTAATTTTTTTGCCAGCCCCAACGAAATTTTTAGAATTTTCTTTGTTTTTATCTCAAAAAGGTGCTTAAGCACTTAAAAAGGGCAAAATAACGCCGTTTTTGGCCGAAATTGTTGAATTTTTGAATTGTTTTGAAAAAGTATTCGAAAAAAACAAAAAAATAAATTGTCATTTTCGATCTTGTAAAATCTTGTAAAAAAAACAACCAGAACTGTTTTTAACCAATTTGGTAGTTTTTCGAGTTTTTTGAAGAAATTTGACTTAACAAGTTTCTGGTCGATAACGTGGAAAATGCTCGAAAAACGTTTTTTTTCATTGTAATAAAATCACCAGATATAAGAATTTTTACTAAAGTTTTTACCAAATCACCAGACTAAGATGAAAATTACCAGATCCGGTGATTTGGCACCACTGGCTGTCAATGTCAGGTTACCGGAAGTTAGAGTAATCAGAGGTACTATTTAAAAATTAAATTCAGTATTGCCAACAGACTCAGACTTTCTGGATCACTTGTAGAATTTTTCGAATTATAATTGTCTTATTTTTCTTTCTAAAAATTCAAGTTGTGTTTTTATAATTTTTATTTGCGTCAATTTTTATAGAATTAAATACAAAATATTCAGACTTGAATGATAACATAGTTGTTACTTTTGGGTTGCTGTGGCATTTTATCCAGTTTCCTTGGAATGACAACAACCGGGTTGATGCCTTTCAATTTTAGATATTTTGTAAGAACCCACTTCATGCTTTTGGTTCCATTAACACCATCTGAAATAACCTCCACATTGTTGTTCCGATCTGTGATGATAATGTGTGGTAAACTCTCAATTTTTAATTGTTGTTGCTGGATTAAGTTCGCGGCCAAAGAGCGTTTAAAAGCAACGTGAGGTGTTTTGCGAAAATGCAACGCCATTTCGGCCCCTAATGGTCTTATGTAATCTTCAATCACCAAGATAACGTAGCGGATATCTTTATTTTCTCCCCTAAAGAGTTCGTTTTGATTGGAATCCAATAATGGTACTATGCTTCTTGGGTATTCTACTAACTCTCTTCCATGACTCGTCACGATTTCCTGTGCAAAAAAATTAATAATGTTTCGTTTCATTAAATCAAGTGTTTCTCCAATGGAAATACCGTGTTCTGAACTGTCTCTCCTAAACATCCCATGTGCGTGAAAGTAGGAGACAGACGGGTAGGGATAGACTGGTAAATCGTTACAAATTCTTGCGTTTTTCGCGTTTGAACAGTCTATGACCCCAACTCTCACTAAATCCCTCCAAGACGCTGCATCTGTAGCAAATTCCTTCCAGATTGAGGCAAATACTTGACTCTGATTGGACGAAGTGTTGTAAAAATTGACTAACCACCCAGTGGGTGAGTTTTGAATAAATTTGTTGAAATTGTAGCCAGTGAGAATTTCCACATCGTCTTTGGGAGAGTATAAAGCACCGAAAAATGTCCCTTGGGTACAAGCAATGCCCAGAAGGACCAACACGAAAGCCTTGTTCATGATGTAACTTTGTTTCTGAGTGAATAAATTTTGACGCTTATTGTTATTATCAAGCCATAAATGTGCTGAAATGCGTTTCTCACAAATGATTTCTTTGTTTTAGAATATTATGAGGTAGTTTGGAACCTAATATTGACCATTAACGATTTAGTGTTAAATATTTATCACCCAGTTGGAACTTGGAAGTATGAAAAAGAACGAGTTTTTAGCTTCAAGGATTAACAAAAATGTTGCTTTATTCACTAGTGAATGAAAAATGTCGTTAACGTGAACAAATTTTTAGTTATTTGACCTGCCAAAAATAATAATAGAGTGTAAAAATTAAAAGTTACCGTTGCAATTACCATGAAAAATTCGCAAAGACTGTGATTTAAAAATTACTATCTAAACAGAATTTGTTTATACATTTTATTACAGGTGTAATTAAAAAAATGCAAAACTCAAAAACAGAAAAATTTCCAAAAACTTTATTCTCATTCTTTATTCTTAAAAAAACGATCATTTTTTTACGAAAGTAATAAGAGTAAGTATGTAGTTCAATCAAAAAACGTTTAGTTTTATACTTTTTACTTATAGGTACATAACACTAGATGTACACTAATAATAATAATAATAATAATAAGACCTTTATTTGGAAAAGAAACAAATAAAACAAATAATTCACCAACAAAAAACGAATGCAGGTAAAATAATAAAAAGTAGAAAACAAGAAATAACAAAAATATAAGTTAAAAAGCAAAACCTTAAAACTAAAGAAAAATACTCGAAACCAAAAATTCTCTTTAGAGTTTGCAAAATTGATTCACTGAATAATTAGATTGAAAAATTAGAGTGGAATTATAAACCAATGAAACGATTAAAAACAGATGTATTTTTCTACTAAATGTCGATAAATATTTTCAACTTTTAACCAACTTACACAGCCTCCAGACTCCAGAGTTGTAAAGAAAATTAAATACCTACTTTTTTGCTCTTATTAACTTTCTCCAGCCTTGAAGTTCGAATAACTTTCTCAGCTGAAAACGGTTGAAAAAAGTACAAATTTTTTTAACGCCATGACCCTACTTATTTCTGCTAGAAAAATAACTTTACATACAGAATGTCCGGAAAGTCACGCACCTTCTTGAAAGCGAGTAATTGGATAG
This sequence comes from Tribolium madens, assembly GCF_015345945.1. Taxonomy (NCBI): domain Eukaryota; kingdom Metazoa; phylum Arthropoda; class Insecta; order Coleoptera; family Tenebrionidae; genus Tribolium; species Tribolium madens. The sequence goes on from NW_025400975.1 coordinate 3,026,967, forward strand.
TCTCACAGAGTACTAAAAAAATGTTAAAAAAAATTTGACATTTATTTTTTGATATTTGACATTTTTTTATGTCTATTTAATGAAACTGATGATCTTGTATATGTTTTTTTTTAATTATTTAATAATACAAAAATTTAGCTAATAAAAGCCACAAATAACACTAAACAGAGTTACAATTTAGGAAACCTACAGCTTTCTTGTTTCCTCTTCTAATAGCCTATAGCAAAAAAACTTGGAAAGTTATTTTTCCAACAAAAATAAATAGTCAAAATGTAAAATTTAAACTATCATACCTTCGAAATTTTTTAGATAGATTTTTTTAAACATTTTTCTTGTTGTCTAGGGCTATTAGAAGCTGTATCCGGAATTGTAATTGTGTTTTCCGTTATTTGTGTAAATAGACAAAAAATTTCAAATGTCAAAAAATAAATATCAAATTTTTTTGACAGATAGAATTTTTTAAACATTTTTTCCATGTTCCTGATATCTTTTCCTACCCGGTATTTTTCTCAAGAGCGCAAGTTATGAAACATCCTGTATAATAGGATTGTTTCCCACATAATTCTTTTTGTAATTTGTAATTTAGTAATTTTTGAAAAAAATCAGCTACATTAACGTATTTTTGGAAACAAAAAGCACTACAATAATAAAAATTGTATACGCTCTCAAAAATAGATATTTTACGGACTCATTTAAGTCCGTAAAATTAATCTTTTTTGGACTGAATAATAAAATGCCTAAAATACAGTTTTCGGAAGCTTTAGTAAGAAAACAACAACGATTCGTCCACAAAAACTATATTTTACGTAGTTGTAAAAAATAACTAATTTGTTTTGTTTTCTATTTCATTATACCGTTACTAAAAAATAAGAAAAGAAAATAAGACACTGTTCTTGGTAGTAAAAATTCAGATTTTATTAATCGTTTTAAAAGTTAAATAATCTCAATTACCTGCATTCTACTGATATAAAGTTGGGTCAATAAACCTCTATTGGTAATATCTGTGATAAAGGATAAAGTAAGTAAATTTATTAAAGTTGATAGCTCCAGACTGTTCTCTCATTTTCTGATCATAATTCTTAGTTATTAAATTAAATAATGGAAATCAATGGATTTTTTTACGAAAAAACTATAAAATTTATTGAAAATTCATACATAACAAACTTGTTGACAACATTGTTAAAAAACTAATTTGAAACGTTTAAAACTGACCAATTTGAGGTATAATCGTAATCACTTAATCACAAGTATAAATAAAAATATTATTTTTCGCTTGTGACGTAACCCTATTTCGAAATTTCAGAGGCGTCACAATAATTCAGTTGCCGTAGGTAACAGTCTTAAAAATTTTATTGTGTTAAACTTCTTACATAATTATTATTTACAATTCTTTTAAAACAAAGAAAGAAATTATTACAATTCGCTCCAAATATAAACAACAAAATCATCTATCAAGTCCCGGAAACAAAACCTTGGTATCCGACCCGACATATCTAACACTGTATCTCCCATACATTCTCTTCAAATACTTGAAGACCTCTTTCTTCTTCCACGATCCGTCCTCCTGGTAACACTCCGGACACCTCACCCTCGTCGGAAACTGTTCTTTGGGATACTCCGGATCTTCAGTGGTGTCACCTTTCAACCGTTTATTGACCACATTATGAGCCTCCCAAAGCCACAAAACAGATTCCTCCAGCGAAGAAACACTTGTTAAGTTCCTCTCAGCGGCCATTTTCTGGAAATGTTCACTACAATGGCTACAACTGAAGAAATGCTTAATGTAACCATGCATGGAACTTAGGACTTCCACCGGATTAGCCTTCCGGTTACTGACATTCAAAAGGACTGAATTGACGGTGAGGTAGTGAAACAACCGCCAAAGACTGCAAGGATACCCCCGGAAGCGGTTAGCACTCCCTTGACACCCAAGGAAGCGTTGAGGGGTGGAAAACATCCCGTTTTCCTCCGCTTGCTTTACCAGGACTTGGATTTGAACTCCTTGGACTTCGTCCGAAGACGTGAGATTCGTCAAATCGGTGATGAAAGAAGTTGAGTTGTAACCAAAAGGGAAGTATTTCTTGATCACGGATAGAAACGCCTTCAAGGCTACCAATTGATCACCTTTGATCACCCTAGAAGTCGCGACTTCACGCTCAAGGGCGTAGCGAAGGGCCGTTTCCAGGTCCATCTGAAACACTGCGTCGCCCATTTTCTTGATTTTTTGACGCAAAAGGGCTCTTGAGTGTTGCTTAGGGTCGGGGTCTTGCGACAAATGACCCTTTTTATCAGGGGTGTATTCAATAATTTTCACGCCCTCTTTCTCCAAAAAATTGACAATTGTTGATTTTAGCTCCTTCTTGTGTTCAATATTTTCGGTGATGATTTGTGAGTTGTTGTTACGATCGATGATGACAAGAGTCGGGAATTTCTCAATTTTGAGGTTTTTCACCAAATTTGTGTTATTATAAAGAGCGTGTCTGATGGTAATATTGGGAGTTTTGTGGAGATCTAAAGCCACCTCCCCCCCTAAGTAATTATCTTCTTCAATTACCAAAAACCCGTAAAAAATATCGTCATTTTCTTCGTCAAAAAACGGCTCAAGGTTTGAGTGAAGATAAGGGAGCAAGTTGGGGTAAACTCCTCGTCCTTCACTCAACTCCGTCATAAACCTCTCAATGACGTTCTTCTTGATCGCGTCCACAGTCACCGGAAACTCGCGAGGCACCACCACCCCAAAATCACCACCCCCGAAGTGGTAATTCTCGTGGAAATACCGCACAGTTGGGTATTTAACAATCCCAAACTCGCGACAAATCGGTGTGTTGATCTCGTCCGAGCACTCCAAGACTCCTACTCTCACCATGTCCCTCCAGGGGGCCGTCTCCGTGGCGAATTTCTTCCACGGGGGCGCGAACCGTTGGCAGTAGCCGCACCAACTGGCGTAGAACTCCACCAGCCATGCACTGGTGGAGTTTTCCACGTACTTTTTGAAGTTTTCGATTGTGAGGATTTCGACGTCGTCGACGGGGAGGTAGAGGTCGCCGAGGGGCGCAGAGTGAGCGCCGGCGAGTACGAGGAGAAGAAGTAGTGGTTTGAGCATGACGGACGGTTGATCACTGGGAGGAATAATCATGGTGATGTTATTTAAGCGATTTGATGGCCATTAAGCGGCGGTGTGGGATGGCGTAAGAATCGATAACGCAATTAAGAGGCATTTACACATTTATTTCCTTAAAATATATCTAGTGATTACAACGACTTTTGGCTTAATTTGTTGGAAATTCCCTAAATTACTTTATTTTAACCGAAAACTGCGAGTAGATTAAAATCAACCAAAAATCGATTAGAAGTAGCTTAAGTCGTCTTATTTTGTCAGAAAACTGTGATTTAAGCATTTATTTCGTTAAAATACATTGATTTACAACGATTTTAGGCTTAAAACTTTAGCCAAATTTGTTCGAAATGGCCTAAATTACTTTATTTTAACCGAAAACTGGGACTTAAGCAATTATTTCATAAAGATACAACAATTTCTAGATTCAAATCACGCAAAAATCGATTAGAAGTGGCTTAAATCGCTTTATTTTGGCAAAAAATTTTAATTTAAGTATTTATTTTGTTGAAATACATTGATTTAGATTGACTTTTGGCCCAATTTCAACCAAAAATCGATTAGAAGTATCTTAAGTCGCCTTAGTTTGGCAGAAAACTGTCATTTAAACATTTGTTTCCTTCAAATACATAGATTTATAACGGCTTCTGGCTTAAACTTTGGCCAAATTTGTTGGAAATTGCCTAAATTACTTTATTTTAACCGAAAACTGGGACTTAAGCAATTATTTCATAGAAATACAACAATTTCTAGATTCAAATCAAGCAAAAATCGATTAGAAGTGGCTTAAATCGCCTTATTTTGTTAGAAAACTGTGATTTAAGCATTTATTTCGTTAAAATACATTGATTTACAACGATTTTAGGTTTAAAACTTTAGCCAAATTTGTTGGAAATTGCAAAATTTGATCGAAAACTGCGATCTAAGCTATTATTTATAGATTAAAATCAAGCAAAAATCTATTAGTAAAATCAGCTTAAATCGCTTTATTTTGGCAAAAAATTGGAATTTAAGTATTTATTTTGTTGAAATACATTGATTTAGATTGACTTTTGGCCCAATTTCAACCAAAAATCGATTAGAAGTAGCTTAAGCCGCCTTATTTTGGCAGAAAACTGTCATTTAAACATTTGTTTCCTCCAAATACATAGATTTACAACGGCTTCTGGCTTAAACTTTGGCCAAATTTGTTGGAAATTGCCTAAATTACTTTATTTTGACCGAAAACTGCGACTTAAGCAATTATTTCGTAGAAATACAACAATTTCTAAATTAAAAGCAAGCAAAAATCGATTGGAAGTAGCTTAAATAGCCTTATTTTGACAAAAAACTGTGATTTAAGCATTTATTTCGTTAAAATACATTGGATTTACAACGATTTTAGGCTTAAGCTTACACTTTAGCCAAATTTGTTGGAAATTGCCTATATTACTTTATTTTGACAAAAAACTGTGATTTCAGCAATTATTTCATAGAAATAATACATTGATTTACAATGATTTATAGATTAAAATCAAGCAAAAATTTAGTAGTAAAATTAGTTTAAATCGCTCTATTTTGGCAGAAAATTGAAATTTAAGCATTTATTTTGTTGAAATATATTGATTTAGATTGTTTTGTGACATAAAATCGAGCAAAAATCGATTGGAAGTAGCTTCAATCGCCTTATTTTGGCAGAAAACTGTCGTTTAAACATTTGTTTCCTTCAAATACATTGATTTACAACGACTTCTGGCTTAAACTTCAGCCAAATTTGTTAGAAATTGCCTAAATTACTTTATTTTAACCGAAAACTGTGATTTAAGCAATTATTTTGTAAAAATACATTGATTTACAACGATTTTAGGGTTAAAATTGAGACTATTTGATTGGAAATAGTACAAAAAGCATTATTTAGCCCATAAAATTGAGATGTAAGCATTTATTTTTCAGTTTTTCAGAATTACATTGATTTAGAATGATTTCCTGCTTAAATCGATGAAAATTGATTTGGAAACAGCTCAAATCGCTTTAATCAGGCAAAAAATTGCAGACTAAGTATTTATTTTGTTGAAACACATCCAATGATTTAAGATAATTTCTAAAAAAAGTATATTTTAATTGAGCGAAAACTAAAAAGCATCATTTTTAACATAACATATTTATCGATCCCATTAGCAATTTAAACACTCAAAATTAACCTTGAATTCTAGGTGTTTACTTATATTACGTATAATGAGCTAAAAATAGAAAACTTGACAATCATAAAACAATTATTTTTTTATAACTTGAACTTCTTTGTAGTTTTTAATTTTTTTATTAATTTGACAAATAATTATCGCAAAAATTGATGCAAAATTTCGTTCTATTACATTAAAAAAAGTCAAGTCTGGCAACACTTCTTAAAACATTCAATTAGATAACCCTGTATTGCAAAACATTTATTTTTCGAAGCGGAATAATCTGGTTATCTTTGTATTTTACAACACTATAATTAAAAATTCCGTTGTTAATTGGTATCCAACATATCTATTTTTTTTTTTTTTTGGTTTGTTATATTCTGTTATTGCAAATTACTTCATATTTTATTTACTCTTAGTGGAATACACCGGAAAGTCCCAGAATTGCTTAACCCTATCTTGCAAAATTTGTTTAAATAAATATAAAACTCTGTCAATAATTGACAAGGTTTACGCTCTTGCAGCTAATGAACTCTGCACTCCCCGTCAATAGTTTATATTATATTATAAAGTGATAGTTTATGCGTCGAAGCTCAACGTAGTGAGGCAAATATATCACCTGAGCCACATACTCCGAATAACATATATGATTTTATCCGCAAACGTATTCAGATCGAAAGTAAAAGCAACGCTATAATTAGCAAGTAAATGAATAAAATAATCAGGACGCTTTGCAACTAATGTAATCATAACAACGGTTATAGACAAACATCACGCGTCAGTATCGGAATTTGTGTTGAGATTTTCGAAAGTGTTTATTAATTTAACTAGTGCAGTTAGTAGTAAAACGCTTAGGTGCAAAAATAGAATTTTTACTTGTGACATTTAGTCATAAAAGTGGTCATTTTTGTAACGTTTGCGGATAAATATTTTTGTATCGTTAATTTTTTAATCAATAATAATATTTTTTTATCTTGAACAAAAAAAATCGTTTATTTATAGTAAAATATCGTTTATTAGCACAGGCCAGAATTTACAGTGACTTTGAGAATAAATTTTTGGCATCATACAGTATAATAACAACAAGGACTTCCACATCAATGCTATAATACCAATTGCATAACCCATCACTGTTAAAACTCGTGCTACAACAAACAAAACACGCGTGAACAATACAATAATCAATAATTACGGAAAATTTGATTAGAGTATTCTTAACAAGTAATTACATAAAAGTGGGGAGATTCTAGTTATCGTCCGTGAGGCAGAAATTACACACCAAAATCACATACAAAAAATATACATTTACACATATACATATTTATAAGGCTCGACTTGAGAGGATTTAAGCTAACTATCTTCATCCGAAAGCGTCTGCAGGGTGTTAAATGCGAAAATTGGTCCTCGATCCCTTAACATCGTTATCCTATACAGCGTGGATGTTCTACAAATAAAAAAACTTTGACGAATTCTACAAGAAATGCGTTGACCTCACCTTGGCTATATCAACACCGGTTAAAGACTTGACTAGTTGAGGGACCTTGTTGACAATGTCGAGTACTTCCCCTGTGAGTTTAGCAGCGCCGATTTCACCCGATCCCGTTGACACCATTGTGATTTTCTTCGTCTGGGATATAGGCGCCGCCACCTCTGCAGCAATCTGAAATCAAACAAAAAAATTACCAACCAACAAAAACTGAAAAAAAAAACACAGGGGAGAGGCGCCTAAATTGAACAAATTACAAATTTGACGGATTTTACAATCTTTCTACGTTATATTTAAAAAAAATCGAAATAATTATAATCTATTTCATTGAAATTGGCATAACAGTAGGCCATGATTGTGTAAACCGCGCTTTAAATGTCAGAGAGACATACCATGGCCTTACATATTAAGGCACTAAATTTGCCTCTACAAAAGTGAGGTTAAGGTAATTAAAATTTAATTTTTAAAGAACTCTTAGTGGTTTTCAGAAGGGTTTTTTCCATAAAAAGTTTAACAAACTGTTTCATTCCTTTGAAGGTGTAGTTTTAACATCAAAAACATACACAATTTGCTTTGGAGAAAATAATTTGGCTTTATTCAAAGTGGTAAATTTGATTTCATTAACCACAACAAAAAGAATGTTTTCAAATATACCTTAGCGTGTACTCTAAATCTGGAGTTCTGAAGAGAATTATTTTTAATTATAATTTGAAAAAATCTGGTGTGAACATCACACGACTTTCCTTATCCAACTTATTTGGAAAACATCCTTACGACAATAATTTAGTGTTGGAAATCCACGTATCAAACCTAACGTTTGCGTTAGTGCCACCTGCCGGATTACCGCGGGTTCGAATCTGAGGTGCAATTTTTTTAGTTCGGTGCCCATTATTATTTTTCATATTTCATGATTCTAAATAATTTTTATCCCCATGAATTTATTTATGTATCTTCAACCGTATAATTTTGATTTTTGGTCTTTGCGGCCGAACCAATTCTTTCGTGCTGCGTCCCCTTCCTGCAAGTAACTTACATACCAAATTTCAAGTTTCTAGCTCTTATCATTCTCGAGATATGCTGTTTACAGACAGACAGACACACAAAGGACCCAATGACCCAAACCAACTTTTTTGGTGTCTTGAAGCTATAATTCGTCCAGAAAAGTAAAAAATAGGTAGGCCAAATTTCAGCCTATTACAATACCTTCCTTCTAGGGTAAGGCAAGTAAAAATGATGGGAATAACGAACAATCAACGAAAACAGTGAAAAAAATTAATACAAATGTCAGTTATGTCAATTCAATAAATCATGTAGGTAAGTAATCAAAGAAAAACAAAAACCCCATCTGTTGGGGACATACCAGGGACATGCGCAGGGCTACAAACTTAAATATGAAAGTCCATAGCCATCCATTATGCCAATTTTAATGAACACTACTATAATTTAAATAAAAATTCGATATTAAATAAAATAGAAAAAAAAACAACCAAGATTGTCCTAAAATCGATCAAGAAACCAACAAAAAAGTTAAATCTCAAAATAGTTTTTAGCAATTTATAAATTCATACACAAGGTACCGGTGATTACTAATGCTTGTGACAAAAAAAACTATTGGTAACACTGAGTTATTGGTAATTTTTTTAATTTGTTATATCAAATGTTTCAGGTGACGGTTAAATTAGCAGTCACTCGTCGCGAATGAGTGACAATTGCGTATAAAAATTTGACGTTTGAATTTGAAAGTCAAGGTTGCCAACCTAAAATTTTAAATTTATCACCCGTTGTTTTTTATTGTGATATATTCATTTCAAAACTTTTTGACGTAATTCCATACATATGGCTACAAACTTAAATATGAAAGTCCATAGCCATCCATTATGCCAATTTTAATGAAATCTACTATAATTTAAATAAAAATTCGATATTAAATAAAATAGAAAAAAAAAACAAACAAGATTCTCCTAAAATCGATCAAGAAACCAACAAAAAAGTTAAACCTCAAAAACGTTTTTAGCAATTTATAAATGCATACACAAGGTACCGGTGACTATTAATGTTTGTGACAAAAAAACTATTGGCAACACTGAGTTATTGGTAATTTTTTTAATTTGTTATATCAAATGTTTCAGGTGATGGTTAAATTAACAGTCACTCGTCGCGAATGAGTGACAATTGCCTATAAAAGTTTGACGTTTGAATTTGAAAGTCAAGGTTGCCAACCTAAAATTTTAAATTTATTACCCGTTGTTTTTTTGTTGTGATACATTCATTTCAAAACTTTTTGACGTAATTCCATACATATAGTTAAAAGTTCAATTGTTAATTTTAGATAAAATATCTCGCAATATTTTTTTTTATTTAATGTGTTTAGTTGCTTAAATGTTTTGTTTACTCTGAGAGAGAAAAATAAGTTTTATTTACGTTTGTGATTGGAATTGTAAATTCCAAATAAGAAATCAAATATTAAAAAAAAAACAATATAACACATTTTTTTTAAATGTTTTCCTTTTTCGTGTTTTTTTCTTACCTTTGGTAGAACATCCAAGAACATGTCGATCATAGCCGCCTCCTTATACTCCTTGAACGCATCGGCCTTCTTGGCCATCTGCTCGGCCTCGGCTTTCGCCTTGGCCTCAATAGCGAACGCCTCCGCCTCGCCTTTCAGCCTCACAGCCTCGGCTTGCGCTTGCGCTTCCAAAATAATCCTATTATGATCAGCTTCGGCCAACTTCTCCAATTTGTATTTTTCAGCTTCAGCTGGCCTCCTCACCATCGCCTCCAACTCCTTCTCCCTCCTCTGCATCTCCTGATCCTGAACAGCAATCTGCTGCGTCCTCTCCACCACCAAAATCTGCATCTGTTCTTCTTTAATCTTCTGCTTCGTTTTGGCCGCTTGTAGTTCGTAAGCCATCTCGGCTTCGGCGTTCTTCGTTTGGACTTCGACGTCGTATGCGGCTTTCTTCAGTTCGAAGTCGCGTTTAGCTTTGGCGATTTCGGTGTCGTTGAGGAACACCGACGCCATGCGTTGCTCTTCAGCGATGGCGGCTTTGATTTGGGCGTCGGCGCGGGCTTCGGCTTCGCCGATGCGGGCGTCGCGTTTCACTTCGGCTGTTCTCGCCATCCCGAGGCTTTTCAAGTAGCCCTAGTGAATGAGGGGTGGTAGTTATAGAAAGTAGGGGAAGGGGTTGAAATGAAATAATTAAGCGGGGTTGTATGAGGCGACCTGTGGGGAGATCCCTCGACAGTTCATGCAGTAAATTAGCTAATTTTCGAAATGTCGGATGTCTTGTATTTGGCAAAAATAAAAAAAATTCTATGTGTTGCAAAAATATTTCAAAAGCGAGTCATTACCGTTGGAACTTTTCTCACGTACGTCTTCTGTACGAATCGTTGTGGCGAGGTTTTACTCTCCTCGTTCACAACTTGCTTTTTAGTAAAGTAGATCCACTGAAAAATTCGACAAAGGTAGAATGCTAATAAGAGCAGTGTTGCCAGGTGTGGTGAAATTTCACCAGATCTGGTGATTTTCATGTTAGTCTGGTGATTTTTTTGAAAATGAAAAAAGTGTTTTTCGCAAATTTATTACGTTTTCAACCAGAAACTTGATTATTTCAAGTTTTTTCAAAAAAGTCTAAAAACCAACAAAATGGTAAAAAATTGTTCTGTTTATTTTTTTTACAAGATGTTACTAGACAGGATCGAAAATCACAATTTATTTTTGTTTTTTTCGAATACTTTTTCAGCTAGATACACAATTAATTCTTTCAGGTACAAACCTTTGGGAAATCAACTTTTCGCGCAATCGCCAAGAAACAAAATTTGATTTTTTAATTAGTGATTCTTTTGAACATTTTGTACGTTTTTTGTCTAGAAACTCTATTATTTAGTTACATTTTTTCAAAAATATGATAAAAAATCATCAATTTAGTTAGGAATATAATTGTTTTTTTTATGAGATTTTACTCATCAGGGTCAAAAAATGGCTAAATTTGTCCAAAAAGTATATTATTTTGGTCTTTTTCAAAGCGTTTTAATACATTTCTCAGATGGAAACGCATTTTGCAAAATTTCGTTAAAAACAAACCAAAAATTCCATAAATTCGACCAAAAACGGCGTTATTTTTGCCCTTGTCAAGTGTTTAAGCACCTTTTTGAGATAAAACTAAACAAATTCTAAAGATTTCGTTGAAGCTGGCAAAAAATTAAAAATTAAATCGATATTGATATTATTCTTAGTTTTTTTGTTCGACTTACTTCGTTTTGAACTATAGGCTAAATCTTGTCCAAACACGCTTAAAAATTACGCAAACTCACTCAATTTAATTGGTTTTTGAGCAAAATAACTCAACTCAAAAATCAAGATATTAAGTCCAAAAGTACTTTAATTTTGCTATTCTTGAGCGTTTTAGCATGTTTTTAGCTAGAAATTATTTCACAAAATTGGTTAAAAAACACAGAATTAGGCCAAAAATAATATCATTTTTTTCCTTTTTCGAATGTTCAAGAAGATTTTTAAGCTTAAAACTCTGTTTATAGCGAGAGCTTGCCACGGCATGTCAAAAATCAATAAATTGTTATAAAAAAGATTATATTATGATATTTTTACATAACTCTTAAGTTTTAACTTGGTTATTTCGACAAATTTTCTCGAAGAAAAAATAATCGAAAACCACCAAATTGGTTAAAAATAGTTTTTTTATAAGATATTACTAAACAAAGTTAAAAATGACAACTTACTTTAGTTTTTTCAAATACTTTTTCAACTAGAAACACAATTATTTTGCAAAATTTTGTTCAAAACAAGTCACAAATTCAATAAAATAGCCCAAAAACGGAGTTTTTTTGTCTTTTTCGTATGTTTAAGGGTGCTTTTAAGAGATAAAAACTCAAAAAAGATCGAAATATTGCATTGAAGAAGGCAAAAAAAAAATAAAAATTAAATCGAAATTGATATTATATTTAGCTTACTTCGTTTTTGAACCAGAGACTCACTTTTTATTTAGCAAAATCTTGTCGTAACAGGATTTACAATAATAAAAAAATTGACATTCATGTTATCTTGTTTGTTTCAATCGTTTTAACTGATTTTTGAGCAAAATAAAACAAAAACAAGTCAAGAATTTTTTAAGCACATTTTTGTGCAACAATCAGGTTTTTTGCAAGATTCCGTTAAAACGAACTAAAAAATCAAGATATTAAGTCCAAAATTACTTCAATTTTGCTATTCTTGAGCGTTTTAGCATGTTTTTAGCTAGAAATTATTTCACAAAATTGGTTAAAAACACAGAATTAAGCCAAAAATAATATCATTTTTTCCTTTTTCGAATGTTCAAGAAGATTTTTAAGCTTAAAACTCTGTTTATCGCGAGAGTTTACCTACCACAACATGTCAAAAATCAATAAATTGTTATTAAAAAAAAGATTATATTATGATACTTTTACCTAACTCTTATGCTTTAAATTAATTATTTCGTCAAATTTTCTCGATGAAATAATAATCAAAAACCACCAAATTGGTTAAAAATAGTTTTTATAAGATATTAGTAAACATAGTTGAAAATGACAACTTACTTTAGTTTTTTCAAATACTTTTTCAACTAGAAACACAATTATTTTGCAAAATTTTGTCAAAAACAAGCCACAAGGCTAAAAAATTACAAAATTAAATCGGAATTGATATCATTTTTTAGCTTGTTTCGCCCGACTTACTTCGTTTTAAAACCAGAGGTTCATTTATTGTGCAAAATCTTGTCCAAACACGCCTTAATATCATAAACATGATTGATATTTCACTCGATTTAACTGGTTTTGAGCAAAAATAAGCCGAGAAATCACAAAATTTAACCGAAAATTTTTTTGTACTAAAATCTCAGATTTGTCGCTAGATTTTGCTAAAACAAACTAAACAATCAAGAAAATAAGTCTAGAATTACATTAATTTGCATTTCTCAGCTAGAAATGCTATTATTTCGCACAATTTTGTCGAAAACAAGCCGAAAAGAATGTCATTTTTGCTTTTTTTCAAGAGTTTAGGCAGGTTTTTAAGCTGAAATCAATCGTAATCTGGTGAAAATTTGGCAAATTTTTCAACTCCGATCTGGTGAATTTTATGTTTTTGATCTGGCAACACTGAGTAAGAGAGAAACACAATAAGAGTCGTAGGAGTGCCAACGGCAACAACCACGAAAATTTTGCCAAAAAACAAGAAAATCCTCCACTTCGACCAACTACTACCACAACTAAAAATTCCAGAAACGTACCTTGGCACCCTTTGTTGCAAATTAAAGAAAACGATAAAAATGGTAAATAAATAAATAAAACTAGGAGAGTAACTCCATGACTTCAAAAATTTAGACATAGAATTACTCTGGTTTGTGCCTCAGCAATTACCTCTTCGTCCCTGATGTCCTTCAAAGTGTACGAAACGACCGTAATTCCCATATTGACTAAATCAGAAGAAGCCACTTCAAACACCTGCTTGCTGAATTTCTTGCGGTCTTTGTAGATCTCCTCCACGGTCATCGAGCCCATGATGGCCCTTTGGTGGCCCTCGAGTGTGACTAAAGCGATGTGTTGGATCTCCTCTTCTGTTTTACCCAAAAATTGCTCGCAGGCGGCCAACAACATCTCCTCGTTTTGGCCCTGGATCTTCACCTAGAAAGCTACATTCAAGACTTGCAAAATTACAGTTTCCTGTAATGTACCTGTGCGATTCCAGTGACGGAAATGGGAACCCCCTGACTTGTGTAAACCGTCGGACTGTCCACAATCAACGTCATCGTATTCAGGCATATTCTAAATAAATCAAACGCTGCAAATTATCTCATTCACGAGGAGAATTTCAATACCTTTGTATCCTCTGAATCGAAGGCCAGATAAAAGCTCTACCTCCGGGCACCAAAAGCGGTTTACTATAACAACATCCTGGAACAAATGAGATTGAAAAAATGTGCAATAATGCGATATAATCAATGTTTTATTCAATTATACCTAAGGATTTTTTTATCGGGGAATGGAATCCCAAGGCTTCAGGGATTTACTAAATATGGTAAATGTCGATTGCTCACATCAGACAAATAGTTGAACAAGAATATATGAAAGAAATAAAGTTTTCTACTAGTTTTTACTAAATTTTATTAACTAAAAAAACAACAATTAAACGCCTTGAAAAGCAATTTTTTATGAGAGTGTGAATTGTTTATGAAGAAAACTTTTCTCACAACTAGAACACAATTTTTTCTGCGACCTGTATGAATAATTTATTTCTATAATAATAATCAATTAATTACCGTGAAGAATCAAATTGTAAAATGTCAAACCAGGCAACACACAATACATTACAATACTTGTTTTTCTCACACAGAAACACTTTTCATTCTAGTTAATGTATTATAGTAACGAAAATATTAACTTTATTAGCAACGATCATCGATGTAAACTAATTTTAGGATAGTGGTTGTAAAAAATTGTGTAAATTCTAAAAAAAAAAGTCTTAGAATGTAGGCAACTAACAATACAACCGTGCAAATAATAAAATGCAGCATTGCCTTATTACAAAATCAATACACCATACTTGACTTGATGTAAACTTACTTTAAGATAATGGTCCTCGGAAAAATTGTTTATTTTATAAAAAACTTTCTATAGTATAGGCAACTAACAATACATACACAAAAATAATAAAATATGTATGTTCAAAATGATCCACACTGACTGAATATGTTGGCAATCCTGACCCTAATTTTTAAAGCTTACCATTAGAGTACGCTTTTGATTAAGAACAATCTTGTGGAGTTGTACAGTTGCGGAATTTAAAATTTTGGGCAGTATTGTCATTTTCATAATGTAAACTCTAAAACAACCTTTACATTAATAACCTCATTTTTTACTCTTGTCATGATTATGTGATTTTGACTTATTTACTTTAAAAAATAATGATTTGTAGCATAATAACGGGTAGGCAGCAGATCAAAGCAACACTTAGTTCAATTAATAAATTTCCTAAGACAGACAAATTCTTTAATTAACAATTTTAACAACAAAAAAAGTTTAATTGTCAAATGTCAGTCATGATGACAATAAAAGGTAGTTTACAGTGAAGTTTTTAAAATGACAGAAAAATACTGCCCGAAATTTTAATTCCGCAACTGTACGTCAAGTATTTGTCAAGCAAAACCGTACCAGATGCAGTGATTCAAATTATTAACAAAAATACTTTCAAATCTGTTGCCAACAGACTCAGTCTTTCGGGATCACTTCGTATTAAGTAGTTATAAATATTTGCATAATAATTGTCTCAAAGACCGACCAACTTGCACACACATAAATTATTGAATGAATAATTCAACAAATAATAGATTATTACTCACTAACCATAAAAATAATTGCCATTTAACCTCTGAAGTATGAACTTTCATTTTATTTCATCTGGTGAACTACATACTTATGTAATTGCTTTTTGTATCTCACAAGTTTGTAAAAATTCAAATGCTCAATGGCAAAATAAAAAAATGTGTTAAAACATTGACACAGTTAAAATATCTTGTAAATTGTAGAAATTTTTTGAGTTAGTTTATACACATTTTGAACAGTTTCTAGTCTTTTTACGAAAAAAGAGTG
>NW_025400975.1:3042570-3043985 GCF_015345945.1 Tribolium madens
TTTTTTATAAAAAATTTAGTTTTGTAAAAAATAGTTTACATGTTATCCCTATATCTAAATATTGTATAAAATAAGGCATTTATATTAACGAAAAAAAAACATGCTTATTGGCTTACTTGTACGTACTTTTGTATTTGTAATCATCAATTCAAGGTTGTAAGAATAAAAACACATTCATGGAATGTTAAATTATTTTCTATTGCATAACTTTATAAGAAAATAAATAAAACAACAGAAAAAACTGAAAACTCGTTTTTTGGACATCCCGCCTCAAGTTTGCGCACCACACTTTGCGCTTTCAGGCGTACCTCGCAGGGTGCGTCAGATATTTCAGCATTGCCGTTAGGAGAAAAATAATAATTTACCTGAGATAACTAGTGCTTCGTTGGGGCCACAAGTGACAAAACCCCACGTCATGTTTATTGTTTATGTGCCGAAATCGGTGTCTAATCACACAAACACACACTTTTCGATGCGTAATTCATTCGTGTTGACAAGATCGGCTTCACGACGCTAAGCATGCGCATTATCAAAGACGCTCAATTGATTGATAAAAGGCAGACGCCAACCAAACAGGCGCCGGGTTTGGGTTGTTATCATAAGCCACAAAGGCGGCGCTATGTTTAAAGATAAAGAAGAATTTATTTAAGTGTTGTCTTGATATTTTCAAAACTTGTTCTTATCTTTATCAAGATTTGTAAAAAAATATTCTTTAAAAAAAATCGCTATGGGCGATCGTATTTATATTATTATACCAAGTGGCTGTAAATATTGACAAAAAGTATACTGGCAGCACTGAATTATTGGTAATCCTTCTAGTCTGTGATTATTTCAAAAGATCGGCTATTTCCCTTACAAACGAATGACAATTGACTAGAAAATTGTGACATTTAAATTTGATAATCAATGTTGCCAAATTAGGATTTCAAATTTGTTGCCAACGTGCCGACCAAAATCACAGTCACAGGGTAACTACGTTTCGTTTTTTTTTTTGAAGAACTAAAAAAATGTTATAAAACATGATTAAAAAATATACATTTACACACACGATGCACTAAATTTGTTTGTAGTATTTTTTTATAATAAACAATTTTACAAAATATAAGTTGTTTTTTAATTAAATTAAAAACTGTTTAGTTATGCAACCGATAATACAGCAAAGTCTTACAAGCAGTATGTTGGCAGTCGTGCGCTTATAAAAAAAATTGTGCGATATTTAAAAAAACTTTTAATATTAAAGAATTATAAGTATTCAATTAAAGTACAGATTTTTTGCAAGTTGCCATCTAAAGGTTATGCAACCAGTAAAACAACACATTAAATTTTAAAGAACTCACGTATATTTAAAAAGCTTTGTGATGTTCAACATTTCCAAATGCATGATTATTTTCTTTAACTCTTTTTTTTTATCAAAT
>NW_025400975.1:3044130-3048664 GCF_015345945.1 Tribolium madens
TTATTATCACAGTTTACAAAAATTGTAGAATTATAATTATAATCAACTCTTTTCTTGCGATGATCATGCAATTACCCTTAAACAAAAGTCAAAACGTATAAAATTGCATACAAAAAATACAGTAACACAAGTAAAGTCGGGGTCAATTCATAGTGGCTACGTCCCTGTGTAAATTTGTAAAAATTGATTTGTATAAATCCGACTTTAAACATCCAATTGTTTTTTTAGGGACATATTTATGAAAAATGACAATTCAATTTTCAATTCTGAAAAAGTCGGGTTAGAACACCTTACATATAGGGTGTTTCACATAATTTTACGAGGCCTTGGGCCTGTAAGATGCAATCAATAATACATACCTATTTCGATACGAACTTGATTAAAAATTTCGAAGAATTGAATCATCTTCTCTAGTTTTTCACCCTTTTAAAAATATGTAACAACATTTTTAGTTAGTTAGTGATTAAGATAGCTAAACTAGAATCATATTCATGCCGTCTCTTAATAGAACAAATGATAATTGTTCCTTAAAAACTGCAGTTTATGACCATTAATGAAACAGTGATTAGTTAGTTTGACAACTACTGTCATGGGTTTCCAAAGATTAAATAATTAAATGTATTTTTTGTATCTAGTGTTTTGTGAATTTTGTATATTTGGGTGCGTACATTAGGCGCAAGCCTCGTAAAGTTGTATGAAACACTCTGTATAACATGCATTGTGCTTGTCACAATTGTTGATACAATTTAGTTACTTCTGCTACCAACATAGACACAACCCACACACTAGAGGTGGCGGGCTAGGAGCTGCCAACTTTGTAATAAATTAAGTGGACACTATAAATTGACTGCGACTTTAGGTTATTTACAATACGCCAAAAATAAATCAAAAGATTTTTAAACGCCACATACAAAATAATTCAAACTAATATACATTGTAGCCACGGCTATCAAAAAATTATAATATTTTTTTAATAATTTTTAAACTACGTTTTTGATTTTTATTAGGTACAGTTCAACCTCACTGTTGTTATGCAACCAATAATACACAAAGCTTAGCACGCAGCCTATAATCCTATAAAATCCTAGTGACCTCAAACATCCTTGAATAAAATTTCAGGTTTGTGAAGCGTGAACGATCCCATTTTTCTTCGTCAACAAACCGAGATTCACAAGTTGTTAAAAAAATCGACTTGTACAGACGTCACGTCCTATACATGTTAATAAAACAAAGCGGCGCCAAAGAAAAATTCTGTTTACATTTGCTTCCATAAATGACACGTCAACCAATATCGGTGGTTGTCGTAACTAAAAGACTTGTTTGAACACCTAATAATAGTGTGTGGAGAGCTTGTCTTGATCTAGTCGGTCTAATTACTTTAGCGACATCAAAGACGCAATACCGAAAACAATATTCAATAATTAAATTTTGCTCGTATTGTTAAAATAATTGGAGTATGAAGATGAATATCCAATATTGGATGATTCTAATTGGTTGTGAAATTAGAAATAGTTATCGTTTTTCTCCGAATGGGCAGTTTCAACAACGACTATGACCCGATAAAGATAATTAAACTTTTTTCTTCAAATCTAATATCGTTGTTTAATTACCATGGAGTTTGGAAACTATTTGCATACTTGCTTACTAATAAGAAAACTCTTTGTTATAACTTTCTTCATTACGGTTTTTAACAAAATCGTGTCAGTTATTATTTATTAAGTGTTTCACGGATCGCATCCTTAAATTCAAATGAGAAAAGAATTTCAGTGAAACTCATTTAACTTCCAATTTCTTAAATTCTTTTCGATCTATCAACGCATGACATATTGCTGATAATAAATCAAATTACAAGAAGCAATTTTTTTAAAACACTACGCCATAAATGGAATGTTGGAAAGTGAATTGGATTATACAATTCCCAATATTGCACAAAATTAATCAAACTTTTTTAAAGCTTTATCTAAATGTTGCAAACTAAGTTTTTTTTTTAAATCGATATCTAAGTATAGTATTGCTACCAAATTGAATATATAATTAAAAAAAATATCAGTTACGTGGCACAGAACGAACTTATTTGTAATTAGGACAACCATACCAATAATCAACTCGTAGAGAAAAAAACAAGTAGGTGAATACGAAAACAGCAAGAAATGATAAAACCTTTACCTACATGTTATTATTGCTATTATTATTGCATAGTTGGAAGGTTAGATATTTTTACCTAAGGTCATCAAAGAAATTATTTATTACAGAAAGAGAATTTAATATTACGATTAAAACAGTGTGTGCGTGTGATGAATATTCAATGATAAATCAGAAAACGGCGTGCAGAACAAAGTTGAACATTTACCAGACGCGGAATTAGTGTCATTCGTTTCGTGTAATTACAGTTTTATCATGCGGGGCGGAAAATATGCGATATGATAACACATCTTGCAAATACATGCATCTACAGTTCGCTCAAAAATTTGCATCATGACATGCACATTCATTCAACTCTTAAATTTGTGATTTCTTTAATTTTTTGAACAAAATGGCCTGTGAGTTTGAGAGTTGAGAGTTGAAAGTTGAGAGTTGAGAATTAAAAGTTGAGAATTGGGAGTTGGGAATTATAAGTTGTGAATGCTAATTGGTGACTGACTGTTGAGTTAGGATTTGAAAATTGGGAGTTGGGAGTTTGGAAAATTAAACTAAATGCACTCCTAGGGACCCAAGAGACATATAATAGTGCAAAAACGTTGTAAAAGACTCAGAAATGTGTATAAAATGTTGTAGGGTCTAGTTAAAAAAGATCGATTTTTTTGAGTTTTGTTTTTGTATTGTGAAAATTGTCGAAAAACTTTTTTTAATATTTTAGACGTAAAATTATACGCTAAACACGTTGCTACAGGTTAAAATGTTCTACGATGTGTAGTTTTTGAGGTATCGAATAATAAAGTCAAAAATTCAAAAATCTTCACTCGTTTTTATTGTGTTAATTCCGGCTAATGTATATCGAAAACGGTTTATGTTTTGTACTATACAGGATGGCCTAAAGAAAACGAGCCACCCCGAATATCTAAGAAAAGAAAAAGACTAACTAAAGAGACATTTTTGCCGTAATTTTGAAAGCACCCCCAGTAACTCTCTAACCCTCGCGCACCCCAACTTTAAAAATTCAAAAAACGTTACCCCACTTGAAATGAAAGCTGTTTAAACAAGCTTTTCAAAACTTTTTACTAAAATTGAATTAAACCATCCATTCATGAGATACAAGGTATTCTAATAAAAACATAACCATCCTAATTTTGATTTTAAGAGAAACATTTTTTGACGCAATTTTAAAAGCACCCCCACTAACCTTTCAATCTCTTTACCACTTAACTCTAAAATGTCAAATAGTAGTGATAGATAAAATAAAAAGTTTTTAAATGCTTTTTAAAAGCTTTTTTCCAAAATGAAATGATTTCTATACATTCATAAACTATCAGCAAAAAAATTTTTCAGTAGTCAGTATGTACAAAGGAACAGAAGAACTATTACTATTTTTAGGTACATCACCCAATAAAGAAACCAAACAAGTTTGTCACAGCTCCAATAACAATTATTACAACATTAGTAAGCTTCTTGTAATTTAATTTTTTTTTATTAGAAGTAATTATACTAATTAGAAACATTACCATTTGCGGATATCTTATGATTATGAATAATTAATTCCATTCTACTTTAGAACTGAGATTCAAAGAACATTTTGAGTGAGTCGGTGTCACTTGAAATTACTGAATTGAGGTGGAGGAAGTTAAAGGGTTAATGGGGGTGCTTTTAAAATTGGCGCAAAAATGTTTCTTTTAGAAGCAAAATTAACCTGTTTTGGTTTTTTTTTACTAGGGAGATTCGTTTTTTTAGAACATCTTGTATCTTATGAATAGATAATCTAATTCAATTTTAATAAAAAATATTAAAAAGCTTGTTAAAATTACTTTCATTTGATGTGTCACAAGAGGGGTAGTGCCATTTGAATTTTTAAAGTTGAGGTGCATGGATATTAGGGGGTTACTGGGAGTACTTTAAAAATTACGTCAAAAAATGTCTCCCTCAAAAACAAAATTGACCTGTTTCGGCGTTTTTGCAAAATCTTTTTAGTTTCTGAGATATTCGGGGTGGCTCGTTTTCATTGAACCACCCTGTATACCTATATAAATTGGAAAATTTTTGATAGTTTAGAATTTATTGTAGAATTAATATTTTTGCTATTTTTGACTTTATCAGCAATGTTCTCAATAACTATTTATCGCAGAACTATGATCTTTTTTTATAAGATAGGAAATTAAAAGTGCTTTCTAACGATAACAAACATAAGACAATTATCAAAAAAAAATCAAAGTTATTAACTGATATCCGCTCGGGGTACCGAAAATCGCCGAAAATTTTGACCAAAACCGAAAAAACTAAATTCTTCAAAATTCAAACAAATGCACTCCCAGCAGTTCAAGAGACTTAGAAAAGTGCAAAATCATTGTAAAAGAAATGTGTATAAAATGTTATAGGGTCAAAT
>NW_025400975.1:3049749-3108293 GCF_015345945.1 Tribolium madens
TACTAATTTATATTTCTTTCAATTTTAGTAAACATATTGTTAAAAAGCAAAAACAAAATAATAAAGCATGTAAGTTATGGCTCTAATTAATATTTTATAAAAGTAGGTAAATTAATTATTTCCCGTTCTCTTTAATTCCGTGTAAACGACAAGAAACTGAAGTAATATTTCAACAACTTAATTGTTTATTTTTAATAGAATTTTTCTTGTATAAAAGTCTAAAGGTCACAAAATCTCAAATAGAGCACCAGTTTCAAACTAAATCGAATTAGTAATAGTAATACCAAATTTTCTTTTCTAAAACATCATTTTATAATTTTTTTATCTAGAAACGTCACAAAAGTAATCACATTTATGGTAAAATGTCACAAATAAAAGTTTTATCATTCAGCCATGGAGTACAAATTCTATTTTTGCGTCAAAGCGTTTTTATTTTTACCATGACATTTACCATTTTTAGAAGAAAAGTATATTTTGTGAGCATTCAACATTTTGCACTACTAACTGCACTAGTTAAATTAATAAACACTTTTGAAATTCTCAACACGTGTAATGTTTCTTTATAAGCGTTGTTATGATTTAATTACTTGCAAAGTGTCCTTATTATTTTGTTTATACTTGCTAATTATAGTGTTGTTCCTTACTGTCAATGTAAATTTGCGGATAAAATAGTATACAGGGTGCGCCAGAACTCGCGCCCTAGAGAAAAATGCCATATAAGGCAAGAACATGAAAAAAATGTTTAAAAAATTGTATCTATAAAAATTTCGAAGATATAAGGGTTTAAATTTTGCACTTTGACTCTATTTATTTCTCTTGGAAAAATAATTTTCCAAGTTTTTTTGCTATAGGCTATTAAAAGAGGAAACAAGGAAGCTGTATCCTAAATTGTAACTCTGTTCAATGTTATTTGTGGCTTTTATTGGCAAAATTTTTGTACCTTTACTAAATAATTGTAAAAAAAACATATACAAGATCATCAGGATCATTAAATCGACATAAAAAATGTCAAATGTCAAAAAATAAATGTCAAAATTTTTTGATAGATAGAATTTTTTAAACATTTTTTTCATGTTTCTGGTATCTTACCTTACTTGAAAATTTTCTCTGGGGCGCGAGTTCTGGCGCATCCTATATATTATTTAGAGTAAAAGTGAGTTTATGTGGTTCAGCTGAATTATTTTACACTTTTGCTCCTAATAACATATTATACTATTATTTTAAAAACATTTACGTCAAATTACCAAATGCACAAAAGTGATCAAATTGGTAAACCAAGAAAACCTGTATGAAAAATATTTTTTTGTATACGCTTTCAAAAATACTATTTTAGGGACTCTTTAGATTTAGTAACTAAATTTCCCGCTTTACAGTTTTTGTGTAAAAGCTTGTAACAAAAATAACTATTTATAAAGAAGCACACTAGCCCTTGGCGAGAAAAATGAATAGAGAAAGTCGATGACAGCGTTTCGAGGAAGTGGAAAACCAAATAAATGATAATAGGAGAAGCAATTTTGATAATTTGATATCCCTGATAAATATGTATCTGCATGAGCAATCTGGTAGATGAATGTAACATTATTATGAGGGAATGATGCAGAGAAGCATGACTACAAACAACATCCTCAGTGGTTGGAATTTACCTGAATAAATTTTAAATATTTTCTCACAATTATATCGAGATAAAATCCCGATTGTTGATGCCTTCGGCGTATCCTGGTAATAAATAAAAGACGCTTTGCTCACCATTCTGTCTCATTCAGGGAGAAAATCATTCTTTTTGACAAAAAACTTACTTTTGTAAATTTACTATTTATGAATTGTCCTGAAAAAGTGGTCCCTCATCGTCGGGCCTGAATTTGAATATTACAGTCGGTATTGATCCTGTTTTTTGTGTTGTAATCGTGACTAGACCAGGATCTGTGTTAATTATCTCGTTTGCAGCATCATCTCTGCTTTATCGATCACTTTCCTACTATTAGCCAAATCGGCGGCATTTAATTATTTAAATTGGTGACAGGAAGGGATGTCGAGTCTTGGCCCAATTATGGGGTAAACCACGACCTTCGGTTATCTCTTTTTGTCACAAATCGACCATGAAATGCTTGTGGTTTTGACAATTCGACCAGGAACGTTGACCTTTGAAGTAAAATCAAACGATTCTTGTCGATTTTATAATCATTTTTCCTAAAAAGCAATACTCCAAAAGCAAAATTGAAGCGTTTTTGTTTATTTACTTTATCAAAGCTGATTATTTTTTGGTTTGTTTCGCTTTATTTTTTGCAAGATTTTGTCAAAACACGTCTCAAAAACACAAAATTAAATTCAAAGTGATGTTATTTTGTTTGATGTGCTCGATTTATTGGTTTTTGGGTATTATTTAACCAAAAAACTACAAAATGTGGCCAAAAATGCTGTTATTATTACCTTTTTCAAAGTTTAAGTACGTTTTAAAATTATCAAATTAATTAAATTAATTAAATTAATTAAATAAATTAATTAAATTATTAAATTATTATTTTTTTACTAGACTTTGCTTACAATGACACTACATATTTTAAGCACTTAAAAAAAAACTAGTTTTAATTTTTTTTTAATTACTCTAAATGGTAAAAATTTGCTTTTATTTGGTCAAAAATATTATTATTTCAAGTGTTTTAGCATATTTTTCAAGTAGAAACGCAATTACTTCGAAAAATTCGCTTAAAACAGGCCAAAAATTTACCAAATTTGGTCAAAAATAGTGTTAGTCTTGTCGTTTGCGTGAGTTTAAGGACGTGTTTTGGATATGTTTTTTTCTAATTTTGTTAAAACTACGTAAAAAATTATCGAATTCTATCAAAATTAATCGTTTTTTGATTTGTTTCGTTTTATTTTTAGTTGGTTTTTGAACCAGTAACTTTTTTATTTTGCAAGATTTTATTAAAAGACTTAAAAAATACAAAAAAGAATTGAAATAAATATTATTTTGTTGCTTTGTTAATTTATTGGTTTGTTTTTGAACAATATTTAGCTGAAAAACTGTAAAATTTTGTCGAAAATAGTGTTATTTTTACCTGTTTCAAACTCTAACCACATGTTTGAACTAAACTCTTTATGTTTCTGCAAGATTTTGCTTAAAGTAAAAAATGACTGTAAAAATTGGCTAAATTTGGTCAAAAACGATATTATTTTAACCTTTTCAAGTAGTTTAGCATATTTTTCAGGTAGAAACGGAATCACTACTAAAATAATTCGGTTAACAAGCCAAAAATTTACCAAATTAGGCCAAAAATAGTGTTAGTTTTTTTCGTGAGTTTAAGGACGTTTTTGAAACATGTTTGTTTTTTTTTTCGTTAAAACTGCTTAAAATAATACCTACCTATATTAATTCTATTAAAGTTGATAATTTTTTTAGCTTGTTTCGTTTTATTTAGTTGGCTAAAAATTACAAAATTAAATTGTAATAGATATTATGTTGTTGCTTTGCTTTATTTATTCGTTTTTGGACAATATTTAGCTGAAAAACTAAAATTTTGTCGAAAATGGTGTTATTTTTATCTTTTTCAGATTCTAAGCACGTTTTTGAACTAAACTCTCTGTCTTTCTGCAAGATTTTTGCTTAGAATCTAAAATGAAAAAAAAATTTGTCAAAAACGATATTATTTTAGCTTTTTCTAGTGTTTTAGCATATTTTTCAGGTGAAACGTAAAATTCGGTTAAAACAAGCCAAAAATTTACTAAATTAGGCCAAAAATAGGGTTAGTTTTGTCCTTTTTGTGAGTTTAAAGACCTTTTTGGGGATATGTTTTTTTTTTAATTTTGTTAAAACTGCTTAAAAAATTACCTATAATTCTATCAAATTTTATCATTTTTTGGCTTGTTTTGCTTTATTAAGTTGGTTTTTGAACCAGTGAATTATTTATTTTGCAAGACCTTATCAAAACACTTAAAAATTAGAAAAATAAATTGAAATAGATACTATGTTGTTGCTTTACTTGATTTATTTGGGTTTTGGACAATATTTAGCTGAAAAATTATAAAATTTTGTTGAAAATGGTGTTATTTTTACCTTTTCCAGATTCTATAAGCACGTTTTTGAACTAAACTCTGTGTGTTTCTGCAAGATTTTGCTTAAAGTCAAAAATGCCTTACAATTACACAATTTTTTGCATTATTAACCATTTTGCACGTTTTTCAGCCAAAAACTAATTAGTTTGCTAATTTTTTCCAAAAACAAGTTGAAAACACAGCTACAAATCAATAATCATTGTTTGGTTTGGTTTATTTATGAAGTTTTTTGAATAAATCGCTAAATTTGGTTAAAAGCAAGTAAAAAATGTATCAAATGAAGCTAAAAATAGTGTTTGCGCTTCAAAAATGTTTAATGGCGCATTTAAGATATTTTTCTTCTAAAAGTGGTTAAAATTGAAAAGAATTACAAAAATAAATCGAAATTGATGTTAATTAACTGTTTTTTGAGCAGTATTAAGTCAAAAATTAGCTGAAAAACCAGAAAATTTGCCAAAAGAACTAATCGATGATGTGCAAATATTTTCACAACTATTTACTGTTACTACTTAGAATTAAACGTATTTATGTCTTTCCATGAATTGTGAAAGAGCTTTCACCACTGGCCATTTCTGCGGTCTCTACAATTTTTTCTATTTGTATAAGAAAAATCGAAACGTGATTGTGTCTATTTTTCGCAAAAAGTCGGGTTTAGGCCCGAACTTCATGTTTTTGTAAATTTCACGTGCAACAGGTTGACAGCCTTGTATGTTTATGTTGTTGATATGTTAATGTAACAGTCAAGTACGTAGGTCAGCCTTGGTGAACTTTACCACTTGGTCATGGTCGTTGACCCATCGAATTCTTAAGAGACAAATTGATACTTCATTAGGACAATTAATTAAATTTTGTATTTTCAATTTAACTTTCTTCTAACTTTGATTAATAATAAAGTATTGTTCCTGCATTGCTTTGGATAAATAATGTTGTTTACACACGTCGACTATTGTAGCAACGCAACTGTACTTTTGAATCGATCAGTTTGTTGAATGAGTAAATGAGTGTTTATAATTATGCAAATAAACATTATCTCTGAAGTACATCGTGTATGTCTGAATAGCAAAGTAACTAGAAAATTTTATTTAAGTTGCAATAATAAGCAAAAATAAACAATTATTTAGATATTTTAAATACAAAAATTACAAACATTGGCTAGGAAAGTTTTTATTTCCAATGTGGTTGGCACAACTATCGCAAAATTATTAAAATTGTAATAATTCTGCATATTTAACTTTCACTGTTACTATAAAGAAGAGATTAAAATGGTCTATGGTTTTGTTTTGAGCCCATTAACCGTTTAATTGCCAAAATATTAAAATTCGTTTTCTTTTACTCCTAAAACTTATAAAAATATGAGTAGTAATAAAGCGATCAGTAAATAATTCAATTTTGTTCAGTATAAAATGATACATGATCAGTATTTAATTAATTTTTGTACAGTAAAAAATTAAAAATGATCAGTATAATATAATAATATGCACAGTAAAAATAATACATTCTAAGTAAAGCACGCAAAGTATTTTATTGTAATTTGTTCAGTAAAAAAATCCAATTTGCACAGTAAAAATAATTATATATATAATTTTTTGACATTTGACATTTTTTATGTCTATTTAATCATACTGATGATCTTGCATATGTTTTTTTATAATTATTCAGTAAAGGTACAAAAATTTTGCCAATAAAAACTACAAATAACATTCAACAGAGTTACAATTTAGGATACAGCTTCCTTGTTTCCTCTTCTAATAGCCTGTAGCAAAAAAACTTGGAAAATTATTTTCCCAACATAAATAAATAGTCAAAGTGTAAAATCTAAACTCTCACAACTTCGAAATTTTTATAGATAAAATTTTTTTAATATTTTTTCCATGTTCCTGGTATCTTACTTTATATGGCATTTTTCTCTGGGACGCGAGTTCTGGCGCACCCTGTATACTGCGCATTTAATTTGTCTCTAAAAATATTCTGTTTATTTTCTATCCTTCGCCTTACCGTTCTTAATAATTAATTATTTTTGTCATTATTTTATAATAATTTAAATTTGTTTACTCACCTTAGTACCTAATAAGAAGGAATATTTTAATATTGAATTTATCAACAATTTTCTGGATAACTATCGTAGGACAGTGATTTTTTTCTATAAGATAGAAAATTTAATTTGCTTTTTAACAATGACAAACACAAAAGGGTTATTGATAATGATAATACTTGAAAGTTATTTGCATTGCACCGCTTTGGGTACCGAAAATCTACCAAAAAAAAAATTCTCAAAAATGCACTTTTAGCGGTCCAAAAGTGCACAAAACGTTGTAATAATCCTTCTTAAACGTTGTTGGAACTCGTATGAGAAAAATCTAAATGAAGAACAAAAGCTTTTTGAAAAGCCTTTTTCAGGCATTGACTGAAAGAAAACGATTAGTTTTTTTAGTTTTTGGAGAATGATTCACTTTCTTCTCATTCCCGAGCGCATTTCTCACCTCACGCACCTGAAATTTCCCTGAAAAGTGCATCGAAGAGAATTGATTGGGACAGCTTCAGCGGTGGCAGCAGCAGCAGCAGCAGCGGGCAAGCGTGTTTCAGGTGGCCCCAACTCAATCCACTTTGCGGCTTCTTGCGTCCGACACAGTTCTGCTTTGGCCGCGAAACGCGCCGCAACTCTACCACGAATCGACTTCTTCATGTGCATATCGCGCTGTTAAGTGTTTAACTGTCACATTTTGTTGCAACCAGACGGAATTTTCAGTGATTGTGAGGGTGGTTTTTTCAGTGCACGATGCTGGAGAGGAAGAAACCTCACTAAAACGTGAGTGAGTTTTTATAAATAGAGCGATTTTGTAAATATTGGCACTTGTTCAAACGTCACATGTGGATTTTGAAGAGAGAATTTTACGTCGAATCTTGGTTTTGCTCCATTTGCCGACTGGCCTTCATATCGATAATTTTATCAAGTTATTTAAAAAAAAAAATATTTTTTTATTAATTGTCAGTTAATTAAATTGACACCTCGTATTAAGTAATTTCTATAATTTTGCAATTAGTCGTAGACACTCTTGTGTTACCGGTTCCAGAAAGGCGTCTGTTATTATCTTTGAAAAGAATCACACAAAAAAGATAATTTCACGATGATGACTACACTTTATCGGTAATAAAAGATTTAAATTGGTTGAAAAACGCAATAAAACATGACGATTTCTGCAATTTTTACACTGACTAAAATTTCCAAAAATTAAAAATTTTGATGTGTTTTCTTTGAGAAGGTTCCAAATCGGAAAATGTAGCAAAAAATTACAGAAAAAATTTTAATCAGAGAATAAATTTTTACAGTTTGACGTCCGAACTTTAAATTGTTTTATTTTTATTGGACTCAAAATTAGTTTTATATTTCTACACGTGTTTTGTCGAAATATGTTGTTTACGATTTTATTTTTGGCCAAAATAAAAATTCAGGTTTAGGGTGATTCTAAATGATTGTGGTTCTTATTGTCATGTTGGCAACAAATTTGAATTTTAATTTGGCAACCTTGACTGTCAAACGTCACACTTTTAACAGCAACTCATGCGATTAGCCGACACCTGAAATATCCACATATCACGAATTAGAAGGATTATGGAATTCAGTGTTGCCAAAACTTTTTTCTCACAATTATATATTTAAATAAGTATTTGTACAAGTTTCAGAAATATTATCGTATCAACAAGAAATTACGCCTTAGGATTTAGGGATATTTGTGAATAAATTTGGTTAGGTTGGTTTGTGGTGTCAAAAATTTAGTTTAGGTCACCTGTCATAGATAACTCAATTGATAATTGACAGCAGGTTGACAGGAAACGTCAACCGTCAAAAACAAGGGCTAACCAACCCTAGGCATTTAAAATTACTTCTGAAAATTCTAGTTACAAACAACCTAGGTGGTAATTTTTGTTGACAAATTTGTAAAAAAAATAAATGTATTTTTTTTAATCCGATTAGTATTGTTAAAGAAAAAAAAATAAAGTAATTATTTTAAAATATTTTTATTCTTATTTTATTTATAATTATGAAATAATGCCAAGTATTCAATTAAAATGCTGACCAAAACGGTCTGTGACTCGGAAGTTAAGTTGGCAACATTGAGTAATGTAGAGATAGAAGTCACGAGACTTGTCAACTTTAATATCTTCATTGTTACCAACTTTCAATTTCAAAGTTAACGGCTACTTTGATTGGAAATTCATTTCAATGATCACATGGTGTGAAAATTAATAGATTACATATCTCCAGATTATTCAATGTTGCCAACTTAATTCATATATCACTGGCCACTTTGATTAGAAATTTCGGTAATAAAAGTTTTATTTGTTTCTTTTGATAAAGAAAATTAAGAGCTGGAAAATTTGCTTCACCATTTTTTTCCATGAACCACAAATTTGTAAACAATGAATTATAAACATTTAAATCATGAGACTTTGTTTATTGAAAGTCTTTAGTAATTAGTCATTTTTTCTTTTAATGGAGTTTCTTTTAGTCATTTTAATTCGCTAAAATATCAATTTGTTGTGGTTTGACACGCCAGCAGCAAGCGTCAAACTTCTCGAACTCCTCCGGAAGTTGCACAATTAGACACTTTGAAAAGAAGCAACTTGTTCGTGATTTTTCCCCAAAGCAGGAATTCGGTCGGAATGGAAATTCTCGAATCGGTGTCGGCGAAAAGGTCGATGGTCAAATAGATTAAGTAATTGCCGTGTAAATGCCAACGTAATCATCAAATTAAATTCTGAAAGGTGCCTTGCAACGACCGGTAAAGTTTTTAATGGAAAGAATTTCACACCTGTCCCTTGAAGGGTCGCTCGACTTACCTGTTCGAGGGGCTGTTTGTGGGACCCGAACTAAATTCTACGCATACCTAAGCACGCCAAGGCGTTTTATCTGTGTACACAGAATTTTACATCCACCAGTGGCATAGGCATTAATATATTTTGTGTCAAGTTTAATTGCTCGAGATATTTATGTCTCGAACATTATCTCATTTTAATAATAATTAATTTCAGACGTTTCTCATGATGCATTGCGTTTGCTTGCACAAACTTGCGTTTTTCTTCATTTTTTACACATGTGTCTTCGGATTAGTTGACCCAAAATCACTATCGACCTATTTATAGGCTATTACAGATAGTCTTCTTGGAACAACTTGCAATTATCGTTAAATTATTTAAACACAAGTTTATCTGTTTTCCCAATTCATTGACACCAGGACCGGACTGAGACCATCTTGTAAAATGTTTCTTTTCGTTGGGAGACTCACGCAAGTGGACTCAGGTCCGGCAGGTGTCGATGGCAAATTACACTTGTACCACACTTGGAACTTGTCGTTTTCGTTCGCTCTCTAACTATAGTAATTAGCGATCAATCTTTCTTTCGTTTAAAATTAGCCATTTTTAAACCGGTAATAACCTGGAAATGGAAAAAGGAACATCACTGTTTGGAGAAATGCAAGTCGCGTTCCCTTGGGAAAATCGGAAATCAATACACAACTATTTACACGCAAATTACGACTCTACCTGCACATTTTTGAGTTATTTCGGATGGTTTCCCCGAATAACAACAAAGGGAAACGCAAACGGACACAACAATAGGGGCGGATTATCGAGAGCAAATTTGATGTTTTT
The DNA here is from genome assembly GCF_015345945.1 of Tribolium madens. NCBI lineage: Eukaryota > Metazoa > Arthropoda > Insecta > Coleoptera > Tenebrionidae > Tribolium > Tribolium madens. Next base: position 3,059,449 of record NW_025400975.1, read on the forward strand.
TTGCTAGAGGAGAAGTTTGAGAACCCGTTTCAATATTAATTTACAGGAGAGCTTCGTGTACGCAGTCACGAAAACTGCTTTTCTCGTTCCGGTCTAGTTTACATTTGTGAATCTTCCAATTGATTTACTTAATTGGATTAGAGTCGATAACGAATAATTAGTCTTGTGTTCTTCTACACCGGGTGATTAATTAAAATTGCATAAATTAGTCGAGAAGAGACCATTCATTTTCTTTTCAAGGTCATGGTTTAGAGTTTTTGCTCATGTAATGCTGATTTACTGAACTAATAAAGTCAATTACTATTTTGAAATATGATAGAAAAGATATAATAATTAAATAGTTGACTGATTGGATAATAATAAATTGAATAGAAAATAAAAAAAGAATAACATTAAAAGTAAGAACCTATTGTTGGAGTATGAAATAAAATCGTTTTATCAACCAAGCAAAATTAATGTGTATTAATAAGTAGGTATCTACAATTTTAAAAGAATTATACAACATCCTGTATTACATTTTTACTAGTCCATTCAACTTAGTGAGGCACTATTAATCTTCATTTTTTTATTTTAAAAGACGAAACTCTGATGAGAGAATTTTTGTCGTTTTTGTCATCATTACTACCACTTACCACTTCATAACTTGGACCTTTTTTTATAACACCCTGTATATTTCAACATAAACAAGAAATAATTTTATGACAGCTTAAAAAAACAATTTGTGATTTTTTTATATTTTTTTAACATCATAATATTATCTGTCCATTTTTTTAAATGTAAACCACGTTTCAGCGACATTTGATCACTCTTTATTATGACTACCTAATATGTTTTTGTATATTTTGGTTTTCAATTTAATTTCGTTTATTTTTTTATCGTTTACTTGTGATTTTTGCATTTAGTGGAAAAAGTGGCTAATTTTGAGTGTGTTTTGAGACTTTGTTTTTTGAATTATGCGATTTTTTTGTCAAAATAACTTACTTAAAAATGTTCTGCCAAAATTTGCTTAAAAGCACTTTAATTGTCGTTTTTTTATGTTTTTTTCTAATTATTTCAAAATAAATCTAGATATGGTATGCACACTAGATCATGTTCGATTTTTCGAAATTAAAAAACAAGCTGGGGCGACAACCCAAAATTTCTCGTTTTTTGATTTGTTTTCTTAAATTTTTTCAAAATAAATTTAGATAGCGACAATCTAGGTCTAGTATATTCTAGATCTAGAATGGTCGATTTCAATCTTATTTTTTTTATTTTAAAAAACGAAACTTTGATGAGATACTTTTTGTCGTTTTTGTCGTCACTTACCACTTACCACTTCATAACTTGGACACTCTGTATATCTCAACAAGAAATAATTTTAGGATAGCTTAAATAACAATTTGTGATTTTTTTATATTTTTTCCAACATCATATTATCTGTGCAATTTTTTTTAAATGTAAACCACGTTTCAGTGACATTTATATACTCTTTATAATGACTAGTATGTTTTTGTATATTTTGATTTTTAATTAAAACTTCGTTTATTTTTTATTGTTTACTTGTGATTTTTGCATTTAGTGCAAAAAGTAGTTAATTTTACTTAATTTTTTCTGTATTTAAAATTTTTGTTTCTTAAGTATTTTTTTTTATAAAAAAATACAAACGCAAGATAATTCAAATTGTGTATTTTTTGCATTTTGAAATTTTTTGTTTAAAATTGAGAGGTACAAATTTTACTTGAAAAGTTTCTTATTCTATGAACAATAACGAGTCAGTGATGCCCCTCATAGTTTGTATCGTCAAAATTCCCTAAATTACATGAAAAACTACTTTTTTTACACGTATTTTGTTAAGGTAATATAAGTGCAACATGAAAATAAACAATACAAAAATTGGATCAAAGTAATTAATTAATAATAAATAAGATTGAGGATGCACTTGAATTGAAACTCTTGTTTCACTGATACTTGCGCATTTAATTAATTTATTATTTCAAGTTTTGCTTGTTCAATAGCAGTTGACTTTACGATTAAAACGTTAATTAATAATAAATTCAACACTGACCAGTCAGTGAGGATATAGAAAACCGCAATTAATTACAACAACCAATTAAAAAATGCGTTGTTATTTGTATTTTTATGATAAAATACAATTATCCGAATGAGTAATAAAAGTCTGATTAATGGTTGCATTTGTAACCACTGTGTAATATAAAAGTTACAAAAGACTTCACAATTTGACCGATCAAAGTGACCTGTGACTTTGTATTAAGTTGGCAACATTGAATAATGTATATTGTCTTGTCAAAAATGTTTTGGCAATTCCTACTAGATTAATTATCATTCAGTGTTGCCAACTTAATTTCGAAGTCGCAGGCCACTTTGGTCAGAAATTCGCCTTTTTCAAAGTGTAAACCTGATTTTTCCGCCCTTGGTCAATTAATATTCCTGTTCGTGACCCCTCGAATTTGCTTATCATTTTCCAGCTCACGTATTTTATTGGAAGCGAACGCAGAAGAAATATACTCCACACGACTCATCCTCACATTCTCGATTGATTGTTGTTATTATTATAACTGAAAAATTCACGTTACAGTTGCATCTAAATTACTTTTCTCTGAAACATCCCATCGCCGAACCATCAATTTCGAGTCGTCATAACAATGAAAGAGATATTCATCGAGGAGCAAGGTTAACGAAAAAAATAAGAAACTGACGGTGTATCTCTCTTTTATTTGATTCGAAATTAATTATCCCACTTGTTTACAATGTTAACATCATTAAATAAGTTTATGGCATAGTTCCATTCAAGATTATGTCTCCTTGTGTTGATGCACACGTCTGCAGGACCGCAATTAGGAGGTGCAAAAAAGTCGCTTCATTAACGAAATGAATGGAATGAGGTGAACCGGAATCGAAAACAAAACTCACTGGATTACGTTCCCTATTTGCATTTGGCTTTATATTTCTCTAAAAAATTGTTTTATTTCATAAATTAAAATAAATTTGGTTACGTGGAAATAAATCATTTTAAGTGTAAAAGAAAATTTAGTTCCAAATGATGGTTTATTTATTCAGTGCTAGCTTTCCATCGACAGAATCTGTCAAAATTAATTAATATTGTGTAGATAATGAATTCGATTTTGGTATGCAACAAAAATAGAATTTTTAATAAATGGTTCAAATTTATCTTTACCACACAGGAAATATACAGGCTGGCCCAATGAAAACAAACTACTCTAATTTAGTTTTTAAGCGGGACATTTTTTGACGCAATTTTAAAAGCACTAACCCCACTTAACTCAAAAATGTCAAATAGTAGTGATATATAAAATGAAAACACTTTTAAAGTGCTTTTTTAAAGCTTTATTTCAAAATAAAATAATTTCTATACATACATAAAATATCGGCAAAAATATTTTTTAGCAGTCAGTATGTACAAAGGAACTTAAGAACTATTGTTTTTTTTTAAGTACATCACCCAATAAAGAAACAAAAATATGTTTGTCGCAGCTCCAAAAATTATAATTATGACAAAATTAGTAAGTGTCTTGTAATTTATTTTAATAGTTTTTATTAGAAGTAATTACTAATTAGAAACATTATCTTTTGCCGATATCTTATGAATAATTAATCTCATTTAACCTTAGAAAAAAGATTCAAAGAACCATTCGAGATAACGGAATTGAGGTGGAAGAAGTTAAAGAGTTAATAGGTGTGCTTTTAAAATTGCGTCAAAAAATGTTTCTTTTAAAAACAAAATTAACCTGATTTGTTTTTTTTTCTCTAGGATACTTCGTTTTTTAGAACAACCTGTATCTCATGAATGGATGGTGTGATTTAATTTTGGTAAAAAGTCTTGAAAAACTTGTTAAAACAGCTTTCATTTGATGTGTCACAAGAGGGGTAGTGCCATTTATATTTTTAAAAGTGGGGGGCGTGGAGGTAGGGGGTGCTTGGGAGTGCTTTAAAAATTACGTCAAAAAATGTCCCCCTCGGAAACAAAATTGACCGGTTTCGGCGTTTTTGCAAAATTTTTTAGTTTCTGAGATATTTGTGATGGCTCGTTTTCATTGGGCCACCCTATATATTGAATGGTTTTTTTTTGCAATGATACTTTATTTATCCTTAGTGTTACATTTTTCAAGAAAAATCATCTTCGTTTTCATGCCCTGCTTCTCGCGGATATAGAAGAAAAGACTTTGATTAATTTGGTCCGGAGTCCGGAACCAAAATAAATTCTAATGTGTAGTAATTAATTGCACATTAATGACAGACTAATATGGTAAAAAATACCGAGGAAATGAGCAATTTCATGATGCATGACGTCCAACATACAAATTACAACACAATCTTATAAAAAAATAGCGATTTTCTTGTTGCAGTCAACCAGTCCGGAAAAATTCCTTGCGTAATTGTTTTTGTCTATTCGGCAATTTTCAAAGATGTGCACACAATTGCGAACTTAATTAGACCAAATTGGTGAAGGGAATGGCGTCATCCAGGCCCGGACTGGATAATAAAAAAAGAAAAAACATTTTATTTGTGTTTTCTCCACTTTTATTGTATTTAGATTGTTCCATCTGCGTCTGCTGATTTGTTTTGATCATTCCGACCATTTGAGCCCATTTCCGGCTGCTTCAATTACGGAATTGGCCATAAATCGCCCATTATCTATTTAGGAAATGATCTCTTTTGAGGAATCAAAGGTCGCTAATAGCACAGATTAAGCAATATCGACAGATGTTTATCATAAAAGGCGGTTACCACTCAAAAATAAAGAACACGAGAACCACCTTACACAACCGATCTAATGCCAGTGAACTTCCTATGGTCTTAAACCGACCATAATCCAAGATAAAATGATAATTACTCGAGCGAATTAATAATTCCATATCGTGCGCTTGTTTTCATTTACGAAAATAGGGAAGCAATAGATTTAATTCTACGTTAGGAGACAGGTTCAATGATCCTTTAAAGACAAAACGATTCTTGGATTAATCGGAGATAAGTCTAATCGGCACGCCTTATACCAGGTGAACCAACTTCCATCCGCAATCTCTTAACACCTCTCATAACTGGGAAATTGAAAGAATAAATTATATTGGCCCATAAAATTTAATCATTTGTCTTCAGAAAATAATAATTAATAAAAATTATAGTGCAAAAATTGAAATTTTGCTTTGTTTTTGAGTTGTGCTATTTTTTTGACGAAATAACAACTTACCTAAAAAAATTAGGTAGTTATAAGAAAGGTTCTACCAAACTTCCACACTCAATCTAGTATGATCGATTTTTCAAAATTTTCAAAAAAAAAGATGAAGCGACAACCCAAAATTTCTCGTTTGTTTGATTTGTTTTCTCGGATTTTTAAAACATAAATCCAGATAATAGCGGCAACCGGAAATTTGTGGTTTTTTATTTGTTTTCTTATTTTTTTTTTAATAAATTCAGTTAGATCTAAATTTTTTTCGATTATTTCAAAATTAAAAAAATAATTTAAAATTGGCGTTTATTTGATTTGTTTTCTCAAATTTTTTTCAGAATAAATTTAGATCAAGATATAGCCGGTATGTTTGAGAGACAACTCGATATTTGTCGTTTTTTTGTTTTCTAGAATTCTTCTAGTAGGAGAATCTAGTAGTTGTATATATTCTAGATCTAGTATGTTCGATTTTTTTTAATTTTCAAAATATAAATGGGAATAATACCTAAAAGTATACATTCTAGATTTAGTTTACAAAAGAAAAGATTGAGCGAGCGTTAATTCAAAATTTTTCGTTTTTCAAAATAAATTTATAAATAGTATCTACAACCCAAAATTTGGCGTTTTTTGATGTTTTTTCGAATTTATTAAAAATAAATCTGGACCTAAATTTAGTAGGTCTTAAACTGTTGCCCAACGACAACTCGAAATTTATCGTTTTTCAGTTTTCTCGAGTTTTTTTTTTAATAAATCTAAATCTTGTATACATTCTAGATTAGTAGGTGGCTTTTGATATTAAAAAAAAATCAAGCCACAACTCTAAATTTGGCATTTTTTTATTTTCTCGAATTATTTTAAAATAAATTAAGATTTAGATAAATAATCTACAAACCCAACAAATCCGAAAATATTATTTCAAAATAAATCTAGATATGCTACATACTAAGTCTAGTAGGTTCGGTTATTCAAAATTTAAAAAGATGGAGCGACAACTCAAAATTTCTCGTTTTGTATTTGTTTTTTTGGAATACTTTTAAAATAAATCTAGATTTAGATTTAGTATGTCTTAAACATACTGTCGCCCAACGACAACTAGAAATTTTTCTAGTACCTAGTATGTTTTTCAAAATTAAAAAAAAAATAAGTAACAACCCGAATTTTGCCGTTTTTTTTGTTCTTCAGAATTATTTTAAAATAAATCTAGATCTAGTATGTTCGATTTTTTCAAAATTTTGAAGAATGACAAACTCAAAATGTTGCGTTTTTTATTTGTTTTCTCAAATTATTCAAAATAAATCTATACAGGGTGCGCCAGAACTCGCGCCCCAGAGAAAAATTTTAAAATTTTATCTATAAAAATTTTGAAGTTATGCACTTTGACTCTATTTCTGTTGCATAAATTGTTTTCCAAGTTTCTTTGCTATTGGCTAGGAAACAAGGAAGTTGTATCCTAAATTGTAACTCTGTTCAATGTTATTTGTGGCTTTTATTGGCAAAATTTTTGTCCCTTTACTAAATAATTGTAAAAAAACATATACAAGATCATCAGTATCCTTAAATAGATATAAAAAATTGTCAAATGTCAAAAATAAATGTCAAAATTTTTTGACAGATAGAATTTTTTAAACATTTTTTTCATGTTCCTGGTATCTTACCTTACTTGAAAAGTTTCTCTGGGGCGCGAGTTCTAGGGCACCCTGTATAAATAGTAGCCACAACCAGAAATTTGTCGTTTTTTATTTGTTTAACTAATCACTAATTAGTGAAAAAAAAAATAAAAAGTTACATCGATTTTTTTTTAGTAAATTTAGAACTAGTACACATTCTAGATCTATTATGTTAGATTTTTCAAAATTTAAAAAAAAAATCACGAACGACAACCCGTTTGTCATTTTTTTGATTTGTTTTCTGGAATTTTTTTCAAAATAAATCTAGATTTGGATTTAGTATTTAGTATTTAGTCTCAAACATACTCTGGCCCAACTTCAGTTTTTGTCGAGTTCTAGTATGTTTTTTTCCAAAAAAAATCAAGTGACAACCTGAAATTTGTCTTTTTTTATTAGTTTTCTAAAATTTCAATTTTTGGCAGTATGGTGTATTTGGTGGGTTTTCTCATCACTGTGTATATTTCGTGTTGTCAGTGTGCAACACCAAGTGGTAAGTTAGTATGGGTAAGTTAGCGTTCCGGTTTCCGGGAGTGAAAAAAATCGAACAAATGCCCATTTGAGTGCACGTCCAGATACTCAACAAAGGCATTTCCCAACATACAATAGAACAATCTAGGTGCAGTGCACCTTTATCTCAGTAAAGTGTACGATTCGGAATCACGTTCTGAACACACGCCCAAAACATTTAACTGCTTTTCCAATTACCAACTTTATACCTAGAGCTCTAAGTAACGTCTTGTTGCGCACACTTGAGTTTCTTAGTTTTAATTAAGTATGTACACCTTAATTAAAGCGGGTGTACTGGAGAAATTTCCATGAGAACACGGCGACCGAGCTAATCCAAACCATTAAAAATTCGCATTCCATCAATATGATGGTTATTATGTAATGAGATGGGGATTTTTACGATTTTTCATTTTGTTATCACACACCGTGACGAATTTGAAATTCAAAACGACCTTCGATATGGTTTTTAAACAAATATGTTTATCGCATTACTTGCACGTGTTTGCAATTTTAATAGTAAGCACTCAAAAATGCACCAAGAAGAAAACGAAAACTGGACAAAAGAATTACTCATGTTACAAAAAAATTTGGTAATAGTGATTTATCTTGGGAAAAATTCACATGGCACCAGATCTGCCAACTGAACAATCACTAGTGCAACAATATGAGAAAAACGCTTTTGCTTTTTTTGACCATTAACATAGATCCATCTGCTTTTACCTTGATTTTCGCTTAGCAAACGATGTTATGGGCTGTCGAGCGTGCAAAATAGGCCCAATGTGAAAATTTGGTAATTTATACGATTAATTAGTTTAATTCAATTTTGCATAAATGCGATTTTTACCAAAAATGATAGAAAGTTAAAATGAAACCAGGGCTCCATGAATTTAAATTTTTGTCACATTGCAATGTGATTGCATTAAGGTTGTGACATATTTTAATAATTATGTGTTTTACTCGAATAAGAATGATTTCAGATTACTTAATCGGAGGAATGTTGTTTATAAATATAGAGAAGACTGATAGCATAGACATTTACAAATTTTGCTAATTCAGTCTTGCAAACCATGACCTGTTTTCTGTTCTCCTTTTGATTTTTTAATTTTATTACAATATTTTTTACAATAAAAATTTACTAAACTTTATTTATTTTAAGAAAAATTAAATAATAGTTAACTAATGAAAAAGGAAAGTTAACGAGGAATTTTTTGGTTTTCACTAGTTTTATTTTTGTACTTTGTTTATTTTTTTTCGCTTTTATTTAATGTTGCCTCTAATTTTTTTTCCTATTTTATTCCTCTTGCTAAATTTATAAAACAGAATAATACGATCTACGTTACCATGTAATAAATAAAAGAAAATTAATAGTCTAATAAGATTTTAATGAAATACAGGGTCTCATTTAAAAAATGTGAAAAAGTAAAGACTTAAGATGTAAATAGAGTTAAAAGTGAACAAAATTAATAAGAGTTTGTAATAACTCAGGTAAGTAATTAATTATTGTAGGTAATAATGAATTAACAAAAATAGTAGTTGAGAATTATGACATGTTACGTCTGAGGTAACAAGTCTTTATATTTTTCACCGTTGTATTTCTGGGTAATAAATGTGCTAGTGTTCAAAAAAATTTGGTGTGAACGTCACACGACTTTCCTTATCCTACTTATTTGGAAAAAAGTGCGTTAGTGCCAACTGTCGGATTACACGCGAAATAGATCATAGTTGTCGCGGGTTCGAGTCTGGGGTGCAGTTTTTTTTTAGTTTGGTACCCATTATTATTATTTTACAGTTTAATAAGGTATATTTCATGATTCTAAATAATTTGTATCCCCATGAATTTATTATATCTTCAACCGTATAATTTTGCGGCCGCTTTACGGCCGACTTTTGGTCTTTGCGGCCGAACGGTGCTACCGATTTTTACCAATTGTTTCATACTGCGTCCCCTTCCTACAAGTAACTCACATACCAAATTTCAAGTTTTTAGCTCTTATCGTTCTCGATATATACTGGCCTAATTGCTCAAACCTACTTCTTTGGTATCTTGAAGCTATAATTCGTCCAGAAATATAAAAATCATGGTAGGTCAAATTTCAGCCGATTACAATACTTTCGTTATAGGATAAGGAAAGTAAAAATGTTATACCGGGTGTCCCAGGCAGGCTTGGATATAGGAGATTAACATGGGAATTTAGTTTTTATTTTTTTCCGGCTGCAGGAGTAACAAAAATTAAAATCTGATTAATGGAGCTTGTAGTGCTCGAAAAGGACAATCTTATCGACATTTTCGTCGATTCTCCAATTAACTCCATTTCGGCGAAAACGGCTCTTGAAAAATTGAAATTTGAATTTGCCAGGTTAGCGTTACTAAGAAACGAACTATCAAGTCATTGTTGCTTAAGGAGAATTTGTCACAATTTGCCTTGATAGTTCGTTTCTTAGTGACCCGGCAAATTCAAATTTCGATTTTTCGACGGTCGTTTTCACCCATATGGAGTTAATTGGAGAATCGATAAAAATATCGATAAGATAGCCCTCTTCAAGCACTACAAACTCCATCAGTCAGATTTTGATTTCTGTTACTCCTGCACCCGGAAAAAAATTAAAACTAATTTTCCGTGTTAATTTCCTATATTCAAGCCTGCCTGGGACACCCGGTATAAACCACGTTCCCTTAGATACATAAGGTGAAAAATGGTATATAGCTTAATATATAAATTTTTCAATTTATATACTTGATCTGTCAAAATTAACCTCAAAATTTTCAATAAATTCACGTTTTTTATGAAATTTCGCTGACGATCATGAAAAATGTTGTTCGATACACGTGCGCTGTTTTATTTTTCAGGTCTTCGACCTCCACTGCAGCACTCAGCTTCGCTTCGTGCCGCAAAATTCGGTCTCAGACCTGAAAAATAATTTGACAACGCTCTTGTATCGAAAATAACTATTTCTCTACTTTGTGATATAATATACTATTTTTGAGTTCAAATTTTTAGAACACGAAACTTATATTGTACAATTTTTTAATAGACCTTGTAATTGAATTGTTGACTACTTTTACCTATTATTATTATCACTAAAATAACGGTTTTAATGTGGCGAGGTTTTAGATAAAATTAGGTTATGTATTAGCACGTGTTCATTTTTTCTCTTTGCGGTTAAGATTAGGAAATACAGTGCAACCTCGATAATCCGAATCATTGAAAAAACACAGAAAAATGATATTCTAAAGTGATAAAAATATAATTTTGCCATGTTTTACTCATTTCGTGTAATAACATTACCCAACAATTTTGTTTTAATGTGATTGATCTATTGACACGTGTATCAGGGTACATACATTAACATCCCTAATTCCGATTTTGATAAGAAAAATTCTCCATCACTTACAGATTTTAAGTTACAGGAAAATAGTTTTCTCAAATTTTATCGTAAAAATTGTTCAATTCAAATAGAAATTAATTAACCCATTAACGCCCAAATAATTTTTTTATGGAATTTTTCGATAAAATTTACAACATGTGTTATTTTGTTCACAAAGAGTGTAGTTCTAAAGAAAAAAAAATTTTTTAGGGAACAGTTTTGTCACAAACGGCTGTCCTCTAAATAGGACGCTGGGCAGATGAGTGTATAAAAGTAACACAAATTTGTTACCGAAATAAAAACGGTAAAATCGTGTTAATTTATTTTTTTAAGTAAATATTCCAATTAAAAAATATGTTTTCATTGTTTTTTAAATTTTTTATGACTTTCTGYTGTTTTSYCCGCCTTTACCATCTTGCAAACAACTCTGGTTCCWAATGGTTTTCTTGTATTCTCTGCCGAGTCTTGGTCAGAATCCAAAAGAAAAATTGTATCAAAATCTTTGCCACACACTGCTCAGAATTTATAACTAAACCTTATCAGTTTCGCTCTACTAAATTTTATTAGGACGTCTTCAGTTTTAGAAATGTCAAAAATTTTCTCAAATATTTAGATTGAAAAAAATTACACGTGTTTTTTTTTATCGCATAAAAGTTTGCGTTCTATGTTATGTAATTCCTGATGGTCTACAACTGTACCAAGGAGTAGTTTTCTTACTCCGTTTTTTTTGTTGAAAAAAGAAATTTATGCTTTGGTTAAAAATGTAGAAAGGCCAGGAACTAATGTAACTGTCTTCATCTCATCTTGGTGGCCAGAATCAGTTACGAGATCCAAAAGGTCTTGATTTGTTTCGACTGCAAGCCGTTCTGCTGAATCGTTGGCGTCATATTCTACAATTTTTCTCCTTTTGTATCTTCTCCGTCAGGGAGACATTCGACCTCAGGAGGCAAAACTACAATTTTCGCTTTGAATTCTTTGGAATATAGTTATTTTACAGTTTCTTCAAATGTTATAAAAGGTTTTTTTAACATTTTTGTGAAAAAGCAGTAAAAATAAGTTTTTGAAGAAATATTGCGTTTTCGTACCTTTAACGCCCAGCGTCCTATTCAGAGGACACCGGAATTTAAAGGCACTTTGCAAAAAACACCAATTATTTTCAGTTCAAGTTTTGAATGCAATCAACACATACACTTATATTATTCACCAAAATGACAAAAAAAAATATTTACCTTTCATGATATAATAATATTGGTTCAAACTATGAAACATTGCATGCTAATAAAAAAAATACAATATTTAGGAATTTGTAATGTGCATCCAATGCTTGTTTGCGACAAACTGAGCGAAAAAAACAAGGGTTTATTATGTCTATTTTTAGGCGGGATAAGAGTAAGTAGTTTAATTTACCCTCAAATGGTTGAAAAAAAATCTTAGAAATCTGTCCTCTAAATAGGACGCTGGGCGTTAATGGGTTAAATAGACGACGAAAGAAATTAATTTATTCACTAAACAAGAACAATGTTGGAAGATGTATAAGATTCTAACATAAATATGTTGTAGATGAGTTTTTGCAAAAGCTGACTTTCTTTTGTAGGGTGTTTTAACTTCCCTTATCAGGAACTAGCTGTAATCCCCCATCATAGCTGGATCCCATCTCCCTTGTTACCTCTTTTCCATCGTCAATATATCCTGGTGGAACCTTTACCCTTGCTCGTCACTAACAGCACCCAAATTTGGGAGAAAAAATTTAAAAATTAAATGAGAATGAAGAAAATGAATTTTAAGTGTTTCGTTTTTCGGCGATTTTGTCGAACATACTTACATATGTTATCTTAAAATGCCTAATTTTATGCTATGAAATTTTCTCTATTATTTTTGAGTTTAGCATATAGAATTGAACAAAAAATAACTGTTTTCTTCTCAGTCACAAAATGCTTGTTGGCTAGTGTAATTGTTGGGATTAAGAAGTTGTACTCTAATTCCAAGAGGTGAATTTTACATAAATTGCAAAAACTTCACTTTTGAGGATTTGTGTGTTGTGTTGTTGAGTCCCGCAGATGTTTTCTTTTTGTGTTTTAGTAAAAAGTAAAATCGTAGAATCAGCTTCGCTCCTGATGCGCTCTTTCATCGTTAAACTCGTAATAAAACAGTCTTTCATCGTCCGTTCGGTCAGTGGAGCTTTGATCCGGTCTAGCAAACATGTCTTCTTGATGATGATGAAACGAAAAAGGGATCCGTTGTGCGAATGCGGCATGTGGTTAATGTGTACGGTGTAAAGGCGCCACTTTTATTGGTTCATTTCTGTTTCAATTACCATGAACTCGATATTTTTCTTTAGCACTTTGCTCGTATCATTATTTCGAGAATAAATATGGCAACTAATAATAGATGTTTCAGTCATTGTGTCCGCGAATGCAAAACGACCAAATCAAAAATAAACACACGTCAAGTCCTTAATAAAACTAAGAAAAAGCGTCGAATTTTTCCACAGCACTCAATACACTGAGTCATTATACTTATCAGCAACAGTCACGTCAATTCAACAGGTGAAAACTTATTATCCTTTTTTGTGTGTGCAAGAACCTGTAATGTGTACCATGATTTTTTTTCACAACATATACTCCTCGTTCGGATTATCTAACGTCGTGACTGTGCTATCTCCACCATTATTTGGCATTATCTGACTGGTGTGTGTCTTTCATTCTTAGTTTTATTTTCGTTGGGTTTCTCCTCATGTGACTTTGGCATACATGCAAACATCAACATTAATAACCTTTGAGTATGTGCGGAATAAATTATCTAGCTAATTACACTCTTGCTATCGCGACTTGTGTGGAAATTGAAAGTTGCAGAGATGCGTGTGTGGGATTCGCATCCACACGCTGAAAATAATGCTTTTTCTTTATTTTCATTTATGCAGTCTACTGGTGAAAAACCAAAACTAGAGAAAAATTGTTTTAATTCTTATAACTGAATACATACAGGTGCGCTAGAACTCGCATATCAGAAAAAAATGTCGTAAGTTATGAGTAATAAGGCTCTGATTATATGCATAATGCATATTTGTTATTAGGAGGTATTTCAACCAAATTATAAGTTTTCTATGCATATCTAATGTTTTTTGATTAATGTAAGACACATAAAAAATGCATATCTTGCATAGGTATTTTAGCAACTTGGTGCATGTTTTAGGAAATATTGCATATTTGTTCATATTTTTTTTAGATCACAAATTTCCGATTAAAAATTTCAGTTCAAGTTAGAATTAAGTTGTGCATATTTTAAGAAAAATGATCCAATTACAAAATATGTTAAAGAGAAAACAACAGGTAATTCGTAAGCCGGACTCAAAGACTTATTACCTATACTGGTGAGTATTTCTTTTTTAAATTTGTTTTATACAGGGTGAATATAAAGTAAATATGGAAACAAGCATATTTGGCATATTTCGGAGCATATTTCTTAATATCGTGCATATAATCCGAGCCTTAGTCATAAGATAACAGGAACCAGGAACATGAAAAAATGTAAAAAAAATTATCTATAAAAGTTTCCAAGATATGAGAGTTTAAATTTTGCATTTTGACTCTATTTATTTCTGTTATAAAAATATATTTTTTTAAGTTAGTTTGTTAGGAGAGGAAATAAGGACGCTGTGTCCTAAATTGCAGTTGCTTAATGTTATTTGTGGCTTTTATTGGCAAAATTTTTCTACCTTTACTAAATAACACTTTTGTGCAAAAAAAACCTAAGAATTTCGTAACTGCTAGAAATTTTTTGAAGAGTGTTGTTCAAAGATTTCTTACCAATAATGGAAATGAAAATTATTTTATATTTTTTTAAAAACTATTGGAAATTCGAAATTGCCTGGCGAATGTCTCTAAAATGTATTTTCCGATTCGATTTTTTTCTACAAAACTTAAGGACTATAAAGTGATAAACAAGAGCATTTTCATCAAGATATCAGTGCCATGGAAAAAGGTATCAAGAAATATATGGGATTCGACAATGATGGGGTTTTTACTTTACTCCTCATAAAAGACAAAAACAAAAATCTTGAATATTTTTTTGTTAAATTTGTGTTCGATCCACATATTATCTAGTGTTTCATTTTGTGTAGTTTAAAATTAGAAATGGTTTAATGCATTTTTTAGTTCAATCTATATCGTGAATATGAGTGTGTGTGACCACTCTTTAAATATGAAAACAAAAACAACAAAAAACTTTACGTGATGGAGAATTTTGTTGATTATTTTTAGATTTTCTGAACAAAATTACATGGGATCCAGGTATTTTTTTCAATATTAGAAAAAAAAAATTGAAAAAATGTCGCCTAGTGTAATTATAAAAAAACATATACAAGGTCATCAATATCATTAAATAGACTTAAAAAAATGTTAAATATCAAACAATAAATCTCAAATTTATTTGACATACAATTTTTCAAACATTTTCCCCATGTTCCCATGTTCTCAGGGGCGCGAGTTCTGACGTACCTTGTATAAAGGTTATATAATCGCAACATAAGCGAGTTATTAAGCCGATTGTATAACCGAAATATAACCACGACAACCTATATATAACATTTTCCTTTGAACCTAACTTAAGTTAACTACAAAAGGCGTTACATTTTTGAGCCAACGGTTGATATACGAGTATAACTGTTATGTTATAACTGTGATACTAGGACATGAACAATATAGGGTGATCCACTATTTCAGAACCGTAATTTACATTTTTTATATTCTCGTTTGCCTTACTGTAAATTTTCTGTTAAAAATGGCATAAAACCGATTTCTGTACAGTTTTCTCAAATAAGGAAAAATACAAAATAATAGTCCATGAAAAAATAAAAAAGTAATAAAAATAAAAATAAATCAAACAAGGAAGGTAAATTTTTGCTACGAAACCCACTTTGAATTTGAAAAATTTTCACAATCAAAGCATTATTAAAAAAAAGATTTCATGAATTTAATTATGTTTAATGAGTGAAGAAAATTCACATAACGCTTGACTGATTTATGCAAAGTATTGTTTTTTATCAATAGAAAATGAAATTTTGGAAGCAGTAACCAAAACAGAATAATTTTATTAATTCATCAAAAATTTGCATAATAATAACAGTTTGCACACATCTCCAGACGCATTTTCCCGTCAATAGCTCTCGCTGGGTAGTCACCTAGTCCATTTATCTATTAAAAAATCCATGTGTGGAATTTTCGCCATAAAATTTACGACTCGTCCCGTTAAAAGCACGTTAAACATTTTTGCTTTTACGAATTGTTGTCAAGTCGCATTACTTGCGCACCTAAAGCGTGAATAATTATCACCATCGAGGAATAATTGTCAGTAATAACCTTGCTCTCATAACAGGTGAATTAATAAAATCGTAATTAATCCCCGTCAATGAAGCGATGAAAAAATGCCACTTTTTAATGTTGTTTAAACGATTAATTATGCTGAAAGTGAATGTATTTCCACAATCACCGGTTTTATGATATTTATCCATTTTCTACAAGTATCATAATTACTGGGAGAATCTTTGCGGAATTTCTCTCAACATCTGTTTGACGAAAATTCAACCATGATTGGCGTATCAATTTACATTAAATTAGTGCTGCAAGAACTGAGACGGCTTTATCTTGCCATAATGCGATTGTGGCACGATCTAATTTGAATCGAGTTCCTGAAGCTACACACTTTTAATCGCATTATGCTGAAAATATTGCCGTTTAAAGCCGGGCGCTGTTGTAGGTTAATAGCAGCTTATTTCGGCGGTGCTCCACTTTGCAATTATTATCATTTCATCAATAACTATTTCTTAGTTACGTTATAATTGCTGTTCTAGTCGTATCTTGTAAAGATCTCTGCTGAAGAATGCTGAAAAAGGTTCTTTATGGCCGAAGATGCATCAGAAGTTGACAACAGGACGTATCCTGTTTGGTCGGGAAGACACTACTAGCATAGTAATGACTCGTGATAAACTAATGCATTTTTAATAATCGAAAGTCTTTGATGCTTCTAAAATAAAATTGTTTAAAAGTTTATACATATTTGAAAGGATTGATGCAAAATTAATTCCGCTCCAATTCCACAAAATTCTGTCTTTGGATTTTATAGGCGAAAGTATTATTGTTTCCTGTAATTATTATCGAAACAAATAAAATTCTTTCGATTCTTATGAAACAAAATGTGCACACAAGAAACAAAGTACGTAATCAATTATAAATGTTACTTTCCATTCAAAGTAAAATTTTTAACGTAAAATATTTTTAAAACTTAAAATAAGCAAATCTTGAATCGAATTGAATTTTTTAATACAGCTTTAAATTGAAGTTTTTTCATTTATAATATGAAAATTTTCGGTTTCAATATGCAAATCAAGTGTCTCGTTTAGATTCTAGGAATTTCTTGTATTAAAATTTCTGCAGATTGGTTTTGCGTGGCCAATTTAACCGCTTTGTGTTGAAATTGTTTATTAAAATCGTTTTTTTTTAGATGTAAATTAAAAATTTTAGTCACTTTCCAGTTTTGGTTTACAATTAATATAAAAACTGTGGCCGAATTTGCATTGATCACTTATAATGACCAAATTAAATAATAATTTACTTGGTATCAATTTTTAAAAAATGTTGCAAAGAAGCAATTAATACCGAAAAATAATTGAAATTAACACAAAACAATAAATTATGGTGTCAGTATTGGATTAGGGTCTAAAAATTGTTTTTTTTTTCATGTCAATATTTTGCTCCATATACCAGGTGAATAAAAAGTATGGAACGAAACGTTTTTGGCTTAAACTATTTATTTTTTGAAAAAAGTAATTGAAGAATAATAAAGTGATGTTTTATCAAGAATAAAATTTTTCGAATTTTTCTTTTGTTTTTGAGTTCTACAAAATTTTTAATTTTGCAAAATGGCAACCCACTAAAAAACCATTTTTCTCAAGAAGGTTAGGTTTGCATAAATTCTAATTTTGAATTGCATAACTCAAAAACTAAACAAAATTTCGTTCTGAAAACATGATCACATTTTTTATATTAAAAAACGCTTGGTGCCATACTTTATATTCACCCTGTATTTAAACTGTTATACAGTTACATTGGTAAGAACTTTTATTTTGTGTTCTAGAATAAAATTGTTATAATTACACTAGCTTACAAATAATAACTAATTTAATATACCTTATATCTTTACTTACACTCTTATTTTTATGTTTATTTACCATCTATCAACAAGAGTTAATTACTTCACAGTTTTTTTGCTACAAAACATCATTTTCTTGCTTTATGCACCAATCCTTCCGATTTAAAACTCAAATTTTTATAAAATTACACACGTCAACACATATTTTGACTTTGATAATATAGTATGAAATTTTGATAGATTTATCGATAAGTTAGACAAAAAAAAATATATATGGCCTGAAAAAGTTTGCTTTTGAATCCAGGAGAACGGTTGATCAATATTTTAGAAAATTCATAGTTTAAATTTTTATTTGTAAAAAATCAGCTTAATATCATATTAAATTACAATACAAAATAGTAGAAAAAAGTTTATAAGTGAACCCTATATCTTTTTCTTTCATGTTAAGTACTTTGTCTCACTAAACTCCAAATGTAGTCCCCCATCATATTTTCGTTGTATTGGCCCTGATAACGGTGTTCGAAGTCCATGATGTCTTGATGAAAATGTTCTTCTTGTTGTTGAATTTATCTTAATGAGCATATGTACTTTTAGAGACATTCTGCAGCCCATAGTTTTAAAGTCTTCTAACATCAACTAGCTCTCGGTAATTTTCAACTTTGTTATTCCCTAAAAATCCAAAAACTACTCCTTTAAAACTGTTCCAACTCTTTTGTTGAGCATTGGTAAGTAATTTTGGAAATTCTTCACTGGCAAAAAGTTTTTTTTATTTGTGGATCAACAAAAATTCTAGCTTTAACCTTTGCTTCTGACAACTTTGGAAAAAAGTTTTTTACAAATGTAAAAGTTTCAGATCTTTCATCTAGTTTTTTTACGAATTGTTTCATAAGGCCTAACTTGATGTGTAAAGGCAGCATTAATACATTTTCAGGTTCAGCAATAGGTTCACATTTAACGTTTAGTTTTCCAATACAAAATTCAGTTCTTAGTGGCCACGATTGTTGAATATAGTGTTGAGCAGGATATTTTGTGTATCCATCCTGTAGTCCCATTAAAAATACTTCTTTAAATATGATTACTCAAGAAATAGGGTTTATTATTATAAATAACTACCACAAAAGCAAACTTTTTAAGGAATATGAGTATCTTTTCTTTATTTTAAAGCATAGTGAATGGAAAAATCACAAAATAAATTTTAAGACAAAGATAGTTTTTTTATGTAGAGTTGTGTTATTACCAGATGGGCATAAATAGGTCTTTTAAAATACATTTTTTTTGCATTTGGATCTCTTTCCTAAAAACTTAGGCACCATTTAGGCGTTTTCATCAAGATCTGAAGGTTTTCGAAGGCCGGAACAAAAGTTTTTGAGATGAAAATATGTTACTTTTTGATTGTTATAAGCGAAACTGATCCAAAAAACTATAAAAAACTAAGTGGAATAACTCATTTTTAATTTGTTGTTTGGCGGTTCTTGTATTTTTGTTAATTACATATTTCTTAAACGTGACGTGGTGGATTTTTTCAATATTTCTTTTTTTAATTCAGTGAAATTATAACTTTCAGCTAAGATAAATTGTGTAAACTAGTGTCATTTTTATAACAGTCCTGATTTTGAATTTTCTGAAGTTGCATTTTTCTCATCTCAAATATTTTTAAGATATTTAAGAGAATTTTAAATTTAGATAAATCTCTCAATGAATGAATTGATTGTAAATGAAACTAGTCAAATGATACGAATCAGTGTTTAATCATCTTTATTTATAAAGTATTATCATAAAAACACTGTGTTGCAAATTGCTGTACAATTCTAATGTAAGCATAAATCGATGTGAGGAAAGCCATTTGAAGATTAAATTGGTTCAGTACAAAGATAATCTGAGGGATGTTCGCATATTAAAGGATTAAATTGGATCCGTCGCTTATTCACGGACCAATAGACCCTTTGGCATATTGTCGTGGGATAACGGTTAATTTTCGCAACACCATATGGAAGATGGACAAAACGAGAATTTCTCATTTTCATTATTTCCAAGCAATCATGAGTGATCCAAGTTTGAGCGTTTGACATTGTCCCCATTCCCCGTTTGTGTACAAGCCGTCAAGTCGCTGTAACTATTGATTTGTTGTCGATGGATGAAGCCTGAGGTCAAGACAACTCGTCCAAATGACCTGCATTTTCGCATCGTCAATATTTAACTTGCTTTTTGTCGAGCGAGTTTGTCGCAGTCGTAAACATGGCGATTTTTTCCGAATTATCGTCCATGGAAACATAAATTATTTCTTTAATAACAACGACTGTATTAAAATATCTCAAACGCACGGCGAGTTTATAGCCTAATACAAGTGGAAACTATTTAAATGCCCATAAACCGGCTGCCTGGCCTGCGCAAGATTCGGATGATGAATTTTTATTATCCTGTTGGAGGATACTCAACGACGGCTCGTTCGAAGACAATTTTACCTAATAAACACTTGACATAGTGGACCGATTGTGTAATCTGCATAAGCAGGAAGAACGGCGATACTTTGTTCCAGATGCCAGAAGGCGAATTTATTAGTATTCCACTTACAAACTGCGAATTAATCAAAAAGGAACAACTTGTAAAAACCGAACCGACCTCTTCGGGAAAGAGAAGAAAAAGTGGACTTGCTTTCGAGAAACTCTCCACCAATAATAAGTGGTACTTTGCACATTTTCGACAAATAAAAAGAATCGCCAAAAAAGATTTTTTCTACAATCGACATATAAAGGTAATACAAATTTGTTAACAAGAAATTACCACCTAGGATTTAAACTTTTAGGAAGATTACGTTTTTCTTGTTGTTTGTAATTAGAAATTTTATAAGTAATTTTGAATGTCTAGGGTTGGTTACCCCTTGTTGCTGACAGTTGACGTTTCTTGTAAACCTGCCGTCAACAATCAATTAAATTATCCATTCAAGCTGACAGGTGACTTAACCTAAATTTTGATACGAGTTACGATATCTTTTGTTTTTCACCAGAAAGTAACCTAACCAAATTTATGGCAACCTATTCATGAATATCCCTAGATCTTAGGGAGTAATTTCTTGTTGATTCGACAATATTTAGATTGTTGTTATAATTTCGAAGTGGCATGCATACTTTTAGGCTCCAGTGTAACGTCATTAAAAAAAAAACCGAGCAAATATTTTTTATAATTATTTATAATTATTATAAATATTGAAAGTACAATTATGAATATTAGAAATCTGAACATTGGATGAGGCTATTATGACGTAGAAGACGTAGAAGAAATTGGCAAACACAAGGCTGTGTGTTCTAAATCTTCGAAGCTTGAGAAAAATAGGCCAAAACAATGTTTTCCCTGATGGTAACCACTTTTTTTTCTCTTGCACCAAATTTCAAATTTGTCGTAAGTTGATACACAGATTTTGATCTCTCTGGTATAAGGGTATTCATAACGGCTTCTGCTATCAGAAATTATCGGAATCACTAATTTTTTCAAATTATGTGGACAAACTTTCCGATACTTTTTCCCAAATTATTGTTTGTAAACAACAACTCGGCAACAAGGTCGATTTTGTTTTACTAATCAACTTTGTAATTCTGTCAATTTAACAACGTCAATTTTTTTGACAATGTCACATTTTCCATTTATTATAAAATTTTTTGGTGATTGTAGAAAAAAATCATGTGAGAAACACGTTGCGAAAGAAGTGTTTAGGCACTTGACGTGTTGACCAACTCGGTATTTGCCTCGTTCGCGCGCTTAAAAGGCTTCCATTTTGCAACTTATTTCATAAATAGCTATTTTCTATTATTTGCGTCTGAAAGAAAGCTTATTTCGATACCAAAACCGATGCTTTAATGAGCTTTAACACCAATTTGGGTGCTAAAATAGCCTAGTACAATTTACTTTCTAGAGGTTGGTAATGGTGATTTTTATTGGCGTTCTCTTATTCCAGGTGGTGTGTATGAAATATTTGCAGTGTTCATTGTTAATGCAACAAAATTTTGAAAATACTTGAGACTTGACACCTCGAAAATCAAATTGTTCAAACTTTGTCATATCTATTATCAACCTCCATATTATTAGGGCAAAAGCTTTTAAATTTTGAAAAATTGTCTTTTATTTTAAAAAAGTACTTAAAATGCGCAAAATATAAAAAATAGTATAGAAAATTAGTTTCGTAAGTCATTTGTGGAAACTGATTTTTTTTAAAGCTCGCGCTTTGCTGCTTGTTTCATAATTCTGATTTCATTCCATCAGGAAACTTGCCTTACGAAACGCGTTCTTTAATATAGGGTGTGTCAGAATTCGAGCCCTATAAAGAAAATTTCTAGCTGGTAAGATAAGATACCAGGAACATGAAAAAATGTTTAAAAAATTCTATTTGTCAAAAATAAACTGACAATGCCATTGGGAATTAATTGCTTTCAATAAACTTACCAATTTCCGGAATTTGCGGTGGCGAACATGAAAAAATCGCATAAATACAAAAATGTTAGCTTTAGTTGAATTTTCTAATACTTTGATATTGACGCAAAATTCTCTAAATTATTTTTTTTAACAGCACGAAATAGAAAAATTGTATAAAACACTCGTTTGTTTCTCAACTCGTATTCTAATGTACTATTAAAATTGTATCTTTTTATTTTTTAAATCTTAACATAAATTACGCTTTTCATTTAGACTTTTTAGTAAATTTTCTGAAAAAGTAATGTGAAATTTTATAGCTTTTTTTAATTCCTACATTATGTGTTTTATGAAACTTCACATAACTTTGTGCTTACACTCTGTAATTATTCAGTCTCATGTCACATTCTTTTTATTACCAATTTTTTACTTGTTGCAAATTTAATCTTTTCAGAGCTGACTCAGAATCGTATGTAATCTTTATGACTTTTCTGATTCACTTTCTCGTGTACTGTTATTCATAGACTAATAAAGATTCTAGTAACAAACACAGTAAACTTAAAAAAAATCAGACAAGAAATGAAAAATACCCCACTTGTTTTATTAGAATTAAAAAATTAAACTTTAAAACATCAAAGAGGTCATTTAACTGTTGTCAGTAACATCAGGCAAATTCATATTCACAACCTGTTATACAAATTACGGAATAGCAAATTCGCTTTGATGACCCAAATACTTGCTTATAAAAACGCAGAATTTCACTTTTAATTAATTAGTTTAAACCGATGTGTTAAACGTCGCCAATTAAGAAAGAATTGCAAAAAATAAAACCAATCGTATTTCACTAGTTTATGATAATAATGATGTTTTTACAATTACATAATAATCAGTTTTCGAATAAGTAATTAGTTGAGAGAAAAGCCCGCATTCACTTTCTTCGACAAATTCCATAATTGATTACTCTCATTGACCTCCCCTCGGATCGCCATTACGTCCCCCCCACTCCTCATTACCCATTTCCTGTGCAAACTAATCGTGCGGTTAATTAAAAATCAAATCCAAGTTGCACAAAACGAGCCACAAATATTTTGATTAAGAGCTTACGTAAACCTCGCCTTGTTGTTGCAACGAAAAAGGTCATTACCGACTGTGCAACCCTGTTATTATTTATAAATTTGGACGAAAAACCAACGGAATTATCAAATTACCGTCTTGTTTGTTTTACCTTTTTAAATTAAATCATTATGGAGTAATTTTAGACGAGATGATGGCGGAATTATCAAATAAATTCTTGCTTTGTGTCGGTTTTGAAGTGCAGAATAAAGCTGTCAGCGTAATGTTGGTCTATTTGGTACTGTATGATTAATATAGATGAAAGCGGAGAGTAAATATTTTTGTTTCTTGCAAAAGTGATTAATTGAACATCTTCTTCTAGTCGCTTTCACAAAAATACAAGCAAGCTGGGAAATCCCCCACCCTCCCCGCTCGAATCACGTGGCCCGTAATGGCGGCTAGAGGGAGGGTAAAATTTTTTCAAATATTGACTCATCCTGTATATTCGGAAACGGTAAACTTGTGAGTTTTGAGGCAATAAAATATCGATGATAAAACATGAATGGAATAATAATTGCTGGCTACTAAAGCGGAATCCCCCGTAAAGTTGCTTGGTCGTTTTGTCATTTCAACGTTTACCGAGTGATTCATTCTTGGTCGAGCATTAAATCATCACAAATTCAATTCTGGTGCAGTCTTGCGGGTCACATTTAATAATTCACTGGAGGTTAATTGAGCTAATTTGGGCTATTTCGTTAAGATTTTAATGGGGAATGTATGTCGCAGAGAAAATAAGGTTGTTCATAGTTCAATAGATACTTGTTCGATGTGGGACAAGAGGTGAAAGAGAATAATGAGACAAGTGTTATGGATAATGAGTAAACGCATAAGGTATTAGCATACAAGGAAGACTGGTTGGATTATGGAAGAGGAAGGAGAAAATTGAAATAATTGACTTGGAATTTATTACAGAAAGTTGCGAAAATCACAAAAGCAATAAAATAAACTGAACTGAAATGTCTTGTAACTCACAAGTAGGGTAAGTCCGGGAGAGATGGGCCACATTTTCAAAAACCTACTGTAAAATTATGCTATTTTAATTCAAACCACGAAGGTAAGGGTTCCAAAGATCATCTTTCCCGGCCTTACCCTATCTAAATAAATTTACATTTAACCAGGGCTGCGAGAGAAAATGAAAACTAAGCTTCTTCTGCAGTGATTAATCAATTTAATTAACTAATAAATAAATTAAAATTAATTTTTCCATTGACCATATTTCAAACAAGAAAAGTTATAAAAACAGTTGACAGGAGAAATAATTATACAATTTTGATAATAAATTATCTTGGCCAATATTTTGTGTTTTATATTTTAATTTTAAAACATTTCTCTCGTTACTGTACCTTCTCATTGGGAAAGAAAATTGTAGAATTACATACAATTGAAGAAGTTTAATTTACTTTTAATTACAAATAAATAATAGAGTAAATAAGTTTCAAAAGAGAAACGTTGTACAAGCTATGTTTTCCGATTCAAAAGCAATTTGAGATTTAATTTTTTATGAATTAAAATGAATTAAAAAAAAATTCATTGAAATTTTCAAGTTTTGTAACGGAAACATATTTGTGACCAAAACAAAATGGTAATTTTTTTAAATTTCGATTTTTATTGAAAACGACTTACAAAAGTGTACGATGTAATTTTATTCACAATCATCAAATTACTTTGCATGTAAAAAGTTGTAAACTATGCCATTTTAACTTCGTTTAACAATTTATTTGAAATATACAGTTTAGGTAGAAAAATAACCACTTCCCAACTTGAACTGTCATTTACTATGTTTTTCAAAATTTCCTAATTTCTTTACTGGTTTTGTGTTCTTCAAGGAGAGTGATTGTAAATAAAAGGGTAGTAATAAAGCAATCAGTAAATAATTCAATTTTGATCAGTACAAAATGATAAATGGTCAGTATTTAATTAATTTTTGCACAGTAAAAAATAAAAAATTATCAGTATCATATAATATTTTACACAGTAAAAATAATAAATTCTAAGTAAAGCACGCACAGTATTTCATTATAATTCGTTCAGTAAAAAAATTTTAATTGCACAGTAAAAATAATAAACGTTCAGTAACTTTAATCAAAATTAGTAAAATAACATAAAATTTAAAGAATTTTCATTCTTGATTAGATAACAATATATGGCCCCAAGAATGTTATTTATTATTGGAACTTATTTTTGTATTACTGAATATTTATTATAATTGGGGGGTGGTGTATGTATTAGCAAGGGCCCCTGCGCAAGAATGATTTTAGCAAGGGCTGGAAACTTTGTGACACTTCGGTTTTGCTCAGAAACATTTTGTTTGAAAATTAAATGTGTGAATATTAAATGCATTATTTTTTACTTGACATTTATTCATTGTCTTTGCTGTGCATTTATTATTTTTACTGTGCATTTATTATTTTACTGTGCATTTATTATTTTTACTGTGCATTTATTATTCTTCCTGAGCATTAATTGTTTTTACTGTGCATATATTAGTTTAATGTGCACTTATTATTTTTACTGTGCATTTATTATTTTTACTGGTTAAAAATACTTGACGTTTAAATAATATACTGTGCATTTAATTTGTAGCCTAAATAAAATAGGATACAAACCTTGGTGGTCGTTGCTTCATTTTTGCCTTGGTCCCACCTTGATTTGTAATCTACTATTTATTATTTAAAAAAAAAATCTCTTCAATGTTTTAACATATTTGCTTCTTTGACCCGAAGTTTTCCCTATGTAAACACCAACAAAAAGGGCCGAAATCCCGTCTTGGTCTCGCAAAGTATTTTTAATAAAAGTTTTTATTATGTCAATACCGGACCCGGATTATTCCGGGCCTCCGGGCGTTGGAAAGAGACGTCCTATTATTAGACTGGTTACCATGAATCGGTTATCGATTCAACAAGGAGTAAAAAGCTTGCACATTCGTTAGAAAAACATCGCGGAACGAATTAATAAGGAATATGTCATGCTGCATGACTCCACTAACACAAATTACAACTTGAGCGAGAAGCAGGTGCGGTCTGATATATTCCCCGACTTGCAACGAAAGTGAAATGGAATTTGAGAAAACGAAACATTAGACTCGATGTTATTATTACGTCGCGACTTGGCACAATTTTCAACAGCTCGATATCGGATTCTTAATTCCCTTCAGCTCATCTTCGACGTGTTATTATTACTTTTGCAACGAGCAAAATTCGTTTTTAATTGTGCAAAACCGTTAGGTTTTTTGTTATTGGCATCCGACAGATTTGAGGCTTTTTGTCATTTTATTTATGTTTACGAAGAAGTAATTGAAGGTTTGCGAAAGAATTGGATGACATTGAATTTTATAATAATTAGCTTCGTGTACCGAGGAGCAATTTTCGAACAATAACTAGTTGTTGAGGATTCGTTGAAATCTAAGTAATTATTGTTTTTTTTAACGAGGAAATATAAAAATGACCAATTTCTTACCAAATTACAGTAAAACCTTTATAAAACGAACTAACAACATAAAAGGAGATGTATATTTTATTATTCTTATTTTTCATAAAGATTCATTAACATATTAGGAACTGTAGAAACAATCCGAGAAAATTCAGATACATATAGAAAAAACTGGTTTTTGATGTTAAATTAAAATATAGTTTTAAGAAAGCGTCGGATTAATGAGGTTGTACTATAGATTTTTTGATGTTGTTAAATAAAGAATCACTTTACGGTATGAAGGTTAAATACATTTTTTAAACCTTGTCGGCATTTAGCCGATAATGTTTGCTAATTATCTACAACTAAATAAATATTTTTCATTAAGAAAACACTGGGTTTCTCATAAAGTGCTTCTAATTTGTTCCAGTGACGGGTTCTTTTGTTGTTTATTCTGATGTAACTTTTTGAATTCTTTTCATCGGTAAGTCGTCACCGTCTTTAGTGACTTAGAAATAATTATTTTTTACATAATTCTACAATATACAGGGTGTGTCAGAACTCGCCCCCCAGAGCAAATTTCAAGTAAGATAACATACCAGGAACATGGAAAAAATGTTTAAAAAATTCTATTTGGCAAAACATTTTGATATTTGACATTTTTTTATGTATAAGTACCTACTGATGATCTTGTATATGTTTTTTATAATTTATTATTTAGTAAAGGTACAAAAATTTTGCCATCAAAAGCCACAAATAACATTAAAGAAAGTTACAATTTAGAATACAGCTTCCTTGTTTCCTCTTCTATAGAAGAGCTATTATAATAGCATGTAGCAAAAAAACTTGGAAAATTATTTTCCAACAGAAATAGAGTTAAAGTGCAAAATATAAACTCTCATAACTTCGGAATTTTTATAAATAGAATTTTTTTAACATTTTTTTCATGTTCCTCACATGGCTTTTTTCTTTGGGGCGCGAGTTCTGACGCACCCTGTATACATGTTGGATTGTAAAAAACGTCTCAACCTTAGTTTCATTACTTTTAAAAGTGTTAAAGTACTTCTTTGATCAAAGTTGAGCAATTTTTTGTTATCAGTCGTTTGCTTGTCTTAGATACAATGAATAAAATTATTCTTTTCTTTTCACAGCCTACATAATTTAAAATAATTGCCTAAAATCAAAAGTTAGTGATAAATGATAGTGACCTTGATTGACAAATCCAAAAATTATAAAACGTACAGGTTGTTCTATTTAAAAAACTGAAATCGATGTTGCTTCCGGTGAAACAGGAAGCAGCATTGATTTAGCATCTAACTCAAAAAATAGATGTTAAAAAACTGTTGAACTTTGTCCTAAAAAGTATTGTCATATTTAAAAAATTAAGTAGTTATAGTTTGGGGCTTTTTTATAATCCAGTCTGTAAATTATTCATAGATGTTGTTAATCTTCGTTTATTTTTTTAACTTGTTTTGTTTTTAGTAGAACTGAGATTATAACATTTTTTTAATGTTTTTATATTATACAACGTGTTTCAAAATGATTGTCATCTAGTCATTTATGGATTTTTTTTACATGTGCCGCTCCATTCCTTTTGAACAGATACTTCTGTCAGTGACAGATGTCCATTTGAGGTTAATTAGATTCAATATTTTTTTAAAGCGGCATTTTTTATTTTACATTGAAATTTCATCTAGGCGACTAGATAAAAATCATTTTGAAGCACCTTGTATCTTCTTACTATAAGATTACAAATATTTGATAAGGAACTTTAAAAGTATTTTTGTTATATTTTGTATAAAGGTTTCCAAAATAACTTTTGTAATACAGAGTGAGTCCTTAATTTTCGTCTATTGATGGGAAAACAATGGTACATATTCTAAAGTCTGTCTATAATTGCTTGAATTTTATGATGCAATACAGGCAATTCACTTTTTGGGTCTTTAGCGATAAATAAACCCCAACCTCTCAATTCTAAAGGTTTTATATCTCTCATAAACTAGTTTGGTAAGTCAAAACCATAAAATTCAAGCAAATATAGACGGATTTTAGTTATGTTTTTTGTATAATACTTCTGACGTTCTAGAGTTTATTTCTCACTAATTCAAGCCCAACAAAATATACCAAGTTTTTGCATCATTTTGTGCATCTGTTTGTCGACCAAAACAAAATTATTAATCACGGAATTAATTAAGGAAATTCCAAATCTATCCGTTTCCTTTGTATCGCGAGATTCTTCTATTAGCCACGCGCTTTTATAGACTAGAATTATTAAATAGACAGGAAGGCGTTCAACATGCAAAATGGTTTTCCGCAAAAGAGACTCCAATTAATATCATGTCCGTCCGGAAGACTAATCAATATTTTTTTCCCGATCACAATCAACTAATGAATATTTGTTTTTCATTACAGCGCATCTAGTGTCAGACTAGTTTAATTACTCGCATTTGAAATTGCGATTTTAATGAAGTCACTTTCAAGTTGGGGATGAATAATGAAAGAGCTTGATAGAGAATGAGAAAAGGAGTGTTTTATTCGAAAATTTCATAAGGTCACGTCTTTAGACTCGGTAATTACAGCTATATTTTAAAGACGCAATAAAAAACACCAAACTTTGTCTTCAAACGTGGGAAAAAAGTGAATTTTTGCCCCGGGCGGAAATAATCAACTCTTTAATTGCATTGAAATCTAAACCTTGAACTTGGGGTTTATTCAATCAAAACGCTGTTTTTTTCAGTTTTTCTCGCAAACATGTGGGTGGACGGCGTGTGGGACCTTCGTGCATCCACTAATGGTGCTCATTCACCACACTAAATGCCTCCATTCGTTTTGCTATATAGGGAATCGCTGAAAAATGACTGCGTTTCAGGACACGAAAAAATTCCACTTGACATAATATTTCTTGCGAGGAATTTGTTCACACAAATGTGAAACGTGATCTTTCAGCCTTCTTGAAGCAAAGAAACCGCGAGTGACACTTGACTACTATACATTTTCTGATCAAAGTGGCCTGTACTTGAAATTAAGCTGGCATCTTTTTATCCAATGTTGCCAATTTAATTTGGGAACAAATTAAATGCACAGTATATTATTTAAACGACAAGTACTTTTTGATCAGTAAAAATAATAAAAGCACAGTTAAAATAATAAATGCACAGTAAAATAATAAATGCATAGTAAAAATAATAAATGCATAGTAAAGACAATAAATGAATGTCTAGCAAAACTAATTAATTTAATATTCACACATTTACAAACAAAATGTTTTCGAATAAAATCGTAATATCGCAAAGTGTTCAAAAACAAAATTTTTGTAAAATTGTGGCCTTTGGTAATATACAGGGTGTCTCAGCGAACTGAAAAAGTCTATTAGTGAGTTTAAAATGGTAAAATTAAAAAATATTGTATCGGACATTGGTAGTTACTAATCTAGTGCATCACCTAAAATTAATTTCAGCATACAGCATGTCCCAAAAATAAGTTTCGATACAAACTTGTGTTTTTTAAATGAAACACCGTATGTTTTTTGGTATTTTTGTGTGTAGCCTTTTAAACCAATGTGTTTACACTAAATTTTTATTAGTCAATTTCGCTTAATTTTAGAATGAAAACGTTTTTTTTTTGGCGAAAACATGCACTTTTTAAAAATTTATTACGACAGCTAGAACAAATTTTTTCTTACTTCTGCAAAGAAGAAAGTACAGAATTTAAAGCTGTAGCAATTTTTTAGTGTTTTGCATTTGTAAAGATTAATAAACTAAGAAGTTTGTTAAAAGTTAAATAACTTAAAAAAATTAACTGGATCAGCCTATTTTTTATTTTTGCATATAATAGATTGATAAATTGTCTATCTAAAAAAATAAACTTTGAATGTCTAGAATTGATAAATGAAAAGATATTTAACATTCAATATTAATTGTAGCAACAATGCCTATCAACATCTGAGCATTGTTGATATTATGGCAACCATAGTAATTCCACCACGGATCACTTATCAGTTGATTTATCCAGAGATTGTAAAATTCGTTAAAAATACTGAAATTCGAATTATTTTATTGTAAAAATAAAGAATAATGGATTCAATTTTACACAAATTAAGTGATATTTCTTCCATCTCTTGTGCAACTGTGCACTTTTTGGCTACTAAAACAATAGTAATTATTTTTTTTAATGTTTAACGTTAAATATCTTTTTAGTTATTGAATATAAACACCTAAAAGTAAATAATTAGAAAGACAATTTAATAATCTTTTAAATGCAAAAACAATAAATAGAGTATTTCATATAATTTTTAAAGTTATTGAACCTTCAACAAACGCCGTCATTTTTTTATCTCTGTAATTGCAACACACTAAAAAAATCTTACAACCTTATAGCTTGTACCTTCTTCTTTGCGGTAGTAAAAAAAGATTTTTAGATGTCTTAGTTTTTGTGTAATAAATCTTTAAAAAGTGCATGTTTTTATCAACAAAACGTCTTATTTTTAAAACTAAGCAAAATCGACCAATAAAAAAAAACATTGTCATAAAAATCTACATCCAAAAACGCTAAGAAACATATGGGGTTTATTTAAAAAAATACAAGTTTGTATTGTAACTTATTTTTGCACATTTTTGCACACGCGCCATACATTGTTCTGTAACCAAGACTAAAAATTCTTTAAATTTTATGTTGTTTTACTAATTTTGATTAAAGTTACTGAGCGTTTATTATTTTTACTAAGCAAATTGTATCTTTTTACTGAACAAATTACAATAAAATACTGTGCGTGCTTTACTTAGCATTTAATATTTTTAGTATGCAAAAATTA
This sequence comes from Tribolium madens, assembly GCF_015345945.1. NCBI lineage: Eukaryota > Metazoa > Arthropoda > Insecta > Coleoptera > Tenebrionidae > Tribolium > Tribolium madens. Next base: position 3,091,055 of record NW_025400975.1, read on the forward strand.
ATTAAATACTGATCATTTATTATTTTATATTGATCAAAATTGAATTAGTTACTGATCGCTTTATTACTACTCATTTAATTTCAGAGTTGCAGCCAACAAAAAAATTGTTAAATATGAGTCGTGTCAGAGTTTTGCACGGAGCCCTTAATCCGGCTTTACGGCTTGGATAATAAAGAACGTCCTCGTACATCGCAAGAATTTTTAGTTAATTGCATTTTTAAACCCGGAATTAATGGCTCTATTATGGTGGATTTATAACGGTGAATCGACGGGTGGAATGTGTTTGTAATGGTACAGTTCTTTGTCAAGGTGAGGAACGACATAAAAATAACTTTTCTGCATTCGCGACGAGAAAGTAATAATCTATTATGTAACTATACAAGCGGAAACTATCAGACAGGTGGCAATTAGGGTCACGTCGGACGTAACCCCATTCCACCTGTTAACAATCGAAAACTATTGCTTTAGGGTAAATACGGGAAATATGGATCAATAATTTTGCATCAAGTTTTTTCCCTCTCTCCCGGGCTTATCCTATTTATTATTATTGCTAATGCAGTTGAGAAATGTTTTTTGACGCACTTGGAACGAAAGTGAAGCTTTTTCGCAGAAAAATGCGACACTCGGCGTAAGGCAATCGTAGATCGCAGTGGGCTTAGATAAAGATGAGATAGGTTGGATTGTAGTCACGTTTTCGAAAAATGTGGCGGAGGGTTTGATAAATTACCAGGTTTGCCGTCTACCAGGAAAAGCTAAAGAGCAATCTCTTTTCTTTGTTGCTTACAAATGTTAAAATAGTTATTTACATTCCCGTGTGGTAACTGGCATTTTACAGGGCAAAATTAATCTGTTAATAACTGAGCTCTTTAAAATGTATGACTCAAGATTTGTAGAAAATTAGAAATTTAAAAAGTGGTGCAAAACGGCATTTCAATAAATATGTTTTCGATAAAAAAAAAGGATATATTTTATAAATGTGTCTGAAGACTGGTGTTTTTTGGAGTTTTTACCCCACACCGTGCGTAAAACACTTTTTTAGTTTTAGTTAATAATAAAATGAAGTGAAAAGTTGAAAAGTATGACATTTCAACTTCATTTAACAATTGATATATGAAATATCAGGTTAAGGTTGGGAAGTGGTCACTTCCTTACCAGTTGATATGTAGTATGACAGTGCAGGTTGGGAAATGGCCACTTCCTAACCTAAACTGTCGTGTTTTTTAAAGTTTCATAAATCCTTTATTAGCTTTCTGTTTTAAGAAGAATGATTGTGAGTAAAATAGTATACAAACTTTGGTGGTCGTTGCTTCATCGTAGTTCCGCTTATTGCTAACCTTGTATTTCTACAGTGTTAAATATTGTCAGTTTAATTTTTTAAAGTTACTTTTAAATTAAATTGGCAACATTGAACTATGTAGACAGAAGATATAAGACTTGTCAATTTCAATATTCTCTCTTCAACTGATTTAATTAAATGAGAGGATTTTGAGCACTTTTGAACAATTGAGTTGTCTAAATTAAAAATTCTCTTCAATTAGTTTATTTGGTAAGAGTGGTAACATGGAAAAACACACTAGATATGAAAATTGGCATGTCACGTTTTCTATCTATTGTCATTTTGAAACTAAATTGGCAACATTGAATTATGTAGACTTGCCAATTTCATATATTCGCTCTTCTTGGAATGAGAAGGCTTTGAACACGTTTAAAAAAATAAATTAACAACATTAAAAAAAAACGTACTAGAAGTGTCATTCAACTTGTGTTTCCACTTCGATTTGTAATTTACTATTTTATCGTTGTCAATCGTTAATTTGACGTTTATAGATTAGGAGGCCAGAAAGACATTTTTTAAGGAAAAATGACTCGTTATAGGATGTTATATTACTCTTATTACTAAATATTGCTTCAATCTCAAGTTTACTTTACTCCTTACATAACGAATGTTTTTTTTCTAATAAATTATGAAGGTGGAAAAATTAATTTATTTTGTACTAAAGTGGGTTACTTTGTCGTATTAATTAATTAATCAATTCATGTAACACATTTTATATAACAGACCGTGACCTTGACTTGCATTATTGATTTAATTTCTTGTTTAGGCAAGACATAGAACGGAAGCTACTACTACTAGAGGTGTATTGAAAAAAAAAATTACATCTGAGGATAATTTCAAAACAAAATGCTTTATTTTTAAAGAGAAAAGTTTTCAGTTCACAATTCACAAACTAACCGAAAGTAAAATGAATTTTTGCCTAACGGTAGCATTTAACAACCTAATAATGTTTGTTATTTATATTAATTACTGTTATTACGCGTAGAATTTAAATACCAACATTCAGTTTTATATCCGTAATAAATATTTGTATGCAATAATAAACGTCACATACTCGCACCACTATATCAAAAGAAAACCGATATAAAAATTTGCAAACTAAACCGATCAAACTTTCTTTACTCCGGAAGCTTTTCCATTATAATTGCGCAACTCATCTTATCGCAATATTGACTAAAACAATAACTAATTGCATAATTCGCGTTTTCCCACGGGGAGAAACTCACAATGGAGTAGGAAAACAGGAGAGAAAAAAACCGTTTTTTTTGCGCTGCGAATTTAAAATTACACAGAGTGTTCAAGTCCAGCCGAGATGTTCATTAAAAGAGAAATATTATGACAAAATTTTGGCTTGCACGACGTGAATATTAACCGTTCAATTAACCAACCGTGAGGATGAATTTAAGGCCTCGCTGGATCATATTTACATGGATGCGTGCTGCGATTATGGCCTTTATGAGGAAGCTAAATCTTGCCAGTCTCCGAGCCCGGATTATTTATGGGATGGAAATTAAGTCGGCCGACGGTTTCGGGTTAAATTTTTCAAAAAAAGTTTTAAAAGAGTTAATTGGAATGAGAGAACCTTGAAAAATTGGGTTGGCAGCATTGAAAAGCAGACTAGAAGTGACATTTGACATGTCACGTTTTCTACCTATATTACGAAATGTTGCCAAGTTAATTCTATTCTAACCTCACTTTGAAATTAAATTGGCAGCATTGAATGATGTGGAGATAAAATTTATGAGAGTTGCCAATTTAATTTTTTCTCTCTCCAAATGATTTAATTAGAATGAGAAATCTTTGGAAAGCGGTAGAGTTTAAAAAATTAAATTGGCAACATTAAAAAACATACTAGATATCACTTTTTTTATCTACAGTGTTAAATGTTGCCAGTTTAAGTCTTTAAAGTCACTTTTAAATTAAATTGGCAACATTGAATTATGTCGACAGAAGATATGAGACTCGCCAATTTCAGTATTCTCTCTTCAACTGATTTAATCAAATGAGAGGATTTTGAGCACGTTTGAAAAATTGAGTTGACAACATTAATTTTTTTTTATTTATTTATATGAAATGTTGCCAAGTTAATTCTAACGTCACTTTGAAATTAAATTGGCAACATTATTGGCATGTCACGTTTTCTATCTATCTAGTTGGCAACATTAAAGAACATACTAGATGTCACGTTTTTTATCTAAGTGTTAAATGTTGGCAGTTTAATTCTATGAAGTCACTTAAATTGGCAACATTGAATTATGTAGACAGAAGAAATGGCACTTGCCAATTTCAGTATTCTCTCTTCAACTGATTTAATTAAATGAGAGGACTTTGAAAAATTGAGTTGGCAACAATAAAAATTTTCTATTTAATTTATATGCATATACAATGTTGCCAAGTTAATTCTAACGTCACTTTGAAATTAAATTGGCAACATTAAATGATGTAGACAGAAAATATGAGACTTGTCAATTTCATGATTCTTCCTTCAATCAGTTTAATTGGAAAGAGTGGCAACATTAAAAAACACAGTAGATATGAAATTTGGCATGTCACGTTTTCTATCTATTGTATTAAATGTTTCCAGTTAAATTTTTTAAAGTTATTTTGAAACTAAATTGGCAACATTGAATTATGTAGACTTGCCAATTTCTTATATTCTCCCTTCTTGGAATGAGAAGACTTTGAACACGTTTAAAAAATTAAATTAACAACATTAAAAAAACATACTGGAAGTGACATTCAACTTGTTACGTTTTCTGTTTATATTTATTATGAAATGTTAAGTTAATTCTAACGAAACTTTGAAATTAAATTGGCAGTCTTGAATGATGTAGAGACAAAAGTTATAAGAGATGCCAGTTTCAGTTTTTCTCTTTCCAAATGATTTAATTAGAATGAGAGGATTTTGAAAAGCATTTGGAGTTTAAGAAAATAAGTTGACAACACTGAAAAACATACTATATGGAAAGTTTGACTTGTCACGTTTTTATCAACAGTATTAAATGTTGCTAGTTTAATTCTTTAAAGTCTCTTTGAAATTAAATTGGCAATGTTGAATTATATAGACGGAAGATATGAAACTTGCCAATTTCAATTTTCTCTCTTCAACTGATTTAATTAAATGAGAGGACTTTGAGCACGTTTGAAAAAATGAGTTGGCAACGTTAATTAATTTATGAATTAATTAATTAATTTATGAATTAATTTATATTATGAAATGTTGTCAAGTTAATTCCAACATTACTTTGAAATTAAATTGGTAACATTAAATTATGTAGACAGAAGATATGAGACTTGCCAATTTCATATATTCTCTTTTCTTCAAATGGGAAGACTTTGAACACGTTTATAAAATTGAGTTAGCGACATTAAAAAAAAACATACTAGATGTGACATTCAACATGTTACGTTTTCTAACCATTTTATGAAATATTGCCAAGTTAATTCTAACTACACTTTCAAATTAAATTGGCAGTATTGAATTATGAAGAGACAAAAAGAGTTGCCAATATTTACATATTTTCTCTCTTCAACTGATTTAATTAGAATGAGAGGACCTTTAGGAAGCAAATGCACGTTTTCTGACTATTGCACTAAATGTTGCCAAGTTAATTCTATAGTCACTGTGAAATTAAATTGGCAATATTGGATGATGTGCACAGAAGGTAATATACGACTTGCCAATTTCATATATTCTTTCTTCAACTGATTTAATTAGAATGCGATTACTTTGACAAACCTGTCGAGTTTGCAAATTGAGTTGGCAACATTGAAATTTGGCATGTTACGTTTTCTATGTATAGTATTAAATGTTAAATGTCTAAAGTCACTTTAAAATTAAATTGACAACACTAAATGATATAGAGTGCCAATTTAATACATATTTCTCAATTTCGTTTTGCCAATTTAGAATCTAAGACACAGGCCACTTGCTTATTTAATTGGGGCGTTTATTTTGTTTTGCATAAATTTTTATTTTTTAGGCCGTAATGTGCCGTGGATGTGGAAAATTCTGGACGGCCCTGCAAGTGGTATGGAGTACAGTATACGTGATTTGTGGAGCTGCGCAACTGATTTCGGGTATATTTTTCCTGATTTCCATCCCGGCTCTCCACCTTACTTGCAACATATGGACCGGATCGTGGGTGAGCAATTTTCCATACCACTCCATTTACATAATCTTGTTGCCAGCGTGGGTTGTTAAAAACAACTAATTCGAGCTTTTTAATTGAATCTGTTCACGTGTCATCAACGCGTGATTTGAAGCGCTTTTTTATGTTATCTGTTTTTGCTTAAAATAAAACTATTGATGCGTGAAATTTCGTGCCATATCGATGGTTATAAATTTTTCAAAATTGCGTACTGTTATTCCAGTCGTAATCAGAGATAATTAATCCGTTGATGATTAACATGTTGCTAACATTAGATAAATTATTACCGTTACGACTTTAAGCAATAACAATTAATCTACATAATTTTTTCAAAACGACACGAACTTGCTTCAGGCTTTTTCACCGATCTGTATATGCAAAATAATTGTTTCCACAACAACCGGTTAATAAAATGCGAATTTTTATTGCCATTAGCCGAAATTACGGGATTTGGTTTTTATTTGTTTTTCGTTTAGAGGTGATTTGCGATGCAAATTTTTCAAAATATGCCGAGTTATGGATTTAGAGCACAATCCACAAATACATATTATTTTGCAAATGAATATGAATTATTTCCAAGCCTCAAAATAGAACAGAATCAAGTAAATATTTGTTTATATTCTGCCAGAACCAGAAGCAGTCAAAATTAAACATTCAACAAGGTCACAAATACATTTTTAGCATAAAAAATAGCAGGGGGCAAACAGCCGCTATGATCGGCTAAAGGTCGTAGAAATAACTTTTTAGATTATAATACAGTGTGTCAAACTCGCGCCCCAGAGAAAAATTTCAAATAAAATATACACCAAGAACATGAAAAAAATGTTTAAAATATTCTGTCTGTGAAAAATTTTTGACAATTGACATTTTTTGTCCATTTAATGATGCTGATGATCTTGTATATGTTTTTTTATAATTATTTAGTAAAGGTACAAAAATTTTCTCAATAAAAGTCACAAATAACATTAAACAAAGCTACAATTTAGGATTCAGCTTGCTTGTTTCCTCTCCTAATAGCCTGTAGCAAAATTATTTTTCCAACAGAAATAAATAGAGTCAAAGTGCAAGATTTAAACTCTCATAACTTAGAAATTTTGTAAATAGAGTTTTTTAAACAAGTTTTGGTGAGTTCTGGCGCACCCTGTATATTTTTAGACTTTGTCGTAAAGTTATGTGAATCACCCTACAGTTTTGTTTAAGTAATTTTTTTGTTGTTTTATTGTCGTCGCACTCTTCTTTTTTCTTTTTTTATTTCGCAAACACTTCGGATAACAAGAAAAGTCACAATAAGTGCTCCATCGAACCTTAAACTCTAACAATAAAATAAATTTAAAGCCGGATCACCTGGATTTCAATTTCCAGTATTATTATCCCAAACGACATAGCTCTTGATCTCGAAACATAACATTTGAAATAGTTTTAAAGCAATTAGAGAAAAACTTCGTCAGCTACTTACTCTACATTATGAAATACCGGATTTTCTTATCTACAAGCCAAGTTGACTAGCAATAAAAGAACTTCCTCCAGTAACGACGAAAATAAAACAGGAAGCGAAGAACAGCCGAGAATTAATAAAATGAGAATAATTTATGCGTATATATGCGAGAAAAATAGATACAGGGTGTTTCCCAGACATCGCGAATTCTAAAACTAAAAAAATTAAAATAAAAAACAATTTGTCATATTTTCTCTTTATTAAATACTCAACCCTATTGGCGAATTTCCACTTTTTCAAATCAAATTAACAACACACTATAACGGAAGAAGTGCTGAATCAGTGTTGCCAGGTGTGATGAAATTTCACCAAATCTGGTAATTTTTTCGCTGGTGAAAACCTTTGTAAAAATTCTAATAGGTGATTTTTAGGGAAATTAAGAAAATTGTTGTAACTTTGCGGTTACAAAAAAATACTATTTTTCAATTTACTGATAAGTATATGCAGTATTTAGGTCAAAAATAAATGATACTATTTTTAGATATTTTGAGAGATTTTTCACGTTTTTCAACCAGAAATTTCAACCTGAGGATGACCACTTTGTGGTCGAAACGCGTTGTGCTATTAAAATAAAAGTTTGGTGTGACGGGCTAATCGTGTTTTTGTTCATCGTTTCCATACCAAGAAGATCCAAGAAGAAGAACCAGAAATTTGATTATTTCGTCAAATAAAAAAACTACCAAAATGGTTAAAAATGGTTCTATTTGTTTTATGTGATTTTACTAAAGATTTACTTTGGTCTCTGAATCTTGTGGTAGGTATATTTTTCAGCTATAAACACAAAACAAGCCAAAATCCAAAAATAGGTCAAAAATGATGTTATTTTTGCTTTTTTTCGGGTGTTTAAGCACGTTTTTGACATAAAAACAAAATAATCGAAAAATGTGGTTTAAACAGATTAAAAAATTACAACATTACATCGAAATTAATATTAATTTAAACCAGAGGCTCATTTATTTTGTAAAATCTTGTCTAAATTTATAAATTACAAAAAGAATTGACACTGATGTTATTTTGTATAAATTGTAATATCAGGTAATTTTTTGGAAATTAAAAAAATTGTTGTAACTTTGCGGTTACAAAAAAATACTAAACTAGTTTTTCAATTTATTGATATATGTATGCTGTAAATTTAGGTCAGAAATAAATGATACTATTTTTAGATATTTTGAGAGCATTTTTCACGTTTTTTAACCAGAAATTTGACTATTTCGTCAAATTAAAAAAAATCGAAAAACCATCAAACTGGCCAGAAATGGTATTTATTTTATGTGATTTTACTAAAGATTTACTTTGATCTTTTCTGAATGCTTAAGTAGGTATATTTTTGAGCTAAAAACACAATTATTTTGCTTAAAAATTAGCCAAAATTCAAGAAAACGCCAAAAATGATTTTCTTTTTTCTTTTGTCGGGTGTTTAAGCACGTTTTTGAAACAAAAACAAAATAATCGAAAAATGTGGTTTAAACAGATTAAAAAATTCCAAAATTACATCGAAATTAATATTATTTTGAACCAGAGGCTCATTTATTTTGCAAAATCTTGCCTAAACACGTTTAAAAAATACAAAGAGACACTGATGTTATTTTGTATAAATTTATTATGAGTTGGCTTTTTTCTACCTGTTAACACATGCTTTATTTAAGGCTTTGTTTGTAATATCAGGTAATTTTTTGGAAATTAAAAAAATTGTAACTTTGCGGTTAAAAAAAATACTAAACAAATTTTTCAATTTATTGATATATGTATGATGTAAATTTAGGTCAGAAATAAATGATACTACTTTTAGATATTTTGAGAGCATTTTTCACGTTTTTTAACCAGAAATTTGACTATTTCGTCAAATTAAAAAAAAATCGTAAAACTACCAAACTGGCCAGAAATGGTATTTATTTTATGTGATTTTACTAATGATTTTCTTTGGCCTTTTCTGAATGCTTTTGTAGGTATATTTTTCAGCTAAAAACACATTTGTTTTGTAAAAACAAGCCAAAATTCAACAAAATATGCCAAAAACGATGGGTTTTTTTGCTTTTTTTGACAAATTAAGTCGAAAATTATATTATTTTTGCATTTATTGAGTGTTTTAGCACGTTATTCAGGTGAGAACGCAATTATTTTACAAAATTTTGTTAAAAACAAGCCGAAAAAGTATAGAATTAGACTGAAAACTTTGTCACTTTTACCTTTTTCGAAAGTTTAAATAAATTTAAACGAGTCAAAATAACTAATTTTTTATATTATATTTTTACTTTTAGGCTTCAACCACTTAGTTTATATTTAAAAATCGCAAATGTTTGCCACTATTGGAAAGATTTAATTTTTTTTTTGAGATGGCAACACTGCGCTGAATAGCCCAAGGATCCAGAACTTTTTATTATTATTATTTCCCAAAAATGTGTTCTTCTGACTCTCGTAATGTAGTCCAGTTCTTCATATATCATAGTTCATGTAGTTGAAGATTTATTCGAGTAAAAATGCCTCACTGTCCGCGACCACTGCGAAGAAATTTATTTCGCTTGTTTTTCCCAGCAATAAATAATGCCATTTGCGAGAAGTTGGCAATTTTAATGGGGGATATTGTGGCCGGCAAGCATTGCTTTGTCCTTTTATGCCTTTCATTAATATGAATTAAGGAACGAAACATTTTTCATTGCCTCTCGTAATGTCGTTAAACGGGCGTCTATCTGACTGGACGTCATCAGCATTAACGATTGAACATTTCTTTTTCAAGAAAAACTGTTTACATTATGCAACCAAATATACAGCACAAGCTAATTTAATCGCATCGAATGTCACAAGACTAATGTTATTTGAAATGACGGTTGGGTCTATTCCGGCACCTCCGCCAAATGTGTTCCAAAAGTTTTACTCATTTTTTGTACAAGATTTATTGATTTGTGCATTGGTAATGGCAAAAAGTCGACTTACTGCGCACCTCCGACGTCGCAAATAATTTATTAGCGCTTATTTAATTTACACCGGCCATATATCACACTTATAGTTGTATATAATTACCATAAATTACTAATCGGTTAAACGAAATTCTACAAGGTGTAAAATCTCACGTCTCAATATTTAATAAAAATTTAAATATTTGAAAAAAAAACAAAACATAAAGCTTCAGGTCGAAAATTAAATGGAGTTGATTTATTAAAAATTAACAGTTTTAGTCTATTAGATTGAATAAACAATTTCTTATTTATTTAGGTATTATACAGGCTGTTCCAGCTAAACCCCATATTAGAAGTATTGGGAGTTCTAACTGTGATATTTATCTAAAATTTTGATCATTTAGATCCTGCTCAACGAAAATATTTTCAAGATGGCAGCAATTCCGGTTACACCGGAAATGGGTATTAACTTCGTTATTTTAAATAGAAAGTTATGTTTTTTATTGCGTTTTTGGATTACTCAAGTGATTTTGAGAGAGTTTTTATCAGACTTCCCTATCTAAATTTAACTTTTTTTATGTTTTTATTTACATATTCCTCTCGAAAAATCATAACTCTACCATTTTTAATTATTTTGAAATCGTGTTTGGGCATATGAAAAAGAAAGGTTAGATCGTATGAACTTCAAATATCCGTAACTGAATTTTTTCAAATGGAAGTCCCCAATTTTTTTTTCACTAAATAAAAGAGAATTTAATTCTGCATCGATCTATATCAACGTTCCCTAATACTTAAATTTAATGATTTTCAAGTTATTTTAACTTTTTTTACAATGGAAGAAATTCATAACTATCCATGGTAGTTTTCGTTAGTTTGCCTTGGAAATATTTCTCACTGAAAAATGCCAATTTTTTTTTCACAATTGTGTTATTCTTTTCTTAAATACAAATTAAATTTATTTAATCTAAATTTGAATAACTTTGATATTCTATTTTTTTCTTATTTCTATTTCTATTTCTATGACAACTTTACAAAAATCAATCTTATACACGGTGTTTCAAAAAATGCCAAGTAAGATAAGATACCAGAAACATGAAGAAGTGTTTAAAAAATTCCATTTGTCAAAAATATTTGATATTTATTTTTTGATAGTTAATTTTTTTTTGTACGTGTTTTTTCATAATTATTCAGTGAAGGTACAAAACCTTAGCCACTAGAAGCCACTTCATACACTCGACAAAATTATCGACAATTTGGCTTGCACTCAGGATATTACTATTGATAATTTATAAAAATGAAAATGATTTCATTAACACCCTGTATCTTTCTAAAGAAGCATTTTTCTACTAGTTGTATTCGGTTAATTGACCTAAAAAATCATTGATATAACAATTACACTTAACTTGAATAATTTTGGAACATCTTGTATATTAAAATAAAGAATTTCTACTATTTCTATTATATCATTTAGAATGATAACAAATAAGCACGAATTCTTCAAATAGCTAATCGAAGTGCAGCTGCATTAAGCTTTATTTATCTACCAAATGAATGTTCACTTATTATGTGCTGCCATGTAACCAATCTGTGTTATTTATTTAATTTGTAATTAAACCGCGTAATCATGTGTATAATCATTAATATCCGTTTCCTTTGCGTTGACCGTCGTCCTCTACATATTTCGGAAATGTCAAAGACGTAAAACATGCACGAATGCTTGTACAATTCCCATGTAAATTTAATTGGCACCTGCAGATATGTTAGCACAACATTTGGCCAATTTACGCAATCAATTGCCACGATTTAAAATTCCATTCGATTCGGAATAATGGCCAAATCCGCACACGTTTTATTGCCACACCGGTGATAAATCATGAAATATTAACAATTTTTCGGACTCGCACGGAGTGGAATTTATTTATTTTCATTACACGTTTCTTGTCATTTGGTGAATGATTTTTAGCCAGAAACGCAATGCTATTGTAAAATTACGTCAAAGGAAAATCCCAAAAAAAACACACAATTAGGTCGAAAATTATCTAATTTTTGATTTTTTCAATCGTTTTAGCAACTTTTTTAGTCAAAAACGCAATTAATTTGCAAAATTACCTTAAACCGATTAAACAACTTCCCATTTAATTCGAAAACTACATAATTTTTGCATTTTTATGAAAGTTTTAGCACGTTTTTTAGACAGAAATGCAATAAATTTGCAATTTAAACCGGCCAAACAACACTCAACTGGTTCGAAAATGTCATAATGTTTAGCAGTATTTTCAGTCAGAAACGCAAAATTATCTTAAAAATAAGCCAAAAAATACCCCATCAAATCAAATTATTTCTGCTCTTTTTGTGCGATTTAGCACTTTTTAGTCTAAGACGCAACTATTTTGCAAAATACTTCAAAAATAAGCCCCAAAAACTGCCCGATTAGTTCAAAACATTACATAACTTTTATTTTTTGAGATTTTTTAGCACGTTTTTGCGTCCGAAACGCAATAAATTTTTAATACTATCTACGTTAAAACGGGCCAACAAGCACCCAACTAGTTCTAAAATATCATAATTTTCAAATTTTTAGCCAGAAACGTAATTATTTTCCAAAATTACGTCAAGATAAGTAAAAAAAAACACCCAATTAGTTTGCAAATTACCCTTCTTGAGCGTTCTAGCATTTTTTAAGTCAAAAACGCAATTATTTTGCAAAATTACATCAGGAATAGACAAAAAAACGCTCAATTAGTTCGAAAACTACATAATTTTGCGTTTTTATAACTAGTTCAAAATGATCATAATTTTTAAATTTTTCGTGCGTTTGGCAGTATTTTCAGCCAGAAACGCAATTGTTTTGCAAAATTACGTGAAAATAAGTCAAAAAACATCCAATTAGATTGCAAATTACCCCTTTTTTAACGTTCCAGCATTTTCTTTTAGTGAAAAACGCAAGATTACGTCAAAAATAAACCAAAAAACACACATCAGTTTGCAAATTACATTCTTTTTGCTCTTTTTGAGCGTTCTAGAATTTTTTAGTCAAAAACGTAATTATTTTGCAAAATTACATCAGAAATAGACAAAAATACTGTCCAATTAGTTCGAAAACTACATGATTTTTTGCATTTTTATTTTTAGCATGTTTTTTAATCAGAAACACAATGAATGTTCAAAATTACGTTAAAACCGGACAATAAGCACTCAACTAGTTAGAAAATATCATAGTTTATAATTTTTTTTGAGCAAATAGCAGTATTTTCAGTCAAAAACGCAATTATTTTGCAAAAAACACACCCAATTTGCAACTTATATTGTTGTTACCCTTTTTGAAAAATCTAGAATTTTTTATCCAAAAATGCAATTAATTTATAAAGTTACGTTAAAATAAATCAAAAAACACTCAATAAGTTTGGAAATTACCCTTTTTGAGCGTTCTAACATTTTCTTTTAGTGAAAAAGGCAATTATTTTCCAAAATTACGTCAAAAATATGTCAAAAAACACCCAATCAGTTTAAAAATTACATTATTTTTGCCCTTATTGAGCGTTCTAGATTTTTTTTGGTCAAAAACCCAATTATTTTGCAAAATTATGTCAGGAATAGACAAAAAAGAACTGATCAATTAGTTCGAAAACTAGATAATTTCTGCATTTTTATGAGTTTTAGAAACACAATAAATTTTTAAAATTACTTTAAAATCGGTCAATAAGCACTCTGTCAAAAACGCAATTATTTTGCAAAATTTCTTATAAAAAAAAAAACACCCTATTAATGTGCAAATTATATTTTTGTTGCTATTTTTACAAAGTCTAGCATTTTTTAGCCAGAAACGCAATTATCTTGAAAATTTACGTCAAAAAACACTCAATTAGTTCGCAAATTACTCTTTTTGAGCGTTCTAGCATTCTCTTTTAGTGAAAAACGCAATTATTTTTCAGAATTACGACAGAAATAGTTCAAAAAATACTCAATTAGTTTGAAAACCACATAAGTGTTGCATTTTTATGAGAGTTTTGTTAGGTTTTTTAGTCAGAAACGCAATAAATTTTCAAAATTACGTTACACCCAATCAACAAACACCAAACTAGTTCAAAAATGTAATAATTTTTTAATTTTTCAAGCGTTAAGCAGTATTTTCATGCAAATTCCCAATTATTTTGCAAAATTATTCTCAAAATAAACAAAAAAACACCCACTTAGTTTGCAAATTACGTTATTTTTGCCATTTTTGAGAATTCTATATTTTTTTTTAACTAGACAATTATTATGCAAACTAGTCACCTAACTAGGTCGAAACTACTATTATTGTTACATTTTAAATAAAACTTTTAGCACGTTTTTAGTCAGAAATGCAATTATTTTTCGAAATTAACACAAAAGTAAACCAAAGAATCATTTAAAGAAGTCGAAAAACACAATATTTTGTATTTTTGAGTGTTTTTCAATTAGTTTGCACTGTTTGATAGGAAATTTACCAAATGAACGAAAACTTCGAAAAAAAAATTGAATGTGTAATGTGATTTTTTTTACAAATACAATAAAAATATTGTCAAAATTTATTATTTATAGAAAAGTTCTTTCCAATTCAGAATATCAACAGAACACTTTTTTGACATAAAAATAAAAGATTTTTCTCAAAACATGGCAATAACAAGGTTTTGTGACGCTGTTAATTATAATTCATACAGACCGGAAGGAAGGGGATATCTGGTAGTAAAACTTGGTTCACTCTGTATACAAGAACAATTTACATACATTAACTCTTTAAATATGTACTCTAATCGTATAAAAGCCGACACGTGATTATGTCATTCGTTACGTGCAATTACAGAGGGAAAGTGTTTTTTATTGCATTGGATAATACCAGGGAAATAAATTTTAAAATTGAGATTCAATTAGCGAATTGATACTAATGAGAAAAATTCCTTAATTGCAAAACACAATATGTTATAGCTTTAAACACATATCCATTATCACAAAGCACGTTGTGCTATTGTTCGAAAGCATTTTCCAGATACAATCTTGTGTATTGTTTATCTGTATTGTAAAGTGTAAGCCACTTCGTAGTGTCAAAAACATGGATTTACTTCAGAGTTCAAATCAAAGTCACTAATTTCACGTTTAAATGGTTTTTATCGACTTTGAAAAACAATAAGAGGACGAACACAATTAGTCGTGTTTGCGTGTTATAAATTAATGTCATTTGAAAGGCGAATCAATTATTTGCTTTTTCATTTCGTGATTTTTCAGTTGTAATAAATTAAAAAAAATAAACGCAGGAATTGAACCGTGGACTCATAAATTAGCCAACTGTCACTTTTTCAGACATATTCACATACAATTATTGACAACGTATGTCTATTTTTAAACCCCCCTCGTACACTAAATAAACGATGAAAAGGCAAACGCCACGTTTTATTGACATTTCCCTTAAAAATTTAACAATAATGTAATTTGTAAGGGATTATTTTAAGATGGCAATCATGCAAAAATTCAAACAATCCTAACCTCAAATTTCCCTACAAATTATTTTTTAAAATAAATGTGTGCCCCAGGTAGCAAAAAATAATTAAAATTAACAACGTAATTAAAATTGGCTAGCAAACATAAAGATTTTTGTCATTATTAATGTGCTTAAATTTGTTCTGAATGACAGATTAATGACACTTTTTGTGTGAATCGGCCTTTAAATTAAAGATGCATTTAGACTTGTACAACCTACTTGATGCCAGTGATGCCAGATTAGGGAATTTTTCCTTAGTTCTAGGGATTATTCAAACAAAAAGGGAAAAAGGGCTTTTTTCAATTTTTTTTAATAATTTAGGGATTTTTTACATTTTCAGTAAAAACGTCAAGATTTTATAATTTTTTTCACACTTTCACAATTTCAAAAATGTTTAGTATGAATATTGTGTAACTTCGCCAAGTTAGCGCATTTGTATGTAGAACGAGGAAACCAAAAATGTATTTTCTGTAGTTACATGTGTAAAGACAAAAAAAAGAACAAGATAGGAAGTGCACTAAAAGCCGTTTGCGTTTTTCGCGTTGCCAAGTTTACTAATTATTGCAATTCATTTAATGTTTTAGATGAATATTTAAAATTAATGAAATCCTATAATTTATAAGTATAAATAAAAATTAAGTAGTTATCTAAATATACACGTTTATTTAAATTTGTTTTAATTGACTTGTATTTTATTTTTTTATTTCTTTAGTAAAATTTATTTTACTATTACTATATTGTTGTATTATTTACTGATTTTTTGTTGTTTGGAGTTAACACATTTTTATGTTGTATTTATATTATATTACCTCAACAAAATAGGCCTATGAAATAGTACCTTTTTAATTTTTTTAAGTAGTTTAGGGAATTCTAGGAAGTTTGGAAGCTACAATTTCATCTGGCATCACTGCTTGATGCACATTCTTTATTGCGTTTCAATTGGTACTTCATCAAGCGCCCTCCGGGTAAATGACATAAGACCCGGATTTCTCCGCATGACTCCGGGCCCGTGTCACTTACACCCACTTTCCCTCCTAATTAATCCCGTTTTTTTCCAGAATGTCATCATCGGGATCGTCGGCGGGATGTTGTCCTGTCTGGGACGCTTGTCGCCCCGACGCCAGGAATTCCTGCTGTACATGGCCGTCTCGATCCTGACGGTGAACAGCGTCAACGTCGTACTGAGCGAGTGGGGGCTCCACTTCTCAGACATGTCGGAACTGCTGAAGAATCATCCCAATCACATGCTCATTGACTACGGTAATGTCGTGGCGTGAATGTGAAATGTGATTGATTTTTGTAAAAAAAAAGTGATTCATGTGTGATTGTGAATTTAGGTAAAATTCAATTACCTACTTTAGAAAGTATTTGATCATTGATCAATTTAATTGGACTTTCACTGCTCGTGCAGGGTTACAAAAAATTAAAAGTATGTGCGTTGTTTTTTCATTGTCACTCTTGTGAAACTTATTGGAATTGTTGTATTATGTAACGTTTAGATTGACGAGAAGTTTGTAAAATTCCTCGGCTGTATTAACATTATTAACCTTGTTTGGATGAACTTTCAGGTTTACTTAACGAGGTTACGTTTTCAGAATGCCTCAGGATGATAATTAAACGCGAGGGTGTGTAATTTTAATAAAATAATATCATTGTGTTTTGATGGAAAAATCAAACAATGATGAAAGAAAGTCAACTTTTCCTCTCTTGGATCACGCAAAATGATTTGGAAAAAATCCTGTATTTTCTGTTAATGAAAAACGCAATTATTTTGCAAGATTTCTTATAAAAACAAATTCAATTAATTTGCAACTTATATTGTTGTTACCCTTTTTCAAAATTCTAGCATTTTTTATCCAGAAATGC